>NW_015971534.1:0-334131 GCF_000769745.1 Penicillium expansum
CACATCTGTCATTTTGACCATACATTGCTGTACCGGTGATTTCCGACAGTTTAACTAAACTTAGTATATACTTTCGAATTTCCTAAGCTCAGAGGCGCCTTTAAAAAGATATGAAAAGACCATCAAAAAAGACCATCAAAAGAGACCATCAAAAAAGATATCATAAGGCCGCAAACACAGCCGACAATCTATACGATCCAAAAGGTCCCAGGAGCTGATATCGGTAATGAAATCTTGGCTAGCTTCCCTGCTTCGAATCAAGCCTTCGATTTGATCAGTTCTCGCTGCCGGTTCTGACATTTCAAATGTAGGACCCGAGGACGTTCTGATCAGAATAAACGCTACCGGGCTCTGCATGAGTGATGTTCATTTCATGTCAAATGACTGGGCCCTTGCTCCAATGTCTTATTTTGGAACTCGGTGTGCAGAACACGAGGGTGCTGGTATTATCGTCAGAGTGAGCGACCGCGTCAACAGACTCAAAGTTGGCCAAAGGGCCGGTATTAAGCCAATTGCCGAAACCTGTGGCTCGTGCGAACATTGTATGACAGGGAAGGATCAGTATTGCCCAGGCGCAAAGCTAACAGGCTTCGTCACTAACGGCAAGTAATCCATTTGTTTCAACCGATCTAATTTAGATGCTCACATTGGGTAGGTACCTATCAACAGTACCTAAGAAGCCCCGAGAGGTATACAACCTTAATCCCGGATGGCTTGTCCGACTACACCGCAGGGCCGATTATGTGTTCTACTTCGACGGCCTACAGTTCGCTTAGGGAATCGGCGCTTGTCCCTGGAAACTGGGCTTTTTTTCCAGGCGGCGGTGGTGGTGTGGGAATTCAAGGCGTTCAACTTGCAGTAGCTATGGGACTACGTCCTGTTGTTATTGACTCGGGGGAGCAGAAGAGAAAGCTTGCATTAGAGCTTGGTGCAGAGGCTTTCCTGGACTTCAAAGAAATCGACGACGTTGCATCCGAGGTCATTGCCATTTGTGATGGTATTGGAGCGCATGGTGTATTTGTGACAGCGGGTGAAAGCTATCCAACTGCACTATCATACCTCGGCAATCGTGTGGGAGGAACGGTAAAGACAGCCCTATTGTGATCAGACGACTTTGGCTAATTCTTTCATATAGATGATGTGCATTGCTCTTCCAACTGCAGGTTCACACCCAATATCAGTGAGTGGTGCCGAATTGATCATGAAAAACAAGTCAATCAAGGGGACGCTGGTGAGCAGCATGGCAGATGCAGAAAAGACACTAGAGTTTGCGAAACGGGGCAAATTCCATTTGAACCCAGAGATTGTGGGATTATCCAGATTAAACGAATCTCTCCAGCGCCTCAAGAACGGTCAAGTTCCTAGGCGCATGGTTTTTGACTTCAATTTAGAATGAACGTCATCAGAACGTATCTATTTTATTCCTGTTGAAATTTCTCATCGGTCATCTGTTTTCTCTCCCTACAGCCTATATATTTGCCGGCATTTGTTGGAAATTGACAGAAATCTGGTTCATTGACGTATGGTAATAGTAAAATGATATGTGAGACTCTGAAATGACCGTATCTTTCGCTTTATGCTGCTGCATATGTCTGCTTATATGCTATTATATTTTATATGAAGCATCCGCTCATGGGTCGGAAAGAGAGGTTACTAGTAAATAGCACAGGGTGGGGTCATGATGATACGTTGGACTCCATGTCTGAGCCCAAGAATCCGATCTACACGCGCAATTTATACATCGACATACTACATATATATAATTTATGGAGACTTTGTGACCATTCAAGTGTCTCCATTGAATTTAGGCCACTTCAAATCAAATGTAGTGGGCTAAGGTGCCTTATTATCAAGGCCCCCAAGAACCTGTGGAGCCCTGCGATGTATGGAGTACATCGCTGCCCGATCACTAATTTCCTACATTCGTAGTGTAGTTGAGTATTATCGTCATCAATTTAATCTTGCAACGTGGAGGATCACCATATATATAGCGTGAACGATGTAGATCAATGTAGATCAAGGGGTTCATTTAGAAAATCCTTCGAGTCCTCACGTCACCACCGAAAAATGGGCCTCCGCTTGTTCAAATGCGGAATCTTCACTCCACTTAGATCTTTCACTAGCGCCCATGAAGCTCTGAGTAGCTCCGGGACAGATCGATGATCCCCATAAAAAAGTCTCAAAATCTCCAAAATTCCCCAAAGCGATGATGCAATGGCTTTCCAACCGACGTCACGGGGATGAAAGAAGCTTTCCGGACTTCCATTCCACACATCTCACCTCACCTTATAGTTTTGTTCTCTGCTATCCTCCTTTTTTCCCCTCATGACTTCTGTTTTATTTGAATTTGTTGCAGTTCCTGAATTATGGCAACTGTGCAAGTGACTCGCCAGTCCCGGCTAGCAGATGATGGTAAGACGATCGCGCATCCCATAATATCCGGTCGGATTGCTAACCTCACGTGAGATAGCCGCGACAGCTGCTCTTTATGTGACACATCCTAAACGTAGGGCATCTTTGCGCGCCCCAACCGCGACCAACACCCAGGACTTCAGTGAGTACTCCGTATAATTCCTCGATACGATAGGCGAATACACCCGAGCTGACAATGCGCCTCTCGGCAGACTCACGCGCCGTCGGTGGTACTCCAAACCTAAGCCACGCCTCGGCTGCCTCGGCTCTCGCACACGCGAATCGCAAGCCTGTCGAAGTATGGCGGCCCCCGACTAGACAGCCTGCCGCCGAGAAGGCCGCATTGTGCGTGAAGGACTACACTCCACCCCAGCAACCCCAACCCGCCACAGGGCATAGTGCAGAGGGGCTGGGGGCTGCAATGATCGCTGTGCGTGAACAGAGAGCCTCAGTGGGCCAGGCCCCTACATCTACTGGCCACAGGCGTGGCAGCTCAGCGACCGATCGATACCACCATACAGCTGTCGGTGGCAACCCAAAGGACAAGGCGCTTCAGGCAGCGACGGGCGCTTACACACTCTCGCGCAAGAGAGCCGACTCAGCACCCAGTGATCCAGGGGTTACCTCCGAATTATCCTTTGGCCGTGCAGCCGCTGGCGCATCGCGATATGCTCGGGTAGAAGAGGAGGGCCCCCTTGATCACTTAGACCCTGCTATGGAAGCAAGCCGGCTCCAACATGCCGCTAGCACTAACCCGAAGCTGTATACTTCATCGCCCCCTGTTCAATGCGAAATTGAGGAACAAAATTACAAAAACTCGCAACGCGCTGCTGCCATCTCCATGGCAAAGGACATGTATAGAGTCACCAGCGCCAAGAACCAATCAGGCCAATCCCCCGCCATCCTAGCGGCCCAAAAGGGACAGAGTCAACTGGGCTACCGCAAGACCGTATCCACCGCGGATGGGGCTGCCGTCCGGCGTGCAATCGCCCTACAAGAAGCAGCGCAAAAGCGAGCCGCCGAGAAGCTGGCGCTCATGCAAGATGAGCAGGTAGAGTACCAGCAATATTATGGCACCGCACCTCAACCACAGCGGTCGCGCTTGACCACTCGCCGCAAGAGAACTTCGAGCGACGCGGATGCCTCTCAGATCGACGCCGAGCAGTCGCGGCAAATCCGGAGCCAAATGACCAGCCTGCAGACCAAGTTGGACCAAGTAGATGTACAAAAGACAAGGGATCGTGAACTGCTTATGCAGGCCGCCCGCCGCAATGTGGACCAAACACTCCAGGACATGGAGGCACAACTTTACGCGAATACCGGTCGCGCTCCCCCTTCTGTACAGAAGGGATGGGATGAAGTTGCCCAGGAGCGCGTGCGACGGGAGGCAGAGGATTTTGAAGCCACTACCGCCCAAGGAAATCGAGTCAACATCGGCGGCCAAAAGTATATGGACATCGCCGACATTGACGCTGTCGCTCGGTCTCGCCTTCAGCCTACTTTTGATGAGATTACCGAGAATGCCGAGCTACGGAGAGCCCATGATATCGAAGCCCGTCTGGATGCCGAGGAGGAGCAGAGACATGCTGCCGTAGAGCGCCAACGCGAAGCTGAGGTGAAGGAGTTGGAGAAGCAAGAAAAAGGTTAGTTACTCTGTCTTTTCCTCTTTGAAGATATCCTCTGACCAATGAATTAGGTGCAAGCAAGCGGGACAGCAGATCCGAGAGCAAAGTTCCCAAATTCTTCTTGTGGAGGAAGAAGGGTAAACGAGCTCGGGTCGAGAAATCGGAGACCGAAGAGGCTCAAGCTGTCTCGCCTATCGCCCAGGGAGCTATAGTAGAGCCGCTTCCGACTACAGCCCCGTACAACAATGTCTCGACTGAAAGTATTCCCGAGCAAGCTTCTATTGAGACAGGAAACAATGCCTCGACGGTCACTATCCCCGACGAAGGTTCTGTTGTGACGGAGACAGCCGGTCCAGAAACGGCGGTTGCAGCGATCTCATCGGTCCCAGAGACTGAGCTTTCAAAGGCCGGTGAAGACGACGTGCCCGCGGCAATCCCACGGCGGCCGATACGAAGCCAGACGGAGCTTCCCCAGATCGAGCAGCGAGATGCAGCCGCCTCAGGCCCTCCAATCGTGCACTACTTCACGCCGCCAGTCTCAAGCCCACGCGCCGACACCAAGCTCAAAAACTGGTTCCGCGACCGTCTCGTTCGCCGCTCCAGTGGCCCAGTCCCCATCTACCCCCACCAGCCAGGCCCGGACTCCAATACAGACAACGAACCCGCTTTCCAGGGCGGCGCCAGTCTAACCGGCCGCGACGAGTCCCGCGGCGTAGCACTTGGTTCACACCCTCTTGGCGTGGGTGAACCTATCCCGACCCACAACAGATCTTCGAGCTACTACAGCAACGACTTTGATGTGGCCAAGATTAACAGTGCGGAGTCTTTGCCAAAATCTACTAAGCAAAATGGGAATGGTAAGAAGAGAAACCGTCTGAGCAAAACGTTCCTCAGGGCCGTCTCCCGTAGCCCTGATGGGTCGAACGATGGTGACTCCCGTCGTGACTCAGGAATTCAATCTTCTTCTAAGGATGTCCGCAGCGGTAAAATCCAGAGTCTGCAGGATAGTACTATCGGACAGAGTCTTCCTGTGCCACCCACTATTGGTGAGACGCTGAACGGGCGAAGAGAATCGCGATTCTCCGAGAATCTGTGATTATTATGTTGAATTCTGATATGTATGTTTATTTGAAACGTGGACTTGATGTACGATTTTGTTATTTTTGGATATTACAGGTGATTTACTGGCGCTTTTCGGAACTTTGAAATCGGTGGTATGGGGGATATTGGGGTTGGGGTTTTTCACTTGACTACTATTTTTCGGTGCTTCGTATATACACGATCTAATCAACCATGTCTTTATGAAACCCTAGCAACATCATTAAACATGTCTTTCAAGATGAGCAATAACACGTCTAAGTGTATCAGCCACAGCCTTGTCTCCCAATACCTCATCCCCATCCAAATCAATAACCTCCTTCGCCTCAAACCCATGTCCCTGTCCCTCCGCACGCTCCAGCGAGACGTCCACCCCAACCCTCTCTAAAGCCCCAGCCACAGCAACACTCTGCTCAAATCCAACCAACTCATCCGCATCCCCATGCAAAAGAACAGTAGGCGGAAACCCCTCCTTCAGCCCAAAGCTAACCGGGAAGAGCACCCGATCCTCCACCGAAACAGCCCCAACCCCCTCATCAGCAATCCTCCCCGCCAACCCCGGCTTTCTCGCAAGCACATCCGCATACCGGGCTGCCTGATGCAAAGCCCTAATCCACCCAAAGCGAAGATCAGCAGGTGGGCTCACGGGGAACGGATACCCATCAATAGCATCATTCCGCATCGCAACCTCAATCTCCTCCAAAGCTTTCGCTTCATCAGCGACAGGACCACCCAGCGGCTGACCCGGGCGGATATAGCGCTCACTTGCTGGATCTAACATGCCGTAAATAGAAAGCACGGCGAGCGGTCTCGGGGTAGCCGGATGCGCGGCAGCAGCGAGAGCGAGATACCCGCCCGCGCTGGACCCGGCGATTATCACCCGCTTGCTGATGTTCGCATAGACCCAGTTCACGGCGTCTGTTGCGTCTTGTAGGATCTCGATGCCTGGGGATTCTGGCAGGAGGCGGTAGGAGGCTGTTGCGTATGTCCAGCCTCGCTTTTGGCAGGCGTTTATTAGCCAGTGCGGTGGGAAGGTGGTTTTTTCACCCAGTACCTGTGATATGGGAGTCAGTTGGGGTCTTTTTTTTTGTTTGAGTGGTGTTTCGGGCTTACTAGGAAGCCTCCGTGGAAGTGGAGGAGGACGGGGCTGTTTTCTTCTTTGGTTGGAGGGGAGAGGACGTCGATCTCTAGTGAGAGACCGTCTACGACTTTGAAGACATGTGTAACTGACATTATTGTGTGTGGTAGTTTATGTTTTATTAGAATCGAGGATGACCTTATTTAACTGTTCATAAGCAGGACAGTACCCCGCGGGATTTCCCCACGCTAGTATTGTAGACCGTATTTCGGTAGTTGGACTGTTGGGGGGAAAAGACAGAAGTTTTCATATGTCCAATAAGTTAAGCCTAATTGGCTCATTATAGTGGTATATTATCTTGTGCAGATTGTGTATATCTTTGATATCTCTATAATGACGTACAATAATACATCATGCGCTGTGGGATATTCCGCGGCTTCAAGGTGTGGGGAACCTCGACCTGGATGGTAGTTACGGCAGTTACATTTTTGCTTGATATATATTCCACTTATAGGTCAGAGATGGGCTCTTAGATTGTTCTATTCTTTGCCATCAATACTTCTCTTTAAGATGTTCGAATTGTCACCTGTAGCCTTCTCGGTGCTGGGACCGGTCCAAACGATCAGCCTCGCAATCGGTCTCGTGTTCTTGGGATATATATCGTACATGTCATATTTTCACACCCTTTCGCAATACCCCGGTCCGAAGATAGCCTCTTTGACGAGCCTTTGGAGGGCATATTACGTTTACAAATTAGTCCTCCATGAGAAGCTAGTCAAGTTACACCAGCAGTATGGCCCCGTCGTCCGAATCGGTCCTAACCATCTCCATTTCTGGGATGGTGAAGCCATTGCCCCAATCTACAAGGGGGGTAGGAAGATGGGAAAGACACAGTTCTATGATGCCTTTACTGCATTTAACCCCAATCTCTTTGGGGGCAGGGATGAAGATGTAAAAAGTTGACCTTTCTACTTATGAGATAATCTGCTAAACAAGAACAGATACATTCCCTTCGTCGACGACAGCTAGCCCACGGATTCTCACAGACATCAGTCGAAAACTTCGAACCTCTCATTAATGGTCACATAGAGATCTTGCTCAACAAACTCAACGAGTTTGCAAAGACCGGAGAGGTCTTCGATCTGAAGTCTACAATCTCGTACTTCGTTCTCGATATCCTAGGCGAAGTCGCCTTTAGCCGACCTTTCAATGCCCAAGCCAGAGGAGAAGCAGATGAGATACACGCAATAAACGACCACCTTCTTTTATCATGCGTAATTGGTGAACTTCCCTTCCAGGCACTGTCGAAGTTCCTAGCGAGATGGTCGCCCGTTCCATGGATGCGAAAGCTAGGGAAGAGCAGAAATAACCTCAAAGAAACGTGCTCCGAGTGTGTTAGAAACAAGATCAACAATGTATCCGACCGTCGAGATCTACTCAAGAGCCTCGTGACTACGAAAGATGTTGAAACCGGCGCCAGTCTCACCGAGCAGGAAATTAATTCAGAGGCGTTTGCTATGCTGTGAGTATATCCCTAGCACTTGGAAATCTTTGAATGTGTACTTACTTGTACCAGGGTAGCAGGCTCTCATTCGACCTCTGGTACATTGACACTCCTCTTTTGGCACCTCATCCATAACCCAGAGATATGTGCTACCGTTGCCGCAGAGGTAGCTAGTACTCTTCAACCACTACAGGATGGAGACATCTCCTATCCTATCAAGGGACTGGAGGCTTCTTTGCCATATACCATGGCATGCGTAAGGGAGAACTTCCGCCTGAATCCGGTATTTACCATGCCCCTATGGCGAAGTGTTGGGTCACCCAGCGGAGCGAGAATTGGAGACTTTGACGTACCGTGTGGTGTAAGTTTTGGCAATCCTTCTCGCTGTCTATGTTATTGTTCAGTCCACAATACTGATCCTTGAATCTGAGAAATAGACTAATGTCTGCATCTCAAACTACGTTCTCCATCATAATCCGGAGATCTGGGGCGAGGATCATGCGGTATTTCGACCGGATAGATGGCTGGAAAAGGACGAGCCCAACCGCAGCCGGTGCCTTATTCCATTCAGTATTGGACACCGCATGTGTATTGGTCGAAATCTCGCCATGACAAATATATTGAAGACAGTTACTACCTTGATCAGCCAGTTCGAATTTCATCCGATCTCTCAGGATGACCACGTCCGGGTCCGCAGCTCGGGGATTGGGGAGATGGAGGGATCGTTTCAATGTAAAGTCTCGGTGAAATGCTGAGGTATGGCTCATGGATGGGATTGGAAATTGTATGTATAGACACTAGCTGAGGAATCAGAATGAAAATACAAGATGAAGACTATGTGAAGGAACCAAAGACAACTGGGGCTATACTACCCACTTGGCATGAGGCTGCAGTATGTTACTGTAATAATACAAATTTATGTATGTATATCGCACATTTATGCACAACTCATGGCTTCTATACATCTGTGTATGTTTTTGATGGTAATAATACCTGAACATGTGACATGCCCATCATTACCCCAAGCCATTTCTCTTTCTCCGCTTGCACCACCCCAAAGCATGGGAGATATATTTACATGTATTCACTTCGAACGCAAGAAGTCATTGAAATTCCCTGAAAATGGAAACTCAGACTTCTTCAAATGATCAAGTGAACTCAGTGCCATTTCAGTGTTCTGTTTGCTCCCAAACCTTTGGAAAGATCCAGCACCTTAAGAGACACAAATCAACCCGTACGATCTAACCCTCCTTTGATATCGTTTTTCTTGCTAACTAAGTTCTTATTCGGTAGATATTGACAGGAAACCACACCTCTGCGAGTTCTGTGGTTCTGAATTCACACGCAGGTAAAGTCAGGCCAACTTTCAGTTGACAGCTCGGCCATTTGACGAATTAAATATTGACAGTGATGCCCTTCGCCGTCACTGGAAAACTTGCACATCTCTTTTAGCATCTGGCAATCAAGTTCCCCAGCGTAGTAGATCTGGAAAGAGAAAACATGCGTGTGATCGTTGCACGGAGCGCAAACGCGCCTGTAACCAAGGCAACCCTTGTGCTGAGTGTACTCTTCAAGACTCTGAATGCACGTACGTGCAGAAGAAACAAAGGCATTTACAAATACCTGTCAGTGCGGTAGATTCTCATCGCGACAATAGCGGGAACAATATCCCTGGCGCTTCCGAAGCCCAGCAAAAGTCAAGTATCCAAGGCCAACAGTTGAGAAATACAATTGGCATCGCTGATCGGTGCCGGTTTGACTTTCTCTTGAAGTTCACTCGTGCAGCTGGAGTCAATGAAGCCTATAATTGCAATCGCTTGTTCATGGCAGACAACCACAGTGCCTCTGAAGACGGCACCTCTCAGAATGATATAGATTCATATCTTCTGGGTGAGGACTATTTATGGTCAGATGGGGACAGAGCATCAGTTACTAGACTGAATAGTCCCACAAGAGGGGACCTTGTGAATGATGCCCTAAGGCTTCAGTCCAGTCACATTTGGGACATGCTTCTCCCTTTTTGTGATGAAAAACAAGAAGGGAGCATAACTATGGCTGATATCATATCGTTCTTCTCGCCAGAAAATATCCTCCATTTCATTGATATATTTTGGGATCGCTGGCATCCCCACTGTCTAATCTTCCACAAACCAACATTCAGAATCGAGTCCTGCGCACCTCTTCTTCTTATAAACATGGTACTCATGGGAGGCTGCATATCCCCATATAAGGCCGATCGTCACATTGCAAGGTCACTCCTGGATATTGCAGAAGGGATTGTGTTTTCACAGTCTATGTTCTCGACAGCAGCAACGAGGACCGAAGGCACGGATCAAAGCCATAGAACTCAAATCAGCACTTTGCAAGCAACATATTTGATTTGTATCATGCAAAAGTGGGAAGGGAGCAATGAAACAAAAATCCGCATCCAGCGTGATCAATTCACAAAATTCGTGTCCGTACGTACAGTATATTAAATTACCTACTATTCCTCAACATTAGTGTCTAATTATTTACAGGCAACGCGCGCAATGGGATTGTCAAGGGGTAGGCATACTCATCGACCCATTACCTTAGAATTTGGCGATTCCGAATGGCAAGAATGGATTGAAAGAGAAGAAGTCAATAGGTGTGTTCAATGAAATTAAGCCTTCCAATCGTGTACTAATACAATCACAGAATTTGCAATTATGTATTTCTTCTTGACTCCGCCTTCGTGATTTTCCACAATTCATTCCCACGAATGGTTCTACAGGAGATGCAGATCGATTTGACATCTCCAGAATCATGGTTCCAAGCATCTTCTCCCATGGACTTCCTATCTGCTGTCCAGTCAAATCCAGGACTACCGGAGAAACATCTATCTCTTGTAGATTCCGTTCGCAGGTTATGCAATGATACCACGGACCAAAGCACAAACTTTTTGGACGGTGCTAGCAAGCTGAATCTATTCACGATCGCTACAGGTGAGCCTCTCCTCAATACTATTGCCAGGCAGTACAATTAACTCTCGGGATACAGCAATCCATGGTCTTATATTTCATCAAAGGTCCTCGCTGTATACCCTTCCACTTTCTGATAACCCGCTGGGGAAGGCACTTGACCGGTGGGAGGTCGCTTGGAAATCAAATCAGCAGCAGGAACTGAACATGCGAGCATCAAGGGATACAACTCATTCACCCGATGAGCCAGATGGATTTATGCATTACGCTGATGAATTCGCTGTCTTGGCACGTATCTCCCTTGGATTATCATATTTCTCACCCACAGAATGGTCGGAACTTATTGAGGGATTATCTGACGGCTCCTCTCGCGGTGCATTTGCTACTTTTGATCAAGCCGGCATGGGCCCTGTTGGGGATTTGATGCTAGCAGTGGAAAACTTGAGCTTGAATAAGTAAATAACCATCAGCACAAGGTCCGGAGGCCATAACTGGGTATTTTTGAATATATTCATGTCTCCTTGAGGTCTAGAAAGGGGAAGGTCGAGGATCTTTAGGGAACTATTTAAAATTTCAATGGCCAATATTACCATAATTTTTGGGAACTACCTATGTAGATAAACTACAGGCAAGGTAAGAGCTTAACCAATGTGGCGTCAGGTATCGCCAGTGCGGTCTGCCATCTTTTTCAACGGCGTGTCAAGTCTCGGTTCACCATTTGAACCGTTCCAGCCTCCCCCATACTCGAAAAGCTCCCCGAACACTTCGTTCGCCGCGTGAGTATCAACTGCGAAATGCAAAGGCGTGTTACCCCTCTCGGTTTTGTCATTCACATACGCACCGGATTCCAACAATAGCTCAATCACTCGAATATTGGCGGCTGAACCTTCTTTTGAGACCGCTAGATGGAGCGGTGTATTTCTGTCAAAATCAGCTGCGCTAACATTAGCTTCATAGGCGAGATAATCTGAGTAACGATTGTGGGGACAGGGTAATGATATTTGGTAGAGAGAGATTGGGGTGGGTTTCGAGCACTGAGATAACATCGTCAACTTTCAACTCAGCCAGGATAGTAATCAATAGTTCATTCGAATGTGAAAGAAAAAACATTTTGCTTCTGAAGAGGTGGTAAAAGAGGGAAAAAGTGACTAACAGCGCACTGTAAAAGCACACGTCCCAGCCGTATTGGTACCAATTCTGCAGATGTCGGGAGCATAGTCTCACGTATTTATAATTGCTATAGAAGAATGTATTAGAAGTGATATAGCATTCTGTCACTAGATCATAGCAAAGACGAAGGTTTCTTTTATCGCCTAGGGAGACATGCCATAGCTATTTAAGTAGTAGAGCATTGTTGAGATATATGATAAAGTAGATAGAGAGAGAGATCATGAAAAGCCACCATGTAAAGAGATGGTGATGAAGATGTTGTTCAAATATGTACAGGAAAGGGATACTAGCTAGTAATATAGCTAGTACTATAGGATGAAGGATCATATGATATATGAGAGCATCAAACAAATATCAGGTAAATATACATAGAAGAGGTGTAGATGAAGAAGGTACAGGGGAAGGAAAACCATTGATTTATATGAGCTACTAAGGGAGAAAAGAATATCGATGTAGATGATAGAGGAGCCAATAAAAGAAAAGGAAATGGCATGAAGACCGGATACAGTTCATAAAGAATAGCAAACGTTTGAAATTGTAAACACTCTATACATGGGTGACATGGGTGATGATGTTCATTAAAAGGATTCTACTGAGATGCCTTTAGTACGGCAGGTTTTAGACGCCATCGCGCTAACATATATATAATTTGACTGAAATCTCGTGTACAGCAATATATGGTATAGATAGTTGGCTGTGTTTGCGGCCTTATGATGGTCTTTTTAGATGGTCTTTTAGAATAATCAATCATAAACTACAAAGGTACAATAGTTTAAAAGGCTTCTTGCAAACGCCATTTTGATAGATACTAAAGTAACTAGACGTGCGTATTCATTTTACTCATGATCTATAATAGTTGAGTGTGTTCCCAGGCTGTATGTAATGGGTCTAGATCTAAGCTAGAAGATTGTGTCAAAGTCTCGTCACCTACGGCTCGCCGTATCTGGTAACGGACGACCAAAGGCGAAGTTGTAGTAGGCGAGAGCATACCGCACGTTTGTCATAGTAATTCTTGTTAATAGGATTACGAAGTTCAAGTTATGTTAAGACTGGTCATAAAAAATATTCAAATACTTGAGGTGGAGGAAATGAAAGAGAAGAATAGAGAGGATTGAGCATGGAAGACGGAAACCCAACCTTGGAAGGCATCCATGGATGGCAGCCATGGATATGACCTCGGGAAAGACCCTTCATTTTCATTTCCTTCACCTCAAGTATTTGTTTTCCCTTTCTCTTCACTCACTCTCTTCACTCTCTTCACTTCCTTTTCACTTCCTTCTCTACATCTGCTCATTTGATCTTTTTTTGACTCGGCTCTTTCCTTGGTCCATCTCTTTTCCTTTCTATCAGTTGACACTACTTTCGAAATGGCGAATGTATCTCTCCTTTCGTTGCCGAATGAGCTACTATGCCAAATTTCATCGGGAATATGCGTACGAGACGTCATCTATCTCCTACAATGTCACCACGACCTCTTTCAACCACTTTCATGGCACCTTCATCATGAAAGAGAGACTCACGAGCTTCGAGAAGGTCTAACGGAGTGTGTCAAATCTGGCGATATCTGCGGAGCCCGATTCCTACTTTCGATGAATGCAGACATCGAATACATCGAGTACGACCCCGGAAATAAACAAGAGCGATCACAGTACTGGAGGAGCTCGAACTTGAACTGGGCTGTTCAGAATGGCGACGAGGAGATAGTGGACGCCCTTCTCGCACACCTTGATCAAATGAAGGTCGAGATCCCAGGTCTCACTGTTGAATCTGTTGACCCGGCACTATATTCTGCTGCTCACAGTGGCTATTTTACCATTGTAAAGACGCTGATCGGCCTTACTCCTGACGCCGTACGACCAGATGATTATTACGACAGGGTGTTATCTTACGCGTTAGGAGAGGAGGATTATTGGTACAACGAGAGATATTGCTTTTGCACAAAGCAAGATGTTGACTCCGGATCCCGGAAGAAGCCACTAAAAGACCATTATGCCATTGTGAAACTACTACTGGATCACGGTGCCCACTGCAATTATACCGGGTCTTATTTCTTATCGTGTATGCCGGTATTACTTACACTGTTTAAGTGTAGCTCGATCTCCAACGGCGTTTTGAAGCTGCTTGTCGAACGCGGCGCGGATGTGAGCATTAAAGAAGTACTTCGCGGGTTCATAGAAACCACGAACCGATGTGTGTTCTCCAATGAAGAAACAGCAAAGTTTCTTCTTGACCACGGTGCAGGTTCCAGTGCACTAGATTACATCAGTACGGCTGTTCTCAATGACAACAACAAAATGGGCTTGATAGAACTGCTGGTTGCTTTCAGACTTCCCCTAAACAGAATCAATGGCTGGAGTGAGATAACAAAGACGTTCAAAGGCAGGGCTAAATTGATGAAGCAACTGTTGGATCTTGATGCTAGTACAAAATACCGAACTGCGTTTCAATCGGTCAACTCAGATACATCAGTCCCATGGGGATGCGACTTCCATAAAGATAATTCAAAAGGACTCGATCAGTTTAGAGGCCCAATATCTGAACCCGAACCCGAGAAGCCCGATTATGAAACCTGTGTTTCATTCATTTACGACTCTATGAGGCTTCTGTTGAGCTACGGAGCAGTTGGTGACATTATAGATAGCGAAGAACAGACCCCCCTCTACAAGACCGACAACAAGCATCTTGTGAAGCTTATCCTAGCCCATGGAGCTGATGTGAATGAGGTGGATCTATATGGTCAAACACCGCTGCATGCCATGACATACTGAGCATCAAAATCGATGGTCGGAACAATCAAGTTACTATTGAAACATGGAGCAGATATCACTGCGAAGAACGCCGATAACAACACATCTCTCCACCTAGCGGTACTGACATCGGCATGGGAAGTGGTCCAGTTGCTTCTTGATCATGGGGCAGATCGAAATATCCGTAATTCCGACGGAGAGACTCCTATGGATCTTTTGGCGCGTCGCAAGCGCCATAAAAAGGAATTCTCGCTTAACAGAAACAAAAAAGGTGACCTGATGTCTTTCAGATATCAAAAGTTTGTGGATGTCTATTGGCGTGGGTGGGAGACATTCAGGAGTCGTGTGCATCATTATTATCATTAGGCCAAGTAGTGCATAAAGTCTATTCAGTTATTGGTCACTTTCTTCCATTCTACCACTGTCACTTTCCTACTCTGTATCAAATGTAAATATGAAAAAGCACCGCTCCCCTGTCAAAAGTTCGCCATTCCCCCGCATCTTCACGACCCTTGAGACACTATGGAAAATTGCCTAATCTGACATTTGATCTACAAAACATCCACCAATCCCAGCACAGTACGGGGTATTTCTATAGCGAGGACCGAACAACACCCCCATTATAACAAGTCATATTCCAAAATGGAGGGTATCTGTACAGCACTCCACAATGCGTCTCCTCGCGCTTCTCCCCGTCCTCCTTGGGCTTATATCCAACCATTTTGTCTCCGCGACAGATAATGGCAAGACCACCGATGTGACATGGGATAAATACAGCCTCTCAGTCAAAGGAGAGAGGGTATATGTATTTTCCGGTGAATTCCATTACCAGCGACTCCCCGTGCCGGAGCTATGGCTAGACGTGTTTCAGAAGCTACGCGCAAATGGCTTCAATGCGATTTCTAGTGAGTAGCTTGACACTCACTCTTATCCTGCAATAGTACTCATTTCAATTAGTCTACTTCTTCTGGAGTTACCACTCCTCTTCCGAAGATACTTTCGACTTCGAGAACGGCGCGCATGACGTCCAGCGCGTTTTCGATTATGCCAAGCAAGCAGGGCTGTATGTGATCGCGCGCGCAGGACCTTACTGCAATGCCGAGACCTCTGCTGGTGGTTTCGCACTGTGGGCATCCAATGGTCAAATGGGCAAGACGCGCACGAGCGCAAGCTCCTACTATGACCGATGGTATCCATGGATCCAGAAGATCGGAAAGATCATCGCCGCAAACCAAATCACAAATGGTGGCCCGGTCATTCTCAATCAGCACGAAAATGAGTTACAGGAGACAACTCACAGTGCCGATAACACTGTTGTCAAGTACATGGAACAAGTCAAAGCCGCCTTCAGTGAAGCTGGCATCGTTGTCCCGAGCACGCATAATGAGAAGGGAATGCGGTCTATGAGCTGGTCGACGGATTACCAGGATGTGGGTGGTGCTGTCAACATTTATGGTCTGGATTCCTATCCTGGTGGTCTGTCCTGCACCAACCCGAACACTGGGTTCAATCTCGTCCGCACCTATTACCAGTGGTTCCAGAATTACTCGAGTTCTCAGCCTGAGTACCTACCAGAGTTTGAGGGTGGCTGGTTCTCTGCCTGGGGAGGGACTTTCTACGATCAATGTTCTACGGAGCTGTCGCCTGAATTCCCAGACGTCTACTATAAGAATAACATCGGCTCCAGGGTCACATTGCAGAATCTCTATATGGTGATGGGGGCAACTTCTTGGGGACACAGTGCTGCTCCGGTTGTGTACACTTCATATGACTACTCTGCGCCCATGCGAGAGACCCGTGAGATTCGGGATAAGCTCAAGCAGACCAAGTTGATTGGTCTGTTTACTCGTGTGTCGTCTGGTCTTCTACAAACACAAATGGAAGGGAATGGAACCGGGTATACTAGTGATGCTAGTATCTATACCTGGGCCTTGCGAAACCCCGAAACCAACGCCGGTTTTTATGTTCTCGCACATTCTACTAGCTCGTCTCGTGCTGTGACTACTACTTCGCTTAACGTGAATACCTCGGCTGGTATGTACTCTAGTGCTTAAGATGAAGAATTGAGCTAACTTTGAGTCCTGCACAACAGGAGCTCTCACAATCCCTAATATTGAGTTGGCTGGCCGCCAAAGCAAAATTATAGTGACTGACTACCAGATCGGCAATGGCTCCAGCTTGCTTTATTCATCTGCCGAGGTTTTGACCTACGCTACCCTCGATGTCGATGTCATTGTCTTCTATCTAAATATTGGACAGGAAGGAGAGTTTGTCTTCAAAGACGCACCGGCCCATCTGACTTTCCAAACGTACGGCAATTCGCAAGTGAGCTCCGCCGCATCAGATTATGGCACCAAATACACATACACCCAAGGGGATGGTACGACAGTGTTGAAATTCTCGCACGGCGTGTTAGTCTATCTTCTCGATAAAGAGACAGCGTGGAACTTCTTTGCAGTACCGACTACTTCCAATCCGCTTGTGACTCCGAGTGAGCAAATTATTGCCCTTGGACCATATCTCGTTCGCACAGCAAGTGTCAGCGGGAACACTGTCAGTCTTGTCGGTGATAACGCAAACACAACATCTCTTGAGTAAGTGTAGTATTAACTCTTAACGAAGTTTTTGGCTAATATTGCTGCTAGGGTCTACATGGGTAACTCAAAGGTTACCAAAATCAAGTGGAATGGTAAAGAGATCTCAGCCAAGAAGACAGCCTATGGCAGCTTGATCGGATCAGCCTCGGGAGCACAAAATGCTAAGGTTTCACTACCTACCCTGAAATCATGGAAAGCGCAAGACACCCTTCCAGAGATCAAACCAGGTTATGATGATTCTCGCTGGACCATCTGCAACAAAACGACATCAGTCAACTCCGTAGCACCGCTAACACTTCCCGTGCTTTACTCTGGGGACTACGGCTACCATGCCGGAACGAAGATCTACAGGGGACGGTTCGACGGCGTGACCGCGACAGGCGCAAATCTCACCGTCCAAAACGGCGTAGCGGCTGGTTGGGCCGCCTGGCTCAACGGAGTCTACGTTGGGGGAGCCGTTGGCGATCCCGCACTAGCCGCGACATCAGCGGAGCTACTATTCAACAGCTCCACTCTGCGCAAGACAGACAATGTCCTGACCGTTGTCATGGATTATACCGGCCACGACGAGGCAAATGTGTCACCGAATGGCGCCCAAAACCCGCGTGGTATACTGGGGGCTACACTTCTTGGCGGTAACTTCACATCCTGGCGCATTCAAGGCAATGCAGGAGGCGAAGCCAACATCGATCCCGTCCGGGGACCCATGAACGAAGGAGGTCTCTACGGAGAACGTCTTGGCTGGCATCTCCCCGGATACAAAGCGTCCAAGACAGCGACATCAGACAGTCCTCTGGACGGTGTATCTGGCGCCGCTGGCCGATTCTACACGACAACCTTCAAGCTTGATTTGGACTCCGACCTGGACGTTCCGATTGGTCTGCAGCTCGGTGCATCTGATTTCCCCGCAGTTGTTCAGATCTTCATGAATGGGTACCAGTTTGGTCATTACCTACCGCACATCGGTCCCCAAACTAGGTTCCCTTTCCCGCCCGGGGTGATCAACAACCGTGGGGAGAATACGTTGGCGATTAGTCTGTGGGCGTTGACGGGGCAGGGGGCGAGACTGAGTCAGGTGGATCTGGTTGCATATGGGGCTTATCGCACTGGATTCAATTTCAATCACGATTGGTCCTACCTGCAGCCACAGTGGAAGAATAACCGGGGGCAATATGTATAGTTGTTTAGTTTTAATTGATAAAGGTGTCCGTCCGGAGTGGTGTGTGACACATTGAACTGATATTGGGTTGAAATGTTTTCCCGCGGTCTAGATCTTCCCGTAGTTCTTTGTTTAGTTCCGGTACCTGTTTCATCATCGCTTTATATGGAGCTCGACTTCCTTGTTTTTTTTCGTTAGTTACATCAGACTTGATTAATGTAAGTGCAGGGATGTCAAAACCAGATAGTAAGCCAGACCCCCGTCAATTTCTTTAGATTCTTTAGAAATGTATACAAAAGGACCTTAGAGCAGACAACTAGAATCACCCCATCTCTGCTATATATAGTCAACTCTTTCAACACAAGACACACCAAGTCACCGATAATTGGCCATAACCAATGACAATTAAATAAAATGCAACTCCAAACAAAAAAGTTCATTGTCCAGGCGACTATCGGTCAAAACGCGATGTCTGCCCAACGTCCGCGTCCACCGCCATTTGTACTTCTCCACACGTTTAAACACGTTCCTCCTTCTCACTTCTAAACATTCTATTCAATCCTGTTTATATTCTTATATGTCCCTAATCTTTAATCATGTCGCGCCATAACAGTGTGGACCTAGACTCTCCCGATCGGCCTTTCGACAACATCATCAATTTCCGCGATGTCGGCCGGTCGGTTAATCAATTTTGTCGCAAAGAGTGAGTAAAGACGCGTCTTTGACGAGATAATATTCAAGTCTGTATTTAAATGTCAAAAACTAACAATTTCAAATAGGATCTTAAAAGAAGGCGTGTTCTTTCGCAGTGCAAGGGTAATTCTAACCCCGCTCAAATGACTCCGATGAATTGATGCGTTGTCATAATAAGCAACGAAAAAAGACGCAAAAAAAGCTGATTTGAAATCTGCCATAGCTCGACGATGCTTCAGAACGAGATAAACGCCGTTTAGCGGAAGAATTACACATTCACACTGTCATTGATCTCCGTTCCCAGTATGTCGAAGCAAAAAAGACCAAAAAATCGCACCCAGAAACTAATCCCAGCATAGAACAGAACACCAAATGGGCACGCGCAAACGCCGAAGCGAAAATGCCAAATCAGATCCATCAACAAATTCACCCTCGCCATCCCCATCACCATTACCCACAGACCCAATCCCAACAAACCCAGACGAACACCTCCTCCAAATCCCCGGCTCAAAACGAGCTCTAATAAGCCTAACCGGCAAAGGCTTCGAACGCGCCTTAATATCAAAATTAGACTGGTTGACATATCTGTATTACCCCCATCCCTGCAAACAACCAAACGAGTAGCTAACATCCAACAGCAAAACAATCGGCCTCGTAACAACCGGCTACCGCAGCGACGCCGTGCGTCTAGTCTGCGGGTCAGTAATGCAACCGCGCGGCCTAACAGGTCTAGCGCAAGACACGCTAGATTCCAGCATGGGCGAGATCCGCTCCGTATTCGAGATCCTGGCGTGCGAGGAATCATACCCGACATTAGTGCACTGCACGCAGGGGAAGGACCGGACGGGTCTGGTTGTGTTGCTTATGTTACTGCTTGTTGGGGGTGTGGTGCCGGTTGAGGCGATTGTTGATGATTACAGTCGGTCTGAGCTGGAGCTTGTGTCGGAGTTTGACGAGAGGATGGAGGAGATTAGGGCTATTGGGCTTGGGGAGGATTATACGCGTTGTCCGCCTGGTTTTGTTCGTGATACGACCGAGTACCTTGAGAATAGGTACGGGGGTGTTAGGGGGTATTTGGAGAAGGTTGGGGTTGGGTATGAGATGCAGGAGAGGGTCAGAGTGAAGTTTATGGCTTGAGGGTTCTTTTTTTGGGGGGGCTTTGGTTTTGTCTTTCTTGGGACTGGGATTTGGATATATGGGGTTGGATGGCTTTCTGTATTTGATATGGGATTTATGTAGATATGATAATGACCTTGGCATTGGGATGGGTCTAGCGTTCCTTATTGCATGGATTTGGATGTGACATACTAAATGGTGGAGGATTTTTGTCTTTCGGGTCTAGTAAATAGGTTGAAAAAAGGAATGCTAGGAAAGATCCAATGGAAATGTTATTGAGTTGCTATACAAGGACTAAATATGTATTCTAAGACTAAAAGGCCAACGTGTTCTAACAGTGTATGCCCAACTTCCCGAAAACACCATATAGAAGAGTATCGTATCTATGACAGGTATCAAAAAAAAAAACATTAACAAAAGCAGAGTATCGGGTGACATCGTGAACGTCATACAAGTAAATACAGGAACATAAAAATGACATGAATTAGTTAGACCCGCTGGCCTCGGTAGAAGCCGGTGCTCGGGCCCATCGAGTCATGGGTCAGCGGCTCTTCGATGGAGACGCCTTCTTCACGGGTTCCACTGAATCCACCCTGGTTCATCAGGTACTTCTCACCCTGGGGCACGTGGTTTTTGGTGCGCACAGAAGGCAATAGATCGACGACGAAGGAAAGAACGTATCCAGTGAAGACGAAAGCAATAGTCCACTCGATAACCGCGCCAGGGTTTTGCTTAGACGAGTTCTTGCTACCGATGCAGACACCGAAGCCAATGGCGAGTGCGAGCTCGACAATGACGAAGACAAGCTTGATAAAGAAACTGACGAGCAAGACACGGTGCTCGCGACGGTAGAAGATTCCGATACGGAGGTACTCTATGCAAACAAAAATGGCACTGATCACGTATCCAGCACTAGGAAGAGATTGATTGGTTAGTTGGCTGTGGGCTGCTGGCTGCATAGTTCCAAGAGTGGGCAGGACTCACATGAACAGGCCGATGAAACCGTCGTGTAACTTCGGGTGGCGGAGGGTATCAAATACAGAGAGCAGAATCAGACCTGCAGCACCGGCAATCGCGAAAAAGATTGAAATAATAGCGCATGCCTTGTCCAATCTACCCTTGTTCGAGGCCAACTGGTTGGAGTGTCGAAGCCACCGCTCGGAGAGGAATGCTAAATCGAGAAAGACGACGGTGACCGCGCTGCCTGCGACGAACAGCGGCTTCAAGCCTTGTGCTCCGACATCTGAGATGTACCTATAACGATCCTGTTAGCGCATGGATGGGACTCAGGGTGGAGAGAAAGACATACGCAATAGTCTGTCCTTCATCCATACTGGCATAGTGCGGTCTCCCGTCTTTGACCCAGGTGACCAGCATGGCGATCAACATTGCTAAAACCATGTTAGCTGCGGCCAAGAACAAGACATTCAGTCTAGTGCAGGGATGCCTTACAAACCCACATGCAGGCTGACACCAACGGAAACATCCAAAACGAGATAATCCACATCTTTGCGACTTTTTGTGTTGTATTTCGAGACCGATTTCAATGCAATGGAGGTATATGAGGTCTTTGTATATTCGCTAAAAATCCAATTCAAAAGAAGGTGGAAGATTGAAAGCAAAGCAATGCGCACGTGAGCCTATTTGATCCTGTCAGTCGCAGCTTCTTCAATGTCGGTGATTCCATGTAGCATAGAAAGAAGGTGTAGATTCGAAGGTATTTTGGGCAATCGTGTAACTCACCTATATCCCTGTATTTATTTACAATGTCTCACAGGAATACAGCATTCCAGGTTCAAATGATAAGTGTTAAAGGGGGCGACAGTGGCGTTTAGATGACAAAGGGATGTCAAATTAGAACCGGGACGATGATGATGCGCAAGGGGATATTTTTTGGGGGGGTATACCCAGTGGGTTATTAGATACCTTGAAAGGAGAAGCAGATGAGAGAAGAGAGAAGGATTTCCAGCAATATTAGACCTAAGGCCCTGGAGATTATAAAAACGACGTCATCTCCGCAGGACTGCCAAGGCAGAAAAATTGTGCGTCCCCACAGCCTAGTCCAAGTGATCAGCCTCAATATTTACTTTAATAGTAGATTGTACTCTGTATATTAGCCTGGGTACTCCGTACATACCTCTACTATTAATATTGATGTGTAATCCATGGATAACGTGAATGCCTGTTCCAATGTTTTCCATGGGATCTACGGATACGCCGGGTGGCTGAATACTTAGGTTTGGGGGCTGACAGAATACGCATGTGGTAATACATCAGATGTTAGACGCTTTCAGTCATGTTGCATCCGTCCACTTATATTAGACTATTAAACTTCATATTCAAAACCCTAAGATTTACGTATATCAAATGAACCAAAAGTGGAAAGAATATGTTTGCTAGTTAACCTGTAGTCCAAGATCGGTCTACCTAAAAACGCCGCGGTACGGAAAGACCGCAATGGTGGAATCGAAAATAGTCAAACGAGCAAGAAAAAAAAAAGACCCAAGACCGAAACAAATTTTAGGTAGGGCAACGTTGAAAGACACGTCATCTTCATCGACTGGTCCGTTTACGTGTGGTTCCAGTAACGGGCCGCCTCTGCGCAGCAGCAACTGGCGGGGCCTTGCGCTCAGCCACCTTGGCCACCTTGACAATCTGCACTTCATCCTCTTCGCTGCTCTCCGACTCTTCACTGGATTCCTCCGCCCCCAACTTAGATGGAGCTAGAGCTGGAGCTGGAGCTAGGCTGCCCCGGGTCTGCGGGGTCGCTTGCGGTGGGCGTTTGCCCGGAGATTGGGATTGATAAGCTGGGTATGGAGTGGTTGAAGGGTAACTCATTCGATTTGGCTGTCCGGCCCGAACATCGGTGGGAACCGGTTGGTGTGGCACAGGCTCCCCGTATGGACTCATCTGCATGGTGTTGTAGTAGGGTGGGGCCCATTGAGGATCGTCTGGCAGTGGCCGTTGGAACACAGGCGCTTGTTGCATGGACTGTGGTCGGCCATTGGGGGCAAATCGCTCGGGGGTATATGGTGGGTAGGGAGGTCGAAGAGGTGAATTGGACTGCTGGGGACGAAGAGATTGGGTCGTTGGAGTCCGGGGACGGGCAGCAGAAGATGAGCTGGTCGGCCGGCCATTGGCAGCCGTCCCACGAGCCCAGATGCTATGTGCATCAGGCGCAAAGGTCGGATACGGGCCGGACTGCTGCTCGGGTGCAACAACAGCGCTCCGTCGGGACGATGGGCGCGACGTCGTCTTGACAGAGTTGACCGAAGGGCGCCGGCTTCCGCTCGAACCGTCCGACTGCTGGCGCTTGCGCTCCAAGGCATCCAGTTCGCGTTTCGACAGCCGAACGTTCTTCTTTCCCAGAACTTGGGCACGGCGAATTCGCTCGAGCGCTGTGTCCACCAATTGATCTTCCTTGTCCCGCATGGCCAGTTGAATCGCATAGGCGACCGTGCTATCCTCATGGTCGTATAGATCGTATTCTCCCCCATCAACTGATTCAGATTCATCCGTCAGATCCTCATAATCCACAGGTCGCCTCCGCGGCCCTCGTCCTCCATACTCCTGCTTGTATCGACTGCTCCGCACCAGCTCCCGCCCGTATGCATCCTCCTCACTATCCACCTCCTCCAGCCGTGTCTCCTCCCAAGCCGCGCGTCCCCTAGTATTTCTCCCCGTTCGTGCCCCCGGTGGTCTTCCCCATGAGGGCATATCAAAAGGAGCTCGCGGCCGACCACCTAGACCGCCTCCTCGGAAAAAGCATTCTCGATCGGCTTATCCAAGAATGCAGCGTGGCCGAAAACGGTCACGCCAGTAGCACCAATCAACCACAAGGCAGTCGTGAGGGGAGAAGCCCAGATGCCGATGGGGACACCGACAATGAGTAGTCCAGTGTAGAGCTGCGAAGTGGTGAAACGAGAGAAGCCCAGATCCAGATCCCGACCTTGCAGCATGTTGATTCCGTAGAGACCACAGCTCACAAAGATCATGTCGAACAGCAGCACCAGGTTGGTTAGCAAGCTGTAGATGCTGAGCATCACAAATACGACGGCATAGTTGCTGGAGAAGTAGGACAAGTTGTAATTGACTCGACTCTGGGCTTCACCGAAGTTGGCAGGCTTGGATATGCGCTTGATGTCGAGGAACTCAGAAATGGGGCGCAGGTTGGAGAAGCGTGTGCTCAAAGAGGTGCTGCGGAGGTTGTTGAAGCGATCGCCAAAACGCGAAGTTATCATATCAATTGGAATAGAAACCATTTTGAATGAGGGAAAGGTTGAGAAGGGGGGGGGGAAAAGGATAAAAAGGTAGAAAAGTTGAAAAGTTGAAAATGGGACAGGTAATAAAGTGATAGACAGAGATCGAGAGGAAAGAAGCCGGAAACAACACGTCGGAAGAAAGGCAGTCACTTTTTTTTGGGACTTTTCCCCTTTCGTTCTTTTGTCAGAGCACGGGTGTTTCACCAATGTTCTCAAGTAATAAGAGAAATCAGAAATAGCTGGGCAGTTAGGTAGAAACAATTAAATAAGAATTGTCTACTAATAATAGTAATGGGTCCCTGAGATCCAGTTCCTGGCTCCCTGGGTAACTCCCTATAGGAGTCCTCAGTAGAGAGCAGAGACAGAGGAAACAGAACAAAAGAAAGTAAGAAGACTACACAGAGAATCTAGATCTCTCTATATATACCATTCACGGACGCTCAGATGCAATAATTCATGCAGAGCCCAACTATATTTCCCCAAAGTAAAAAAAGAAGAGTCACAGCCAAAAACAGTAAAACCACCAAGTCGATTGGGGCCACGTTTGGTTCTTCACGGTGGATAAACCGCCCGACCGCTTTTTTTCTTACATGTCCTCCACTAACACACAGCTTATTCGTTCATTTCTATTCTTTTTCTGGCTTCTGCGGCATTGACCGCTATCACCATGAAGTCATTTGCTTTTCTATCGCTCTTCGTCTTCTTTGGCCTTGTCGCTGCTTGGTCTAAAGAAGGTGGGTATTGTTTACCCCGGAGAAGCTCCCATACTGACCTCGAACAGACTATGAGATCTTTGGTCTACAAAATGATGTGGCCACAAATGAGGGTGCTAATATAACATTCTACGGTATGTGTTGTCTCGCAAGCATTGCCATTGTCTTTTTCTTCTTCATTTCCATTTCCCTTTCCATCAATTTCAGGGATACGTATCTAACTTCTATACCCGACCAACAGATCTCCTCGAGATCCGTCCCAATGCCAATCAGGAACAAATCACCAAGGCCTACCGCAAGAAATCGAGAACCATCCACCCGGACAAGGTCAAGCGCGCCTTCATCGCCAACTACGCCAAGGACAAGAGCAAGGCCAAGTCCAACCAGGGGGTCAATGTCAACAAGGGTCCTACTCAGCGCGAGATTGATGCCGCAGTCAAGAACGCCGATGCTCGCTCTGCCCGTCTGAACCTCGTCGCCAACGTCCTGCGCGGCCCGAACCGCGAGCGTTACGACCACTTCCTCAAG
The DNA here is from genome assembly GCF_000769745.1 of Penicillium expansum. Lineage (NCBI taxonomy): Eukaryota > Fungi > Ascomycota > Eurotiomycetes > Eurotiales > Aspergillaceae > Penicillium > Penicillium expansum. The sequence goes on from NW_015971534.1 coordinate 25,645, forward strand.
AATGGCTTCCCTCTGTGGAAGGGAACCGGATACTACTACTCGCGCTTCCGCCCCGGTCTGGGCTCCGTGCTGGCGGGTCTGTTCCTGGTCTTCGGTGGTGGTGCTCACTACGCTGCGTTGGTTCTTAGCTGGAAGCGCCAGCGCGAGTTTGTGGACCGCTACATTCGCCAGGCCCGCAGAGCCGCCTGGGGCGATGAAATGGCCGTTCCTGGAATTGACTCGGTCGTAGCCGCGCCTCCCCCTCCTGCCCCTGAATCCGGTGATGCCGGTGCCGTGGCTGTCAACCGTCGTCAGAAGCGCATGATGGATAAGGAGAACAAGAAGGATAAGAAGGGCGGAGGAGCCCGTGTGAGCGCCCGTGCCTCCTCCGGTACATCCACCCCCACCGAGCAGACTGCTAGCGTCGGCGAGCGGAAGCGCGTCGTTGCTGAGAATGGAAAGACCCTCATTGTCGACTCTGTTGGCAATGTGTTTTTGGAAGAGCAGAACGAGGCTGGCGAGCGCCAGGAGTTCCTGCTCGACATTAATCAGATTGAACGTCCCTCTATCCGTGAGACAATGGTGTTCAAGCTTCCCATCTGGTGTTTCAACAAGACTGTTGGTCGCGTGTTGGGAACTCCTGCCGAGGAGGAAGTTGATTCTGATGAGGCTGAGGAGTTGGTCGAGGAAGCTGAGACCACTGCCACCTCAAACTCCCGCTCCCGGAAGCGTAACAAGCGCTCCCAGCGATCATAGACTTGGGCAGCTGTATTGGTGCACCTGGGGCGTTAGTCGTTGCTTCCATTGTCCGTGGGCTGATCACAAAAGTTCCCCAAGGTTGCTTTACTATAGAATTCCTACTCGGATGTCGGCAATACCCAAGTAGAAACCAAAATGTACACATACTTTTTTTCTCAAATCCAAAACTTCAGTGCAGAACCTTGGAATGACGGTGGTCAGCTACTGGCCATCGATATGCTGTGCACGGTCAAACCTTACAGTACGATGTGTACTCCGTCCTTGCAGATCTATCTCATATTCGTGGTATACGAAGTATCCCCGCAAAGATCAGTCTGCCAGCAAGAGGAACAGTACTCCATAGCCTATGTTTGGTGGGTTTGTAGGCGGGTCTGTTAAAGGGCCAGTGCACTTCCTGTTGCAGACACAACTAGTGCGGTGTACAGCTGTCCGATACTACCATACCCACTGGCTTGGGCACCAACACTTGACTAGTCTGGTATAAATAGGATATTCTATGTATCTCTAGACTTGTTTCGAATTTTCGGATGTTTCATTGCTGATACAAAACAACTTTTCCAAAGAAAACAAAAACAACTCTATCGAATTCAGACGGCCCTCCCAGTTCATAACAACATCAAAAAGGGGCAAAGTTCAAAGAGCAAAAAAGAACGGGAGTATAAAAGCAAAAAAGCAGCAAAAGGACAGTAGGTGTATCATCGTGATCGTCATGTGTTGAATTTCAGCCATTGCAAATCGTGAGGGAAAAAAAGGACCTCGCGCTCCCGAGGTCGAACAGAGCAGCCTATCCAAGGAAATCACCTACGCAAACATCTTGGCAATGTTCATAAGACTGCTAATGTTCTCCGACATACCCCTACCACCACCACCACTATTCGACTTCGCCGCACCACCAAGGGCACTGGTAACAGCATGCGGCAAGCGAATACCAATCATAGCAAGCAGCTTTGGCAGAACACCGCTCGTCAGGAGCGGCACGATGACCATCATAAAGACCTTCATAGGGTTGCGACGGGCCCAGCGATAGATGTCACGGAATAGACGCTTGATGTCGCGGATCATGCGCTGGACGAATCCCTCACGGGGACGGGCTCGTCGCGACGAAGATGAGAACGACGAGAACACAGATGGGCTTGATCGGCCTCCTGTTCGGCTTCCGCCCAACCCGCCGAAGAAAGACGGCGGGGAGCTTCGCGTATGGTGGGTGGAGTGGCCGGATTTGCTGGATTTGCTGCGTCTGCTGTGTGTGCTGTGCGAGCTAGGCGTCGGTGATGATCGTCGCCGCACATATCCTCCCGATGAGACTGCGCTGGATTTACCGTCGAACCAACCCATTGTGTTGGTGGTGTTGCTGATGCTGACGTCGACGCTGGTTACGGGTGCAACTTTGCGCACTTAGGGATCAGACCGGTGAGTGAGGTGTCTGGTTTGAAAGACGGTTTGTGGGTTAGGAGAGGGATTGGGTTGTGGTAGGTTGGTACACAGAAGAAGGTGGGTTTGAGATGTTGCTGCGTAACAATGCCCCTGATTATCTCTTTGAGACTTTTTTTTTTTTGCTTTCTGTGTGACAATTGAAAGAATGAAAAGAGACAGATGCAAGTCAGCCGCTAGCTGCTGCGGAGATGCGCAATCTGAGGTCTAGGCCGATGTGTGAACCCGCTTTTGCGGATTTTCTATGCAGGAAATCTCTTTTGACAGCTGGCACAATTGAGATTCTAAGAAGGTTTTGTGGGTAATACTGGATGTTAATTTCAGACGAATCAAAGGGGATCTTCAGATTAGACTGATCAGTCACCCCCTGGCGGAATAAAGGTGGCTGGGGTGTTTGACCGGCTAAACTTAGTCGTAAGCCGCATTTTGTGGTAGACGAAACACCCCAGATAGTCAAGCAATCCACTCTTGAGTGATATACATAATAAATCATCCTTCAAAATTATATTGGAATGTGTTATTCTGTACGGAGTACCCCGTACGGAGTATGTACATCGATATAGTTATTTAGAATCGAATATCACGAACAGTTGAACCGTGGAACCTGATGGGGATTTATGCCTTAGGCGACAACGACGTCACTACATGTGATGGCCTTCCATGGAAGACTCTCTTTCCTCGAGTCTATCATTAGTCTAGCATAATACCTTTTTTTTCTTGTTGATACCCAGACCCAGGTGTGACCATGTCGAGTATGTTGATCCTACTACCGCTCTCTTACCGGAATCAGTACTAACTCTTGACCAGGCCCTGATTATTGTAAGACCTCCCCAAAGGCCTAACTGAGACTGTGTTAACTAACAAATACCAGACAAGACTCTCGGCATAGCCCAAGATGCCACCCAACAACAGATCCGCAGTGCATATAAGAGGTGAGCGTACCACAACTAGTCTAAGAATGACCCTCTAACCAAGTCTAGGGAATCACTAAAATCCCACCCCGATCGAGTCCCCATCGACTCTCCAGAGCGCCCCTCACGCACACGAAAGTTCCAGGAAATAAACGACGCCTACTACACCCTATCAGACCCCGCGCGCCGCCGGGAGTATGACGCTACTCGCGCATACCAAGCAGCCGAGGAGGAAGCAGAAGCGAAAGTCCCACCAACCGGCGCCGGTGGTTTCCCCTGGTCCAGTTTTGGATTCGGCGGGAATCGCGATGACCGTGACAACGACCAGTTCGGCTCCGTCTTTGAAGAGATGCTGCGCGAAGAGGGTCTCGCCGAGGAGAACGAGGGAGAAGGCGGGAGACGGACTCGCCCAACCGGGCGATTTTGGGCACTGGTTGGCGGTGTCAGCGGTGGTGCTATGGGCTTCATTGTTGGCAATTTTCCTGGTGCGCTGGCGGGCGCTGTTGCTGGTAATCGTCTCGGCGCGGTCCGCGATGCTAAGGGCAAAAGTGTCTATGAGGTTTTCTTGGACCTTCCAACGCAGGATCGGACGCGGCTTCTGAGTGAACTCGCGGCTAAGGTCTTCCAGTCCACTATGGGACGCTGAGTTTTTCTACTTAAGGTTTGCTGAGCGGTTTGGGCGTTGGGAATTTTGGAGCTGGGCCTTACAGGCCTCGGTGGGAATTAGGTTAGGTTGGGTATTCCGACTGCACATGTCTACATGGCTATGGATCACTTAGTGCAGTAGGAAATATATATCTCAAGTATATAACAAGTAGCTAAGATAATTCTCCAGTGCACATGTTTTATTTCGTTCTGATCTGATAATTGACCCCTCCGTTTCTTATCGATAACAGCCAGGCACCAGAGGAGTCTAGATGTCAACCTTGGAATGCTGCACAACATAGCATGCATATATAGTCCAGGATGGCAGCGTTTATAGGATTAATTTAGATCTATGATTTGACTGAGTCACTAAAACTAGTATGTCTTTTCTCTAAACAGGCGAGACAGACAGACCAGGTGGCCTTCTGCTTCTGGACCCAAATGGCCACGCGCTAAGCTCCCACCCTCACTCACCGCTTGCGGCCAAAATGGGCCCCTCTCTCTATATTTACCCCCAAGTTGCCCGCAATTTTTATCTTTGACAAATTCCTTATTGAGACTCAATTGAATAAATCCTTCACAATGACTGAAGCTGCCAGTGTTTACCCCTCGTTGGAGAACCGTCCCATCAAGAACACGGTTGTTCTGTTCGATGTTGACGAGACTCTCACCCCCGCAAGACGGGTACGTTGCAATGAAACTCCCTGCTGTTCTAATATACTAATATATTTCTATTGTAGCATGCCTCGACAGAGATGCTCGAGTTGCTCTCTCGATTGCGCCACCAGGTCGCTATTGGATTCGTTCGTCACCTCCCAATAAAAACACCAAGCCCGTTCCTAACATGATTCAGGTTGGCGGCTCGAACCTTGTGAAGCAGCAAGAGCAACTTGGATCTTCCACCATTGACGTTACCACTATGTTCGATTTCTGCTTCTCCGAGAACGGTCTGACCGCATTCCGCCTCGGCGAGTCGCTTGCCAGCAACAACTTCATTCAGTGGCTTGGGGAGGACAAGTACCAATCGCTGGTGGATTTCGTTCTCAAGTTCATTGCCAACACCAAGTTGCCCCGCAAGCGCGGTACTTTCGTTGAGTTCCGGAATGGAATGGTCAACATTAGCCCCGTTGGACGTGCTGCCAGCATCGAGGAGCGTGATGAGTTTGAGGCGTACGTATTGATCTTACATCACTATGTCCACACGAATGGACTACCTGACTGACCTGTGCTATAGATTTGACAAGATTCACAATATCAGAAAGGCCCTGGTGGAGTCCTTGAAGAAGGAGTTCCCCGACTACGGTCTCACGTAAGTCTTTGTCCGACGAGGTTCGCTTCTGATATGGTACTAATCAATACGCCAATACAGATACTCTATCGGTGGTCAGATCTCTTTCGATGTCTTCCCCACCGGTTGGGACAAGACCTACTGCCTACAGCACATCGAAGCCGAGAAAGGCATCTCGGGTATCGACTACAAGACCATCCACTTCTTCGGCGACAAGACTTTTGTCGGAGGAAACGATTATGAGATCTACGAAGACCCCCGCACCATTGGACACTCCGTTGATGGCCCTCAAGATACCATCAACCAGCTGAAGAAGCTGTTTAACTTATAGATATGAGGTTAGATTGGATGTGTAGTAGCAGAAAGGGCATGGATTTGTGATAGCGTTTACATGCAAAGTCTAATTTGGATAATTTCTAAAAACAGCCTCAGCCAAAGATCGATCAAAATAGTCCTCTAATTGCATGAAATGATAATATACCCAACTCTACAATAACCTTTATAGGCAATGCGGGTAATGTGGGCACCGGGGCCGGGAAACTGAAAGCGTCGATCTTTCCGATGGTCTTTAGTCATCCCGATCCTTTCAGGCCCCGGAATATTCCAAGCTTTCCACTTCTGCGTCACTCTTGATCGGTTTCAAGTGCACTTGAATAAATCATTCGTTCGCCCGCTGTCCTTGACATGGCGCCTCCAAAACATGTCGCGGATGTCCCGCGCAATATCCTTCCCCGCCTAACCTGGAACAGCTCCTCTTCGCGTCCATCCGTTACCATCACTCACCATCCCGCACTTGCAACAAGTCAAAGACGACCACTTCCCCAAAGCTGGAGTTCTTCAAAGCGACAATTTCATTCTCTGAGCTCACCTCCCCAGTCTTCCCAACCCACCTCCACATCACCCCGGGATGCTATCTCCGGATTTCTTGTTTCCCGAGGAACCTCTATAACCACGCCGGCAACCTCGAACACAACCCCCCGCGGCAATCCGATCCGACACAATGGCGTCTACGTGGCTACCTACCATCCCGCTCGTCGCGCCTTCCACGCGACACCAGTCCGGGCCCGCGATCATCATTTCGATACCCTGAAATTCGTGAAGCGCTTACAGGCGGAGGGCTTCAGCAAGGAGCAGTCCGTAGCAATGATGCGGGTATTGAATGATATCATTCAAGAGTCAATCCAGAATTTGACGAGGACAATGGTCCTCCGCGAAGGTATGTGAATGCGGTTTCTGTCGCGCATTCGTGCTTTATAATGCTTGTCGGAGATCTAACGGGAAACGCTTTGCTAGATTCGGAGAGATCAACATACACACAGAAAGTGGACTTTGCCAAATTGCGCTCCGAACTACTCAACGCAGACTCGACTGAGGCACAGTTGACCCGTTCATCACACGAGAAGATCGCAGCAGACCTCGCCAAACTCAACTCACGACTCCGGGATGAGATTGGACGGACACAAGCCTCGGTCCGGTTGGATCTGAACCTTGAGAAAGGTCGGATACGTGAGGAGGCAAATAGCCAAGAAATGCGTATCAAGGAGACCGAGACGCGAATTGAGCAGGAGGTTGCTGGATTAAGGGAACGAGTGGAGGCTGTCAAGTTCTCGACGTTGCAGTGGCTTATGTATGGTCCCCGAGGTGTCTTATCGATGCGCGAGCTTATGCTAACTTTCTTTTCTCTCCAGGGGTGTCTGTACCGGTACTGCGGCCCTTATTCTTGGTGCCTGGCGCTTGTTTATGTGAATTGGGACGAAAGTCTGCATTGTATATGGAGTGATTGTTTTGGCTTGCTTTACATGAGATATCTGTCTCACAACTTCTCTTTCTTTTTGTACACTATACTCTCTACTCGTCTAGCCGTGCTAGGCTTTGAAAAAAAGATCATATGACTGTATTTTCTATCCGTCTATGTAAGTCTATTGGGCCGAGCCGTCGCGTTTCGCCAAATTTTGCCAGCAATTTATACACTCAACGATCTTCAAAAAAACAAAAAGCAGCAGCAGATTCCAATAAACAAAGCACCGAGCCACAGCCAGTGTGGCTCATGGAATTGGGGGGAGAGGATTGTCTGTGCTGATCAGTTGCTATCTGGTTCTTACTCCGCCTTCTTGGAAGCCTTGGTTCGAAGCTTCATCAAGCCAAAAACTAAGGCATACCCACTGATGGCGAAGATCACGCAGATACCGGCATCTCTCCAGCCATAATAGTAGTGGTTGATGTTGAGGTTCTTCAGATAATCACTTCCACGGGTATATTGACAGACCTGACACTGGGAAGTCGCCTCCGGGTTGATCAAGTTGATGGCGGAGCCCACGCCGGCCATGTAATCAGCCAGGTAGTCTTTGCATGTTCCATTAGGCGGGTCGAAGTAGGCAAACTCCTCTGCATTGCACGTCACCGTCGCATCCCAAATTCCAAAGGTGAACATGCCTGCCACCACATAGTTGAAAGGATTCAGGTAGTAGAACCAGAATTTCCAGAAGACATTGAGTTGTGGCTGAGGAACAAAGGCACCGCAGAATAGCACCAAGCTGTTGACAATGAGAGGATTCACCAGAGCTGCGAAGGTCGCATTTGGGGCGTACGCCGCGACAAATTGTCCGATACCAGTATAGATGAACTCGTAGATCAACATGATGAAGAACGTTGCTCCAACATTCTTGGAATCACGCGGCAAATTGGTTTGATAGTACCAGCAGACAAAGTATGAAACGGCACAGAGGCAGAGATAGGGAAATTCGGAGACAATAAGACCTGTGACAAAGGCCTTCCAAGAATACATTCTCGACTTCTTTTCACGGGCGTCGTAAATATCACGGCGTTGAATGAAAAGGGGTTGAAGCTGATTGATCACACCCGGTGCAACAAAGGTGAAATTGAAGATAGTAAACATCTTCAACTGAAGAGCAGAAACTGAGGGTCCAAGGTGCCAGAATGAGAAGCCGTTGAGAAGGGCAGAAATGATATGCAACTCCAGTTTGTTGTTGACATATTTGGTGTTTCTGGCCAGGGAGACACTCATCCGAGCGGTCACAAGCTTAGTTTGAGTCCAAAGCGAGGTAGCAAACTCTTTACCGTCATCCACCGTGGCTGGCGGTTTTGCGCTGGCCTCAGCAACAATCTGGTCGAGTTCTGCGACAGCGGCAGCATTTTCGGGAGAATCCAGCCAGACTTGGTGCCAATCCTTATCCTTCACGGCCTCAATGCCACCGGTAACCACATCGATCATATGCTCCGCAGGATTACTGCTTACCGGGCAGGGCGCTCCATAGTTTGCAAAGTAGTTACTGACCGTACAAGCTTTGTCGCCAATATCGCCAAAATAAACCATTTTTCCTCCTTTGGCTAGAAGCAGAAGTGTGTCGAACTGAGCAAACAACTGAGCTGATGGCTGATGAATGGTCACCAAGATTGCCTGACCAGCGTCAGCCAGCCGGCGCAGGAATCTGACCGTGTTATACGCAGATTGGCCATCGAGACCAGACGTAGGCTCATCTAGGAAGATGAGGATACTAGGCTTAGACACAAGCTCGACACCGATAGTAACGCGTTTGCGTTGTTCAACACTCAGCCCCTCGCCAACACTTCCAATTAATGTGTCTGCAAGATCGTGGAGCTCCAGGAGATCGATAATGGTATCGACATATGCCAATTTCTCTTCCTTCGGGACATGTTCAGGTTGACGGAGAAGAGCCGAGAATTCAAGCGCTTCGCGCACGGTCGCAAAGCCTTCGTGGACATCAAGCTGCTCGCAATATCCTGCCATTCTCTGGAAGGATACGGGGAGTTCACGACCGTCAACCAAGATAGTTCCTCGAATCGTGCCTTCTGTTTTCCTCTGCGCTAGGACATCAAGCAAAGTCGTTTTGCCAGCTCCGGAAGATCCCATCAAAGCACCAAGCATTCCAGGTTTAACCCATCCGTAGATATTGTCCAGAAGTACTCGATCTCCCGAAGGTGTCTGGACGGTATATACCAGGTTTTTCCAAGTAAACACCGAAGTGTTTCGCATAAGACGGGTTTCATTTTGACTATCGTCGGCCGTGATAGGGTTGTTGCTTTGGCTTTCTTTATTGCCTGGCGATTGGGTTTCCTCGTCTCTTGGGCGTTGGAAGTGCTTCATTTTCTCTCGGGGGATGAGAAGCGAGTTGCTGCCTGCTCCTCCAGCCCGCCACATACAGGTCGAGACAACTGCAATGGCAACAAAAAAGGTCCACCATCCCCACACAACCCCAAAGTTGCGCCAGAGCTGAGAGTGTTTCCAGTGGAGAGCAGCAAGGTAGTTATCACCGGTGACATAGGTGGCACCCCTTTCCGCTCCAGCCACACCGGCACAGGACTGGTAATTGGAATCATTGTAGCCAGCCCCGTGAGGAATCAGACTCCCACCAACACAAGGCAGCGTCTTATCATGGAATTCATTGGTTAGCCCTGCTTGAAAAGCGTAGGCCATTGGATTCGCATAATACAATTCGACAAACCAGTTTTTGATTTGAGGTTTGGGGATCATGTAGCCAGTGTACATCACCAAGAACTTCATGACAATGCCAGACACCTTGGAAGCAACCTCCAAGTTGCTGCAGGCAGCACCGATTGATCGGAACATTGCATTCACACACTGGTATATTCAGTTAGTAATGACTCTACATAGCTCTTGGTAGGCAATGTTTGCCATTCATGGCAGTTCACAGTGGTATGAGGGGACTCAAATAGACTTACCAAGGTGATAGCAATAAGAATGATCCAAAAAGTGAAGAACGCAGCAGCAGTTGCTTTAAGGCCAACCATCCAGTATAAAACAACCGAAAAAATGGTACATTGGAAGAGGACCACAGGAAGCTCCGCAGTGAGGATTGCGATGGCGTATGCAGCTGGATGATGGTACCCAAAAGATTTGTGTTTGATTAGAATCGGCCGTCCCCTGAAAGCGCCGGTGACTTCAGCCATTGCCATGGTGACCTGGTAGACATGAGAGAAGAAAACCGCGCCGCCCTTCGTGAAGAGACCCGCCGAAGTGTCCGGGGAGTCGTAAAAGCAGGATCCGACGATTAAAGCCATGGCAAGGGACACAAACTGTCGAATGAGAAACGTAGATTTCTCGCCCCAGATGATTTGATACTGGCGGATGATGCATATCTTGAGCTGGTGGTGGAACGCTGTGGTCAAGGGACTGCCTTTCGGCAGGGAAGTATTCTTCTCAAATGCTACCGAGTCTTGAAATGCACTCGTGCGTTCCTGGGCTAGCGGTGTCGATGCATAGTCATACTCAAGCATTGCATTCTGGCAGATGTCGGACTTTTGGTAGATGCCGAGGAGTTCATCGGGGTTTTGGGGAAATGAGCCTTCGTACCCAGGGAGAATGCTTCGCTCGGTCGGCACCGTGATACCAGTCAGATAGTCGGACACATTCGCACCATCGGTGTATCCGAAACCTAGACCTTCCATGAAGGGCTTTGCCAAGGGTGCTGGTCCGTAGAAAATCTGCTGTCCTTCATCCAACACCAGGACTTTATCGAATAGATCATAGATACCATTACCCGCTTGATATAGCGTCACGATAGTGGTGAGACCTAGAATATCGGTCATTGCGCGTAAAGCCTTCGCCCACTCGAGTGCAGTGGATGCGTCCAGGCCGCGAGTGCTGTTATCCCAGCAAAACACCGATCCCCTTGTCGCCATACACTCGATGATCGACACACGTTTTCGCTCTCCACCCGAAACACCGCGCACGAACTCGTTGCCGACCTTAGTTTCTTCCGTATGCGAGATCTTCATCGACTCCATAAGAAAGCGCTTGAAATCACCTGCCCAATCGGCCGGCGTGACCCCGTCGGGGATATGAAAAGGGATCTTCAAACGAGTAGCGAAATCCATGGTTTGTCCCACGGTTAAGGTAGGGAAAAAGACCTCCTCCTCACTATTCATGACGATTTGACCCTTGTACTGCTCGGCCTCCTCGGGCGTCATTGAGCCGAATTTGACATCGCCTGAGACCGATCGATAGCCCGCTCTCCGATTCGAAAGGACATTCAACAAGGTAGTACAACCGGAGCCGGGGCGTCCTAGCACGAGTAGCATTTCGCCTGGCTTCACACAGCCATGACTATCCTGTAGGATGGACCGAACGGCGGGCTTCTGTCGGAGATCACGCGCAAGTTGGAGGAGGTTGAATTGGGAGAAGAAGTTCTCATTGACCGACGCTCCTGCCGAAAGGACGTCCACGGTCAAGTTTTTCCAGGTGACCCCGAGTTCACGCTTGCTGTAGCCCGCGGCCAGATCACGTTCCTGCATGGCTGAGACTTCCCCGGACAAGCCCCATTTGACAGGTATCTCCGGGGGGAATTGGGTACCATGGAGAAGGTCAGAGAGGGTTTCATGGCTTTCTGCTTTGCGAGGGTAGGCCACTTTCTCGGTCGAGTGGGATACTGGTTCCTCTTCCATGATGGTTTGGAACCTAGTCAATGCAAGATTGGTACAACAAAATGAAGTAAAAAAAAAACAAAAATTCTATAAAAAACGAGAGAAGAGGATTAGATACAGAAAAGAGAGTCTAAGAATGAATGTTAAATATCTATGAATGAGCGTCGTTGGGTGTATCTCTATATACTGAAGACTATGTATGCACCATATTTTATGTATTGCGTTGATGTCGATCGTATAGCACTAGGCTCCTGCATAAGAAGAGTCATAAATTGAGAGATTCGGATACACGGCCAGTCAGTCAATTAAATGTGGGGGATTATCTCCAGGAGAACATATGTATAAAATGTAATCGGATGGTTATGACCTTCGAATTGAACATAAGAGATTTGCAGCTAAAGCATAACGGCTCTGGGTTAACGCGACCAATCAAATTTGCCGATCATCCATTAATCTATAGCTATAGTTAGTAGATTTAGTATAGCTAGTATGGTCAAAAGCAAAGGATCTCAATTTTAAAAATGCCGCATAGAAACTTCAAAGTGCTACTGTCAATGATAGATAGCAAGTTCTTTGCAATACGAACAGCAGACCCCTAAGGAGCTATTTTACACAATCAAGTCACTACACAATTCATTCATGGTCATCTTGGTTTAATAATATTCCGAATCTGAATCGAAGAAGAATAGTCGGCCGCGTTTGCGGCCTTGTGATGTTTTTTTAGCAGGTCTTTTGAGATGTCTTTTCAAAGTTGTTTTAAGAAATACACGAAGGCGGTAAAAACAGCATACTTTGTGCAGGAGACTTTTCTATATATAACCAGGGATCTAAACCAATGAATTAATTCTCCATGTTCTCCTGTTCTTCCCTATAAATATGTATGTAAGTGGCCCACGGTAACCCGGCTATACGGCAAGGGACCCGGCCGCAAATGTCTTCGAAACAGGATGGAAGCTCCATTCTCTAGGCTTGTGCAATCTGGGTAAGTGCGTAGTGCCGAGTTCCATGTCTGATCCACTAATAGACCAATAAATCTACACCATAGAGCCAAAATCAAACCCAAGCCCATGGCTCCGTTATCATCAGGAGTGGAGCCTACTTGAAGCGTTTATGATGATTCGATCGCGAACCTATGTTTCATGTTCTACTCCCTAGTCATACGGGTATTCGATGTGCATTCGAATTCAAGGTCCAACTATTTAAAGCGCCTTCCACCACTCCACTCTATGGAATGATTTGTGACCTCGTACGCACCGTGAAACCTGGAAATTCCTACCTGTCTCTACACAAAGCCAATCCCTTCCTCTTATTTATTTCCTTCTACAGGGTTAATACCTTGACTGGTTAAAGTCGATCAAGTTTGTGTCAGATCTAGAAGTATAGCTCGAGAGCGAGAAAGCTACCTCGACCCCATATCTTCCTTAGGTCTTCGCCCTTTGCTGCATAAATTTTATACTTCTGTCCACTATACGACCACATATACCCACATACACATACCATGGCAACACACGTATCAAAACCATCGTCCAATCACTCAGATCTTGACAACGTGTGCAAGAGGGTGCCCAAGGCCTGCGATCGCTGCCGTCTGAAGAAATCTAAGGTATGCCACGATGGACATCAACCAGGGCCATGTCATCTATACAACTGACATAACAAGTGTGATGGAGCCATGCAATGTTCACGTTGTCGAGCAGATAATTCCATCTGCGTGTTTGGGGAGCGAAAGAAGGCTCATGAGAAAGTGTACCCTAAGGGGTAAGCTGGCTCTTGAAAAAAAAAAAGAATATCCACCAAGATATAGGACTAATCACTCCCATCGTTCCTAGATACGCCGAGAAGCTCGAACAACAACAAGTCTGGCTAGTCCACGGTCTCCAAGCACTATACCATTGCATAACCAAAGGTGAAGCCCAGCCCGGCGATCGTTTGAATATCGAACCCAACGGCCAGCCGCTCACCCATGACCTTCTTACACGCCTCGGCGCTCTCGATCACTTCCAGGGTGAGCGTTTTGAGGAAAATCTCGAAATTTTGCAGAAGGGACTATGGCGCCCCTATTTGCAGTGTCGGGAATCAACCGTCGGCAGCTACACAGACGAGCAGTCGTCTGCCATCCGTATACAAGTCTCCCCCGAAGCCTCCTCTCAGCAGACTATTTTCTCTACGCCGCCAGCACACAATAGCCCAAACAATAAGACGCATATCAAGGAAGGTTTTATGCTACCCACAACGCGACATACTATTCCATCTGTTCAATCAATACAGGGTGTCATTGACCCGCTTGCTCTCCAGGGTGGAGCAGCGCAGTGGCGGCAAGCCAGCAGCGATTTCAATATCTTCAACGAGATGGATACGATGACTGCCGCGGATTATTCGACTCCCATTCTCGACGAGCCTATTCCATCGCCTGTATTCACTCGCGAGATGCAAATGGATTGTATCGTGTCCAATGAATATGAAGACTATTATCAGTTTCTCAATTCGGATTCAACTGATATCACCTTGATCTAAAAGACTGTTTCGTTTCATGTAATTTAACCCCCGTTATTGACGGCCTTCGATCAGACTACAACAGGCTCCAATAATAAATTAACCCCTGAAACTTCTCCATAACCCACCCAATTAATTCGAAATGATAATAAGGACCTCTTTATCATTAATCGTGCGATAGGTCAAGTCTTCAGCGAAAGTGGTCGTATAGTCGATATACATCTAGGAATGAATCTGCTCTAGGCAAAAGGACCTTTACGGGCTTACGTCGGAAGTCCGACGCACCTTCCCCTCTTCATGCACCTCGTCAGGGGCAAGTCTACTCCGCAGAAGATTATCATTGTGAATGCTATTGTATTGGACTATCCCATTGCATTGCAAGAGCCACTTCCAAGGTTACATAGCCTTTAGCCACCCGTCTTGGGTAAAATCCAATATCCTAACTGGTTCAGAGGTAACATGCTAGTCTCTCCAACGGATCCGCAATCTCCCATGGAGTATTATTTTACCCTGCTATCTGGATGGCTGTTATATATTGTTCCTCTCTGCCTCGTGGTCATATTTTGCAATGTTTTTAAATTGCATCGCAGATCTTGGAGTCGACCTCCAGTGTTGGTACTTAGCCAAGAACCACTGAAGCCTCAGACTTACATAACTGAGAACACTTTTTGGTCTATTGATCGTTGCGATTTTGAATCAAAGGTGGACGGCATCCACAGCAAACTTAGAAGAACCAATCCAGGCTTCGGATTACTAGCGATTATGGTTCTGTTCGCCGTATGTGGGTTGTTGCTTTTGGGGCACCTCCCATCGGTTTCCTCACTCCAAAGCGGATTGCGGTCTATGGCTGGCCTTTCATCCCAGACGCCCAGTCCGACTGGTTTGCAAGATTTTTTTCAGCTCTATCAGCCAGTATCGCTCGATTCCAGTGGGAATAACAACTGCGATGTCGAGATATTGCTGATGGATTACGTCTTTGGAGCCAGTTATGGAGCACCATTTGTTGGTAAGAGGTCTCGAAAGTTACTTCTACTTGTAGACTAACCTTGCAACTTATCTAGGCAACTATGAGCCCCCAAACTGCGACTTTGATACTGTACGAATCAATCTCACAGTCACCTCTCGGGGGAGGCAGTTTGACCGCCTGGCACTCATGTACCTGGGGGACAATGAAGTGTTCCGGACTTCAACGGCAGAGCCGACAGCCAATGGGATTGTCTGGACCTATGTCAAAGAAATGTCGCAATATAACTCGCTATGGAAGAGTCCCCAGAAGTTGATATTTGATTTGGGAAATATCCTTAACGACGTTTACACCGGCTCATTCAATACCACGCTAACAGCGCACTTCTCTAAGGAGCACAATGTCAAGACTGCGGACATAATTCTTCCAATCTCTGCTAAAAAGTCAGCGTCAAACTCTTCAAGTGCCTTCTCACTGCCCACAGACAATACAACAGTCATGTATGAGATCCCTGCTGCGGCATCGCGTGCTGTTGTTTCAATATCAGCATGTGGACAATCAGAAGAAGAGTTCTGGTGGTCTAACGTCTTCTCTGAGGATACCCAAGACTTTGAAAGCACTGTCGGTGACCTATACGGGTACACTCCTTTTCGTGAAGTTCAGCTCTATATCGATGGAATACTTGCCGGGCTTGTCTGGCCATTCCCCATCATCTTTACGGGAGGCGTGGCTCCTGGATTCTGGCGCCCGGTTGTTGGAATTGATGCATTTGATCTTCGACAGCCGGAGATTGATATTTCCCCATTTCTCCCCATGATCCAAGACGGGAAGCAACATTCGTTTGAGATCCGAGTGACTGGTCTTAATGTTTCCGCAGATGGGAGCGTCACATTTGCAAATACTGTGGGCTCGTATTGGATCGTCACAGGAAATATCTTCATATACATCGATGGCAGCAGCTCGGCCTCGAAAGCCGCTGTTACTGGAGCCAATATCCGGCCCACCGTGGATGCTCCCTTGCCAGTGTTTGCTGCGACTCGGAATCTCATCCATACTAAAGCCGGGGGAAACGATTCCTTGTCATACTCTGTGGTTGTTGACCGAGTTTTCAGTGCAACATCTTCTCTGTACTCCTGGTCTCAGAAACTATCATTCTCCAACCATGGTTTCCTCAACCAGCAAGGATACAGTCAAGTTAACACGCAAGTTACAACCGGCACTAACACTATCACCGAGCACGGGGATTCACCCATCTCAAACAGCATTGCATTCCATTACCCCTTAGTTGTCAATGCAACTTACGGCATCACCTCAAATGAGACGACGATTGACTCTTGGATGAAGAGAGGTCTTGATATTGAGTCAACAGGAGGGCTCGGTATTTCCACTTACACCTTAATGTCGGGGTCATCATACCTACACACAAGTCAGTCTGGCACGGCACACTATAAATCCGTCACTGGTGGGAGTTCAAGCTCTTGGGGCGACACCATCAATGTGTTCGACAGTCTGACTAATGGAAAATCATACCACCGATCTGTTCATGCAGCCAATGGTACCGTTGTATATGACACCGACCCTCAAGGCAAGAACTCGGCTTCTTCCCTGCAAGATTACGGGGATACGGGGAGAGACAGTGTGAGGGCTATGATTGGAAAAGGACCTGGAGCTCTTGTAAACTAGGGAGAATGACATGATATGAAGTCTCCCGGAAATTAGGTAGACAATGTCCCGTTTGGGACACGGAGGTGGGATACAATGCGTCATGATAGAGTAGCGCCAATAGTGAGTTATTATGATAGAGTAGGAAATCAAAGAGTGGTTATTTCTTTTTGAAACAAATAAGTCTAAATCGGAGATGAGACAAGGTCCTAGACATTCATTCATGGCAGTGAGGATAAAAAGCATCTGAACTTCTCGTCGTTGTTGCCCCCAACAAATTTGGGTTCTTTTTTACTTCTTCGCATATTTTACTGGTCCCTTCTCATCCCTTTCACGTCAAACCTCTCTTCAACGCGGCCTCATAATGGAACTTACTTCCTACAGCGTCGAGGGTACTGATCAATTTGTCCACCGACTAGGGGAGTAAGTTCTTGGGTCTACACACTATAGGGACGAGAGAACTGACAAGACACAGATTTTATCCCACAGGAATCTTCTCCGACCTCACAATTTACACCACAGACCAAGCCTTGAAAGTACACAGACTCGTAGTCTGCAGCCGATCCGAAACTTTCTGCCTGTTCTTCTCCGACGTTCCCAGTGCAAGTCTCCCCAGAGCCTAAGCTCTATTATCCCCAGGCTCAGCTGACTTTAAGGGTTTCAGGAAAGCGAAGAGCCTCATGTTTTCGAAATAAAAGACGAACATCCACGCATCGTTGAAGCCATGATACGCTCATTCTACGGCCTACATTACGATATCAACCAATCCGACCATCAAATGTGTCCTATGTTGTTCAATGTCAAAGTATACTCAATCGCCGACAGATTTCAGGTAGAATATCTCAAAATCCAAGCAAAATTAACCTTCGTCACTCTCGCTCAAGACCACTGGAACTCGGACGAATTCTTGACTGCTGCTTTTGAAGCATACAAAACAACACCAAAGTCGGATCGAGGTCTCCGGGATGTGGTCGTTGCCGTTTGTCAGAAACACAGGAGGGAGCTGCGCGAGAAGAAGGCATTCGAGAGACTGGTTCAAGAAACCCCCGGGCTTGCTACCGATCTTGTGCTGCTTTCGCATAGGTGGTTGCCTCAGTCGGCGTCTACGAGAGTTCGTGTTGTTCAGTCTTTCTCTTGCCTTTCTTGCTTTGCGAAATGGCAGATCCAGGTGGGACTGGCAGAGTACTTCACGGCATGTCCGTTTTGCCATGATGATAAGGTTGGGGCTTTTTGAGGTCTATTTCGCTGTAATTTGAGGGATTGCCTCTTCCTTAAAGATATTACGGGGTTTTTTTCAATGTCGTAAGTTTAGTGGGAGTATTTGCACAAGGCAGAAGCATGTTTGTGTATCTCCTGTCATAAATACACGGGTTTTATTCGCGAATGCGGAAACTTGATACTCTCCAGTGTAGCTTGGTGCGGTTCAAAGTATATATTCACTTAGAACACCGGAAACATCCAGATATGTTTACATAGTGAATCATCATACACTTAGTATCAGCATAGCTATTATCATATGAAATAGATATCATAGATTTTAGTCGTGTCATGGATCACAGACAGCTGGACGTAGTATGTTGAGACCTACCTAAGCTATTGTAGTCTTGGTATACCAATTTTAGCCGGAGTTGCATTTAGCCGGGGATTAGCTCCTGTCTTATCTTCCCGTGATCGCTGCGATAAGAGGACAGCCCCATCTTTCCGAGTCGCATTCTCTCTTCATGTCAGCTCTCCATTGTGGCGACAGGATAGGCTGTGGTTTTCAAAATGAGTGTGGTCGTAGAAGATATCGAATTACCAGGTATTTTTTTCTTGTTTGATGATTGTCTTGACGAAACTGAAGCACTGACACCTCTTGTTTTTCTAGACGCGACTCTCGAGTCTCTATACCCCATATTCCAGCAATGCGATGAGCCTCTCACCAAGCGGCGCAAGACTACTAAAGGAAGCCCAAGGAGTCTAACACAGGAGAATGGCATATCAGCGACAGGGATTCCTCAGGGCTACATTCCATTGGCACGGTTGACATTGCGCATGGTAGGTTGCCACTTGAATCTCGCTATAGAGCAAAACGGCTGATCTATTCCCCTTTGCAGAAACCCCCGCATACGAGCACGCGCAAATACAAAAGGTCTTTCTATTCAAACCTCTCCACCTCCCGCGTTCCTATACTCCTAGATGTTCGAAGCGTTCATTTTCTCGACGATGATCTGAACAACACGCGACAACCAGACTCAGCCGATGGTGAACCCAATCGCATGGAACTGGAAATATCTAGTCTCGATGAAGAAGAATTGCTGATATATCCATGCGAGGACTTGCGCCTATTTGATCTCCTTGGACAACTTCAGGCCGCCAGCAAACTACCTCACGTGGACCAGTTCTTCAATGATGTGCCTACAGCCTGTTACCAAGCGCATCTGTGTGCCTTACCAGATGGAGCAACTTTTACTCTCGAGACGGTAGTTCTTTGGAGTGATTCTATCGAGGCTCCAGCTTTAAACCGTTTGACGGAAGCGGATATGGAAGCATTTACAAGATATGTGCTGCAGGAAAAATGTGTTCGCCCGTCAGCATTGACCAAACCACACGAATATCGTGATAAAATGCTGGGAACACCTCAACAATGGTCTCCCCGGGATTTCTACAATAATGTTCACGTTCCCAAGGTCACAGAGAGTTCGACGAATATCAAATGCCCTGATTTAAATTGCAAGCTATTCCCGTTCCAGAGAAGAGCTGTTCGCTGGCTTTTACAAAGAGAAGGAAGAGAAGTCGGGCCAAATGGCGAAATTATGCCCATCGAAGCACTTCCCAAAAGTGACCTTCCAGCGTCTTTCAATTCCACGAAAGATGCCGATGGACGAACCTACTACTTCAGCCATCTTTTCATGATTCTGACGACTGATCTTTCTGAGTGGCACGATGCCGCATATAATCTGAAAGGTGGAGTACTTGCAGAGGAAATGGGGTTGGGCAAGACAGTCGAAGTGATTGCGTTGATAAGTCTGAACAAGCGAGAGTCGCAGCCCATGAAGGCTGATCCCGACGGATTGAAACCTACTGGTGCCACTTTGATCATCACACCCCCCGCGATTCTTGAGCAATGGAAACAAGAGTTGGAAGAGCATGCTCCCACTCTGCGTGTACATCATTACAATGGAATCAAACGTGGGAAACAAATAACCGACGACATGATCGCCGACGAGCTTGCCGAGTTCGATGTTGTTCTGACCACCTACAATGTCATCGCGAAAGAAATCCACTATGTGGGTGCTGCTCCGCAGCGATCCCTACGGCACGAAAAGCGGTTCGTACAAAGGAAGACACCACTAGTTCGCCTCTCATGGTGGCGGGTATGTCTGGATGAGGCTCAGATGATTGAGAGCGGAGTCAGCAATGCGGCGAAAGTAGCTCGCTTGATCCCTCGAGAGATTGCTTGGGCTGTGACTGGTACCCCACTGCGCAGAAACATAGACGACCTGTTTGGTCTTCTTCTTTTCCTTCATTATGAGCCGTTCTGCTTTTCAGCCTCTTTGTGGAGAAGATTGTGTGTGTGTTTCGGTCCAGTTTTGGCAAAAATCATAAACACAATCGCTCTTCGGCATAGGAAAGGTCAGTTATTGGATGAGCTTCGCCTACCACCTCAGAAACGCATTGTTATCACTACTCCCTTCACTGCTATAGAAGAACAGAAGTACGCTCAACTTTTTGAGCAAATGTGCGAAGAATGTGGGTTGAACGCCGTGGGTGCCCCCCTTCGAGGAGACTGGGACCCCGAAGATCCTGTAATTGTCGAGAAAATGCGTACTTGGTTGACTAGACTCCGCCAAGCGTGTCTCTATCCCGAGGTTTCTTTCCATAACCGAAATTTAGGCTCAGGCTCTGGTCCTTTGCGGACTGTAGCCCAGGTTCTGGAAGCCATGACTGAGACCAACGAGGGGGCTATACGTACGGAAGAACGATCGCTCCTTTTATCTCAACTTCGACGAGGCCAGCTTCTAGAGAATGCAAAACGCCGCCAAGAAGCCCTCGTTATTTGGCAGAAAGCACTGGACCATGCCACTCAGCTGGTCGAAGACAGCAGGGAGCAACTGCGCCTACTAAAGATCAAAGGTGCTACCGATGACAATAACGGGGAGACTCTAGGAGTCGTCAATCCGGATGACAAGGATGATGATCAAAACGAAGAGGACAAAGATCCAGACAATAACAGTCGCCTCGGCCAGTGCCGACTGAAGCTTCGAGCTGCACTCGAGGTCCAGCATATTGCAGTGTTCTTCACTGCGAATGGATATTATCAAATCAAAAGTGATCCAAATTTGACCCAGCCAGATTCAGATGAGTTTAAAGCGCTTGAGAAACGCGAAGAGGAGGCTTACGAGGCCGCAAAGGTCATTCGCAAGGAGATGTTGACTGATATTTCCCGGAAAGTCGAGCGCTACATGAAAGAAATCAAGATTAAGGCACGAGACAGAGATTTCGTGAACATCCCGAAAATGAATCCCCATCTTTACAGCAAAGGAGTCGAGTCATACAATCTGCTCAGCAAGTTTGAAGATTTCTGCGACGCTCTGAACAAGCATGCTGAGCAATACAAGGAATGGCGGGATGTCATGACCAAACTAGTCTCTCAGTCGCTCATTGACCAGGAAGAAGAAGCAATGCTGGAGGGCGATGAGTATGAGCGGTCAACAAAACATCAAGATGAGATGTATGTCTACATGGAAGCCTTGAGGTCAATATACAGCGACCGCCATGACGCTCTCACCGGTCACACGAACACTCTCATTTCCCACGAAGCCAAAGCCGGAATCGTCCAGGCCCAAAAAGGTGAGGGGCCCGCTCCACAACTATTCCTCAAGATAATGGAAACTCGCAGTCAGCTTATGCCTGATCCTGATCTTGGATCGCTCCGTAGCATTGTCAGTGAGCTTCGCAAACTTGTGACATCGCTGGAGTGGCAAGCCGGCTCGGGCAATTCGCGTGCCCGTGCTGAGCATGAAATCGTCGAAATGGTCTTGAAAAATGCCGGTCAAATGATCGCCGAGCAACTGAAAGTATCGAGCAAACTGAATAGAGAAGTCGAAATGTTCCGCGACACCATGAACAATCGACTGGAGTATTATCGTCACCTGCAGCAAATTTCGGATACGGTGGCCCCATACGACGAGGAAAGTGCAGGCAAGCCGCTAGATGAATCCGCCTTTAGCCTGAGGTTGGGGCAAGAGGGAGTCACCGAAGAAAAGATTGCATCTCTCAAGTCCAAAGCAAGATATCTTATTCACTTAAAAGATGGTGCTACCTCCGACAGTAACGATCGAGAGTGCATTGTCTGCCGATCGACCTTCGAAGTTGGTGAGTATTCCTTTCTCTGTATGTATCCTTTGCACGCGGACTGACCATTCATGCAGGTGTGTTGACTGTTTGTGGTCACAAGTATTGTACTGACTGCTTGCGACTATGGTGGGCTCAACACCAAAATTGCCCAATATGCAAGAAAACGTTGAAGCGTAATGATTTCCATCAGATCACATACAAGCCACAGGAGCTAGTTGCACAAGAGGAAAAGACACATGTCAAATTGGACCACGAAGGTCATTCTCAGAATGCAATTTACAGTGACATCAGCTCCAGCCATCTTAATGAGATCAAGAAAATTGACTTGGAGCACTGTTTCGGAGTAAAGATTGACACGTTGGCCCGCCACATCTTATGGCTGCGGGAGCACGACCCTGGCGCAAAGTCGATCATCTTCTCTCAATACGCAACCTTTGCGTCGCAAGTACAGGCCGCATTTAAAGTCCATGGAATCGTCACCACCAGTATTGACTCTCCGAATGGAATTGAGAAGTTCAAAACAGACCCGGCTGTAAGCGGCCCGGACTATCCCTCACTTGAAAAAAATGAATACGCTGACGATTTCTAACCTAGATTGAGTGCTTTTGTTTTTATGGCAAAGCACAGTCATCCGGACTGAATTTGATCGTTGCAACCCATGTCTTTCTATGCGAACCACTCATCAACACGGCAATCGAGCTCCAGGTCATTGCGCGGGTGCATCGTATTGGCCAAAATCGACCAACAACAGTATGGATGTACCTTGTCTCCGGCACGGTGGAAGAATCCATATATGAGATCTCAGTAACCCGACGCCTGGCTCACATCATGGAGAAAGAGAAGCAAGCCAATAAAGCACTCTCGAAAACTCCTGCCGACGGTGATAGTGTCACTGAAGAGGCCATTGAATCTGCCAACTCGATGGAACTACAAGATGCCACTCTCACAACCCTGATGCAACGCGGCTCCGTAGGTGGCGAGATGGTGAAGAAGGACGATCTTTGGCAATGTCTCTTTGGAAATACTAAGCAGAAAGATAGCACTGAACCTTCAGCTGAGGCAGAAAGGGAGGTTAATCGATTCTTGAGAGGCGAAGCCGCTGAGCAAAGAATGGAGCGTTGAGACACGGATATTTACTGTAATTTAGAACATGTTAGGTCTTATTATGAGGTAGACTAAATGTTCACTTGCTTATTCTTCCCTCTTTTCTTACATACATATGTCTTGTAGACTCATCCATGTGACTTCATTTCTGATCGCAGCTGCCAGATATAGATGGCCCCTGCCAAGAAAGTGACTAATCATATCCTGACTAATCGATGGACCACCTGGGCAGGTGCCCCCCATACTGTTCACTTGATGGCGGTGACGTGAGTGCAGTTGCCTATATCATTTATTCATTTATAAATCTGGTCATCTCCGTGTTTTTCCCCATTGTGTCAATTTGATGCTACCCTGAAATATCTCTTCTGCAAAATATTTTCATTATGGCGGACTCACCGAGTCCTGAGGCTCGCGAGTTGAGCCTGATAGGCAAGGTGGAATTCAGAATTGCCATGGCAGACACAGATGAGAAGCTTCAGTCTCTACTTGGAACATATCTGCCTCCTTTGTTGCTGAAGCTTGGGTCAGACAGCGTGGAGGTGCGCAACAAAATCATCTCGGTCTGCCAGCATGTCAACACCCGAGTCAAATCCCCCTCTATTCAGCTGCCCGTGGCAGCATTATTGAAGCAGTTCAAAGAGCAAAAATCTCAATTGATCAGACACTTTGATCTCATCTATGCCCAGCAAGGTATTGATCGCCTCGGTTCCGAAGCCAGAGTCGAAATCCTATTGCCCTTGCTCCAGGGTATTTCGAAGATCGGAACGTCACCCACTCAGGGTGCTATCGTATTTAATCTGGTCTTGCGTCTATTGCCACTTCTCAAGCTGCCATCAAAGGGCAGTGAAGAAGATCAGCGCCTGAAGGCCCGACTCGGTCTATCAGACGAAGATACCCAATTCTTGTCCTTTTGGCTGGCGAAGTTGTTACTTCTTACCCCTGGCGCCAGGGAAACTTCAACATGTCCAGGTCTATCTCCGGACGAGTATAGCTTCTTGAACAAGGGTGCCCCCGGAAATGAGACATGGAACCCTTCTACCGATGGTGGCTTGAATCTGACCGAGACGAAAGTTACTGCCCTTCGATTCATCGGAAGCGGTGCCTTCGAGGATCCACACCGATTCCTGCCTTCACTGATCGCTTCTGCTGATGCCAACTCCCGCCTTGCTGATCTTGGAGATGAGACTCTGAAGCGATTTGCTGCGGATATTGAAAATCCCGATGTTGTGCAGGAGTTGTATGATTTGTATTTCGGCACCGGTGGTGCTCCTCCCGTGCGTCCTCCACTCCAAGTGAAGCTCCTCGTATTCCTGGGGAAGTCCATCAAAGCTACTGCAGACCCCCAGCGGATAATGAGACTCATTGAAGATGGGCTCCTTTCAGACTCTGCTAGATCCTCTCAGGGGCTACAAGCGTCGAAACTACGGACCCAGATTTTTACATTTACTACTTGGGTTGTTCGTATGGGCACACCATCTGATCTTAAACAAATCGCGCCCAAACTTATCGCAGGACTGAGGGATTTCATTCAATCTCAAGGATGGCCTAGTCCGGCAGCTAGTGGACAGAAACTACCCACAACAGATCTCAGCCTGCGAGGCCTTGCATACGAGAGTATTGGTATCATGGTCCCCAAAGTCGATTTTATGTCCCAAGCCGATGCTGTAGAGAACTTCGAATTTGACCTGGTCCGATGGCTCTTTGCTTCCTTGAGTGCTGATGACTCGAGTCCTCAGATATTCGTCAGCATCGACCAGGCACTAGGAAGCATTCTCAATTCTTCATTGGACAGCCACGACAAGACCTTCCAGGACCAGCTGCGTCCATTCCTGGTCCGTCAGATGAGCATGCAGCCTGGCGATATCGATCCCGACACTGGTTACCGTGCTGCGCGAGGTGTTCAGTACGCCGCAGTGCGTTTTGCGAATCGATTCTTGCCATTTGGCGATGTGGTCGCGCGTTGGATTGATTTGATGGCCATTGCAAGAGGCCCAGAAAGACAACAAGAAATCGTTGAGGAAGGAAAGAAAGGCCTTCATCCTTACTGGTACCGGCTCCTCAATCCTGCCAAGGATGGGAAATGGTCAGCTTCCGCGGCAGCCCCAGTTCGCGACGAATCCTGGTTCGACTTCCCAAAGTTCAACGAGGCTACTCGTTTCCTGTTTGGTTCGGGAGGGCAAGAGGAACATTTGAACGTTCAGGCTTTGTCCGCGTCTCAACTTCTGTCTGGTCCCTACAAAGGTTCATTTATGCCTGCCATCTCATTCCTTCGAAATACCTTGCTCTGGGAGGCATTCTCAGCCTCGGGGGTTGCTGCAGATTTAGAAGAAGATTGGGACAATAAGCTAGAAGTGCTCCTCTCCACCAGCGTGGAAGCCCGCTCAGCCGTGAGAAAGTACATTCGAGAGTCTGCAAAGGAATCTGTTTTGGCATTTTTGTCTGGTACCCTTGAAGGTCTGGTAACCGGCGAGCGTGAAGGCCTGCGGCAATGTGGTGTTCATTTCGTGGAAATCTGCTCGCTGGCACCCAATGACGTTGTTGAAAACTTGATCTCGCGTGCGGCATCCTTGATGGAGCCTATTTGCAGCAACAATCAAGAAAACCAGGGTATTACTGCTCGAGCATTTGGAATTCTGGTTTCGCATCCTGCCTTCTCAGAAGAGCAACTGAAGAGTTTCATCACTCAACTGACTGCTACCATCCAAACATGGAATACCGCTATTGGCTCAGAGGTCATGCGAGCCCGTGGGGCGATTTTAGCACTCTCGTATTTGTTGACTCGACTTGCGTACCGTGGTCTAGTGAACCGAGCCCCAGAAGCACAAATCAAGCAGTTTATTGAGACTCTCTTTGATATTCTAGATGTTTCCCGGGATACTCTGCTTCAAAGGACCGCCCAAGAGGCGATCGGACAGCTAAGTCTATCTGGCGTGCTGTCTCTTGATATTATCACCGAAGATGGCTGGAAAAAGATACTGGAAAAATTATCGCGCGACGCCAAAACCGAGAATCAAATCCCTATCAGTTCTCTGGGGCTGTTGACTATGACCTTTTCCCGATCTGGTTCGGATAGTACCTTGTTCAACGATTTCCTGAGTTCACTCTACAGTCTACATGAAATCCGCAGTCCCGAAGTTCAGTTCACTGTGGGCGAGGCCTTGAGCAATGTTGCTGTTGGTTGGGATTCTCGCGCTCTTATCCAAGACTTCGACATCGATGCAGAGTTCCCTCGCTCAGACGTCCCGCGCTCGGTATTTTCAGTCATCTGTGACAAGGTTATTGCCGATTGCATTGCGCCCAAGCCATCTCTGCGGAAGGCGTCTGCAATCTGGCTGCTGTCCCTGGTTAAGAACTGCGGTCACATGCAGGAAATGCAAGAGCGACTGCGTAAGTGCCAAGCTACTTTCAGCAGCCTCCTTGGAAACCGGGACGAGGTGGTGCAGGAGACTGGAGCGCACGGACTTAGCCTTGTATATGAGATCGGTGACCAATCCCTGAAAGACGATCTGGTCCAAGACCTGGTCGAGTCATTCACCTCGACTGGCCCCAATCTCGGGGGTGGCAAGATTGATGCCGATACCCAGCTATTTGAGCCTGGGGCCCTCCCCACCGGTGAAGGGTCGTCTGTCAACACCTACAAGGATATCATGAACCTTGCTGCCGAGGCTGGTGACCCCACTCTGGTCTACCGGTTTATGTCACTGGCTTCAAACAATGCTATTTGGACGAACCGTGCGGCATTTGGCCGCTTTGGAATCAGCAGCATCTTCTCTGATTCTAGCGTCGATGGCTATCTAGCGAAAAACCCTAAGATTTATCCCAAGCTTTTCCGTTACCGGTTCGACCCCAACCCGAACGTGCAAAGATCTATGAACACAATCTGGCAAGCACTAGTTAAGGACCCTACTGTTGTCATCGATACCCACTTTGATGATATCATGCAAGATCTACTCAAGAGCGTTCTAGCTGGTCGAGAATGGCGTGTTCGGCAAGCAAGTTGTGCTGCCGTGGCAGACTTGATTCAGGGTCGCCGCCCGGAAAAGTACGCCCAGTATCTCGATGAGATTTACAGCAAGGCTTTCAAATTACTGGACGATATCAAGGAGTCTGTCCGCACTGCCGCGCTGAAGCTCTGTCAAACCATTACCAATTCGGTCATCCGCACACTCGAGACGAGTGGCACGGAAAAGCGCGCAGGTACTCTACTCAAAAGTGCGATCCCCTTCCTTCTGAGCGATAAGGGACTAGATTCTAGCGTGGAAGAGGTGCAAGGATATGCCATTGGTGCTCTTATCTCAATGATCAAAAAGAGCCCTGGCAACTTACTGCGCCCACATGTTCCCAATATGCTGGAGAAGTTCCTGAGTGCGTTGAGCTCTCTAGAGCCACAGGCTGTCAACTACGTCCACCTCAATGCCGACAAATATGGTCTCACCGGTCAAGAGATTGACAAAATGCGCCTGTCCAGCATCCGCACATCACCTATGATGGAGGTGATTGAGCGGTATCTGATTGACAACCTGGATGAAAGCAATCTCGATGAAATGGCACAGAGACTCGAAGATGTGCTTCGGTCGGCCGTGGGCCTGCCGTCAAAGGTGGGTTGCAGCCGCGTTCTGGTGCTGCTTAGCATGAAAAACTTGGTCTTCCGCCCATACGCCGACCGATTTATCCAAATCCTCACCAAGTACGTGGTGGACCGAAACGACACGGTCAGCGCCTCGTACTGCTCCTCCATGGGTTATCTGCTGCGGCTCGCTTCGGACGATCGGGTTCTCAAGACCTTTGAGTATGCCAAAAACCTTTATCTGACAGCCGAGGATGCCACGCCACGCGTGATCTCCGGCGAGATCCTGTACTCGGCATCCAAACTGTCCAACGATCGGTTCATGGCATTTGCGGCGAGCGCCTTGCCGTTCGTCTTTGTCTGTAAACACGATGGTGACGAACATGTGAAAGAGCAGTTTGAGAAGACATGGCAAGATAACGTTGGTGGATCGCGTGCCGTATCGCTTTACATTCGCGAGATTGTGGGGCTCGTTTCGGACAATCTGGATTCCCCCCGCTGGGCTATCAAGCACACGGCCGCCCGGGCGATTGCGCAAGCAGTTTTATCGCTAGACGCGGAGATTGACCTCCCGACCGCTCAATTGGTTTGGCCAGTATTGGAGCGCGCTCTGGCGGGGAAGACATGGGAAGGTAAAGAAGTGGTGCTTAAGGCACTAGTGAAATTTAGTGGGCAAGCTCAGAAGTTGTGGCAAGCCAATGATGAGTTGAGGAACTTAATGAAGGTATGGGCTGATATGTCGCCACTTTCCCATGATTCTAATTACGAGTCCAAAGGGTTCGAACCATGCAACTGAGGCTAACGCATGTCAGACCATTACGGTTCGCGAAGCGAAGCGAGCTAACCTCCTCTACCGGCCGCATGGACTGCGCGCAATGGGCGAGATCGCACAGGCCCGCAAGGAACTCAATTTCATGGCGGACGCATTAAAGATTATTCCGGGGGTGGTGGAAGAGATGCAAAACCAGGACCAAGACCAGATGGAGATAGACTCGAGGAATGGGCGCGGCTCGACCCAAGATGACACCCTTGCGGCGTGTGTACAATGTCTCCTGCAATGTTTCAACCCCACCGCCGGTTCGGGTGAAGGTCAGTCTAAATCCCCCTAAATCCCCCCCTAAAATTACACCTCAAATTGTGGGAAGCCCCTAGCGTCGTTCCTTGCTAACACTAACCACAGTGTTGGGAAAGTACGTGGACCAGGTGACCGGTCCGCTGGTTCAAATCCTCCACCTTGGTGGACGACAGGTCGTGAGCACGGGCTACGATGAGCTCCGGGCGTTCTTTACACGAGTGGATCAGTGGATCGCTTTACCGGATGCCTCCGGTGAGGAAATGGCCGTACCCTTGACTGCTCTCGCGGAGAAGATTCTCACGGGGGAAGTTGACGGGTCTGTCGAGGCCATCCGCAAGGGTCGTGCAGAGGCCATTCTGGCGTACCTGAAACTATGCTCGCATGCCCAAGCGGGTGTGCCTGACACACTTATCGTCCGAGTTCGTGAGTGGAGAGCCAGTGAGCGATCCGGACCGGTACAGCGTCTTTTGGACGAGGCCCTAGCTTTCCCGAATTAAGAATCCCACGTGGTTTGGGATTTTTTGGGTTTGGGTTTGGGTTTGAGTTGATTTTATTTTATTTACAGGTCGATCATGAATGATGCTTATTTCTTAACTTTTTTGGGCTATATTTTACGGGGGGTTCGATACGAGGGCTAATAGTAATCGTACCAATGGGAAGTGATTCCCGAGGGAAACAGTCGACTCCGTAAAAAAGCCATAGACAAGTTAAAATTCCTGTAAGAAAATGCTCCCAAGTCTGCGCCACTCGCTTAAGTCTCGGCCAAGTCCGTTTGGAATGCGGAGAGTCCCAAAATGTCTAAACCTGTCCGAACCAGTCTACACTAGTCCAAACTTGACCCAATTGGGCCAAAAGTGTGATCTCTTCGATTTTCACCTCAGCAAGTCGATCCAGACCGGGGGTCCGGGCCGATCGAGACTTTAGTTTCCCCAGACGCTCTTCTTATGTAGATTCCTAATTGAGCTCATTCTTCGGCTCCGATTCAAAGGGATAAGCCCTGATTTCCTCATAGTTCATCTCGACGTGGCTTCAGCCAGCCCCTTCCCGTCTTTTTTTCTCTCACTTCCCCTATCCATCTCTCACTATCTCACTATCTCACTATCTCTCTCTGTGCCCTAGTTCCCCTTAGTCCGTGACAACCCTTGCTAAGGGTAATAATAGTAACTTCCAAGAGTTGTCCACATGGTTGGCATCTGCATGCCATTTATTTATTTATTTTGTCTCTCTTTTTTTTCCTTGTTTTTTGGCTTTTTTGTTTCCACCCTTTTTTTTTTTTTCTTACTATTTTTTCCCCTTCGCCTTTTCTCTCCCCTTAGCTCTCTATAGTCTGCTTTTTTTTTCCAAATAAACGAGACGAATAATTTGAATAAATCAAATATTCACATATTCATATATTCATATAAATAATATAATATAGAACATAGAATATTATAAAATATTATAATTTTATTTTCCCTTATTCCCGCCACCCGTCCAAAATACTGCGCCCATGAACCTATGCATTTTTCTGATGGGAACATACATCTAGCCTTTCTCTTTCCTTTCCCCCCCCTCTATCTTCTATGTTATAACTTCTTTTTTCTATTAATTTACCTTCCCCCATATTCTTTTCTTTCTTTAGCTTTCTCTTTTCTTCCCTCAATTGAACCTTTAATATATATTATACCGGAGTACCCTAGTAAGTTTATTCCAATTCAGCCTGTCCGTACATCAACTGATCATAACATAGCCTTATGACGACCAGTCTGGTCATGCAAAACAGACGGAGCAAAGTCTCTGGGAAACCTCCTCTGCGGTTACCCATCATTGCTCCCAAGGAAGATCTTTTTGATGCCTTTGCCAAATCCGAAAAGACCTTGATCGCTCCACCGCGCATCCGATTGCCTCCGCGATCTCGTACCGGTTGCTGGTAAGTGATCGTCTCTATATTTCCACTCGACCTTGAATTCACACTTATTTCATCTAGGACATGCCGAGTGAGTTTTTTTGGGTGTTTTTCTTAAATACGAAAAACAGTTGATTAATTGGTCATTTTTCTTTTTCTTTTTTCCAGAGCCGAAAGGGTAAGGGACTGACTTTGGATAACTCTGTTCCGGAGGTCTCAATTCCGTGGCTGACACACATTCCCTAGTCAAATGTGATGAAGGACACCCGCAATGTAATGTATGCATTCTTCACGCTTTGGCTAATCTCCACTCATTTACTTATACTTCTTGACAGCAATGTACACGTCTAGGCCATACTTGTGATTATCGCCCACGCCTAGCCTTTCGCGATGATACCCCTCGTATCATGGGCCGCATGGCCGATGTGAAGACAAATGGCCATGTCGTTTGGGATCGTAAGCACCTTCTTTTTCTTTACTTAAAGAGGGTTTTCTTTTTTTTTCTTTAGTACTAACTAGAGTAGTCACTTCGCCAGGTTCCAATGATGAGAGAACCGATTATTTCTCTCCCGGCGATTCCCTTCCGCCCTTTTCCCTCCTCACTTCGGACGAAGAGCGGGAAAAGAAAGCAGAGGCGTTTAGTCCAGGCACGTACCATGTCGTCATGACACCAGACAGTTTCGCCTCCCTGCCAGAGTATGCAGACGATGCACTTGAGAAAACTAGATCAAATCCAACCAGCGAGTGTAGGAGCTCGGTGGCTAGTAGCCCTACGAGTGCGACCAAGGGCGACTCGAGTGTGAGAGGTGAAGATCCTAATGTGGTCATTTTGAGGACTTTTGAAGACGCTACTCGTCGCTCGCCGTCAAGTGGGAAGATTACGAGGATCTCACCAACGTCGGAGATCTCAGATCCTTTCTGCAATCTGTCTCTCTCGCCAAATTTCACTTCGCTTCCTTCGCCGGATGTGAAGGTGGAGGAGATGACTTTCCTGGACCCGAGGCTTGATCAGCAAAGTCAGGATTCTACGATCTTTTCTCACTTCCGTCAGGTCGTATGGCGGCAGTTGTTCCCACATGACGTTAGACTGGATGATTCTTCCGGATCTGACAGTCATTTTATGACTCTTAGCATGGACTTCCTAGAGCAGGAAGCCACTCGTTTCCCTCCTGTAGGTATTCCATTCTTTAGTGCATACGATCTCCGTTACTAACTAGAATCACAGCTTTCCCACGCTATGATGGCTGTATCAGCCCTTAGTCTCTCGCACAGCGGCACAGGTCACAATGTCGATGCGCTACAATATTATCAACAAGCTTTCCCTTCGCTCCAAGTCAGCCTTCGGAACAACGATGATCTCGTTTCCGACGGACTGTTCCTTACCCACTTCCTGCTTCTGATCTACGAGGTAAGCGGTTCTAGTTGTCATTTCTCGCAATCTATATACTTACATCCCTCAGATCGCAGCCGCCGAGCCACACGGCTCCAACCTCTGGTCTCACCATATCTCCCGTCTCCTTCACATCGCCTTCCTTCGCCGCGCCAAGTATGGCCAAGAACCTCACCCATTTATCCTCTGGTGGGTGTGCCACATCGACCTCTACGCCCTGTTCAGCGGAGCAGGCACGGGAGAGTTTGTACGAGCCGTCATCGATCACCAGATGCTCCCTGGATCGGAATGTCTTCTCTACCCTTCTGCCCCAGAGGGCTATAGTGTAATTTACTCCGACGAGCATGAGAGTCTACCTGTGATCATGCGTCTGTACCACGACACATTCCGGCTGGCTGCTCAACTTGGGTTCTTGGCTAGTCGGCTTCGTCACGAGAAGCAGAACGTGCCTTTTGAGGAGTTCGATAAGAGATCCCAGGAATTAAGCGATCTGCGCCAGGCTTTCGGGAGATTGTGGGAATCTCCCGATGTTGCCTTCTTGCATCAACACCAGGATAATCTCCCGCGGCGGTCTCGGGAAATCATGCAGCAGGTTAGTCTTTCCGCTTTCGCTTTTTCCATCTATTCGAAGACAAAAAAGCAAAACTAACTCTTACTAGTCCGCTACACTGTACCATGTCTGTCAACTCTTCTCCTACAGCAGCATGTGGCCTGGACAACGTGTCGAGTCCGAATTCTCCCCCGATGCAGAAATAGACCACCACGTAGGAGAGATCTTGCGCTTAGCCGAGCGAACTACACACACTCGACGCGCTGATCGACACTTCCTCGTCTTCCCCTTGTTCCTAGCAGGCGCTACGGCATCAGCTAGTGGATTGAAGATGATGGCGATGGAATTAATGACTAGCATGGAAGACGAGGAAGATGGCATGGGTCGCAATGCGGCAACAACTCGCGCTATCCTGCAGATTGTCTATGAGCGACAATTGGAGCGACTCATGCATGTGGGTCACACCTTAGATGTGGATTGGTCTGACCTGATGGCCCAGGAGGGACTTCAGATGGTTAATTTCGGGTTTTGATTGGATAGTGGAGTTTTGATTCCATTTTTATTTTGGATGTTTTTGGGAGGTTTGAACAGCATTGGCGCTAATAGGGCATATTTGTATTTTTGGGACTATGGACTATGAGGGTTGTATGTTAGCATGATTGATGATGGATATGGGCTGTATGTATAGAAACGAACATGTGGAATTTAATCATCCGTGGAACTGCTCGGGCCGACCCATAATTAGAATGTAAATATATACCTACATACCTGTAGGTAGGTATCAACCTGGAACTACATCTAGTTACTCCATCCATATATACATAGGTAGTACTATAGTACTACAGTACTACCGTAGTATATAATATGCAGGCCCCCAGGCAGCAACTTGTGATGATTCTCGTCACCTGCGGGGTCAGCGTCTCGCCCAACTTGGCGGCTACAGAAAATCTCCCTGATCCTTCTTCACCTTTTCTTTTTTACTTTTTCTTCTTACTCCCGGACAATTTCTATGAATAGATGAGATAGCCCTGGAGTTTTTCCCGTGCCCCGCATCTACCCAACGATCTTCGCGCTTATCTCCGTAATTGGGCCTACCTCGACGCACTCTGCTGTGGCTGGATTCTGTCTTCTGCAGCTACAAGCCTAGCCGCAATTTCTCAGCCATGAGTAGCAGCAGCCGTGCCCTCCATCCCGAGGAGCTTTTCCTCAACGACCGCCCAGCAAGACAAGAATCACCCACCATCGGCCCTCTACGCATCAACAAACGGGACTCATCATCTCCAGCATCGGCCGCGGGCTCCAGTCCCCCACCAAACGCCCCGCTCCCCTACCCAGATGACCGTCAACGTCCCCAAATGCGCGCCTCAAGTTCAAATGACCGATATCACGACAACATTAGATATGGGTCTCCGCCAGCTGGTCCTGGCTCTGGCTCCGTGAGTCCAAACGAATACCCAACAGCGCTCCGGCCGCGGGACGGTCGTGAGCCCCGAGTCGCAACACTAGCCGAACGAAGAGGCGCCGCCCCAAAGCCGCTGCCTGAATCGCCTAGCTATGATGCGCCGGATCGCGAGGCCTTAGCTGCAAGACCGTACCCTCGACCCCCGGCAAGTCAACCACCCGGCCCACCAGAGCCACCATCAAACACAACTCAATACGATTACCGTCAACAATACTACCCGCCCCCGCAACGCCAAAGCTCAACCTCTGCAGCCCGTCCCCCGTCAAGTCTCCAGGCCCCGCAAGGCCCGCTCAATCGCATCAGTTCCACATCGACAACTCGCGCCCAGCGTGGCTCGCCCCCGCCGCCAGAGACTCCGATCGTTGGACCGGGCCAGCAGCCCGCTTCAGATATCGAGGCTCGCTATGCTGCTGCTGGCATTGCGGGTACTGGGACCCTGCAGGGTATCCAGTCGCATAACGTAGCTGCGCAGAGACGGGCAGAGCAGTACTCCGGACAGCAGCCGACTTTCCCACAGCAGCAGCAGCAGCAGCAGCCGCCGCCGCCGCAGCCGCGCCCGTGGACTCCGACTGAGCAGCCGGGCTCGCAGCCTCATGGCCCTCCTACGGTTTATCAGGGTGATGAGGTAGTCACTGATAATAGTCAGCAGTCTACTGTGCATCCCGGTCAATATAGTAGTCCGCCGCCCCAGATGCCGGGGTCTTATGGCACCCCGCCGCCTCAGGTGCATCCGGGTCAATATAGCAGCCCACCGCCCCAATCTCATCCAGGTCAATACAGCAGCCCGCCACCCCAGGCTCATCCGGGTCAATATAGCAGCCCGCCACCCCAGGCTCATCCGGGTCAATATAGCAGCCCGCCGCCTCAGGCTCATCCTAGTCAGTACAGTGGATCCCCATCCCAAATGCACCCTGCATCTGGGCAACAGCAACAGCAGCAACAGCAAGAACAACCGGGAAGAGTTCCACCAAACGCTTTAGAACAAGACATGGACCGGATGCGTCTCAGCTCCTCTCCTCCTCCTGCCTACTCAAGTGTATCTGGTCCTTCTACTTCAAATGGGTATCCCATTGAAAAGTAAAGCGGTGCTGCGGCCGCGGCCGCAACGGCAGCAGCAGCTGGAGCTGGAGCAGCAATGATGCATCCGGCCTTAGTAAATCAACCCAATCCTGCTACAAAAGCACCTTCCCCTACACCAGCAGTCTCACCGCTGGACCACCCCGCTTTTGCAAATGACCAGAGACAACAACAGCAACAGCAACAGCAAACAGGGCAGTCCCCACAGGCGTCTGTTGCTAATGATTTGTCTGGTTTCCATCATCAGACAATTCAGGTGACTTCTCCGGGGCCATCTAGCGCAGGTCCAGCGTCTCCACCACCTCTTCCAGAGGGATGGATTGCCCACATGGATCCAAGCTCGGGGCAGTATTACTATATCCACTTGCCCACGCAATCCACTCAGTGGGAGTTCCCGAAGGGACCTACGCCGCTTAATCTCAACGACACGCCCTTGTCCCCAGTGGGAAGTGTGTATAGTGCCCACCCGCTAGTTTCTCCGGGTCTGTCGGCTTTCGGGAAGCCTCTGGCGTCGCCGGGTGTGCCTTTGACCCCTGGCTTTGAGAGCCTACAGTCTCCCATTGTGTCTGGCTTCTCTGGGCCCCCACCGAGTAGTGGTATGGATCTGTACAAAAACGCTCCAACCAACGGTGTCTACTTTGGTCCTTATCTGCGCTACGCCAACATGGATATCGAGCGTGGAATATGGATGGGATCTATCCTTCTTGTGACAGATGCCGCACAGCCACCCACGATTCACATGCACCAGAGTCTAGATCTGTCTCCAAACCCGAGACAATTGAAGGCAGTTAACATTGCTGCCCATCAACGTTGGACTTTCTACAAGTATGAGATTGATCTGCAGATGGACGATGCGGGTCCTGCGAAATGGACCTACGCTATCACTTCGCACCTTGGCTGCACTCGCTATGAGTTCCTTGTCGCTGGTCGACACGAGACTAACTGGCGGTTTATTGCTACCTCTGGAAATGACTTCTCGCTCAATGTAAATGCTGGTGAGCGGGCTCGTCTGGGTGGCGTCGGTTACATGTGGAAGGATATCATGCAGAAGCACAATGAGATCGGAGGTTTCCACGCTCAGTTATGCCTGGGTGGTCAGATCTATGCGGATCGCATGTGGAAAGAGATTCCATCTCTCAAGCAGTGGTTGACTATCAGCGGAAAAGAAGCTAGAAAGAACGCCCCTTGGACAGCGGCTAACCAGCAGGATGTTTCTTACGCATACTTCCATTACTATACCAGCCACTTCGATCAACCCCACATCAGGGAGTCATTCGCGCAGATTCCTTATGTCTGCCAGATTGATGATCATGACATGTGAGTCATCCATGCAGCAACCAACAGTAAACGAGTAGCACTAACATGTCCACAGCTTCGATGGATTCGGCTCGTATCCTGAGCACATGCAGTTCTCCAACATGTTCAAGAACATCGGCCGCATCGGTATCGAGATGTACCTCCTCTTCCAGCATCACACAACCCTCGACATCCTTCGCAACGTCAGCAACGACATGGACCTCTTCACTATCACTGGCACAGGCTGGCACTTTGTTAAATACCTTGGTCCTGGTGTCGTCGTCGTCGGTCTAGATTGCCGCTCAGAAAGAAACCCACACCAGGTCATGGCCGGTCCCACGTACCAGGGTCTCTTCCCAAAGATTGCTATGCTCCCACCCAGTGTGCAACACTGTCTCTGGATGGTCGCTGTGCCAATCATATACCCCCGTCTAGAGACGGCAGAACACATCGTCCAGACCGTTGCAACAGGAAAGCGAGCCGTGACTGGCGCGTACAATGTGCTAGGCAAGGTAACCAGCTCGGTAGCCGGAGTAGTCGGCGCCAAAGACTTCGTCGGCTCGGGCTTCGACTCTGTGAAGCGAGCCGTAGGCAAATCCGGGCTGATGGGTGGTATACTGAGTCCATTTGGCGAATTTAGCTCGATGGACGAGCTACGCGACCAATGGACGCATGAGTCAAAGGTTGGTCCTCCTTTCTTACCAAAACCACAACCCCCATCCTATCCAACCCATTCCATTCCATACTAACCCAAAACCAGGACCTCGAACGAACATATCTCATCCGCACACTCCAAGGCATCGCACACCAAAAATCAATCCGCATGACCTTCCTCTCTGGCGCTGTCAACGTCTGCGGCGCAGGTCTCGTCCACGACCCCTCAAGCCCCTCAGACCACAAGACAATGTACCAACTCATCGCCTCATCCGTCGTCAACACCCCGCCCCCATCGTACATCATCAAACTCCTACACAGCCACAGCAAGCCCCTTTATATCCCCTCCAACGGCCACAGATCCTCCGGCCAGGTGAGCGATACCAAGGAAGATATGATGGAGATCTTCCAAACAGACGTCAACGGCCAGGCGCGTGAGTACCGCAAGCTCATGGCGCGCAGGAACTACGTGGCTATTGTGGCTTATGACCCCGAGGCGGTTAATCCTTCCTATGGACATATACCATCCGGCGCTAGTAAATTGAGTCTTGCGGCGGACTTCATGGTGCAAGGTGATGGGGCGCTTGGAAATGTGGTTAAATTTGGACCTGTTATTGTGCCGAGTTTGGATCAAGGTCGCTGAAGATTCTGAGGTTTGACGGTCTTTCTTATATGTGACTTGAAGTTCCCTTTGGTTTTGATTTTTGTCTTGTTTATTGCACAGCATTCTTATTGTTTTTCTTTTTTTCTGATGGTTCTCAATTGGCTCTTTTTGGCGTTGCATATCCGCTCGCTCTTGTCTTCCCTGCTCCCCTAGCCTGTTTGATTATATTGAGACAATTATACCGCTGTTCTGACTTGATTTTTCGCTACTTGCAATTGCTTTAGAGTAACTTAGAGGAATGATAGATATCAGATTGAAATAAGGTCATTTCTCGTAGAGCAAGGTACCTGATAATGTACACAATGGGGTATCCGCATATCAACCAACGCCAGTATCCACCCCGAATAGATAGATATAGTCTACCCAGTTGGATCTCCCCCAGGAACACAAAGCCCAATCCGCCAAAAATAATCCCGATGAGCATAAAACAGTTCCCAAAGCCGATACCTCGCCGGTATAAGCGACCAATCCCACCGAAGAGGCGATAATCTATCCTCACAGTCAGCAATATCTGGACTCTCATGTCCCAAAACAGCCTGCTCCTCAGACACAGCACTACCATCATCACCACTCAACCGACACCCATTTCCACCAGAATCATACCCAGCCAACCCAACAGGAACATTCAAATCCCGATATAACTCAACCAAAACCCCCTCAACCCCGTTACCCGCAATACACCCAGGATCCTCCCAACCAACACAATAAACCACATCCTCCCTCCGCGGCGGCAGTCCCTCCTTCATAATAAAAACCTCCCCGGAATGAGGACTATACCCCCACTCAGCAAGCGGCAACATAGGAACCGGATCACCGATATGCGTAACACGACGAAATCGCATCCCCCCCTCAAGCGGTGGAATCGATATCCCATCCCCGAGCCCGAATTGCTCGTCGAGGAATGCGGCGAACGCCGCGTTCCCGATCATCGGCTCCCCGAACGTCGTCACCGTCGCATCCCAGCCCTTCAGACGCATCTCTAGTCCTGCTAGTGCCGCGACAGCGCCGCCAAGGGAATGGCCTACTAGCGTTATAGCGTAGTCTGGGTATTGTTGGCGGAGAGTGGTGATGGCTGGGAGGATTTCAGTTCTGGTGTGCAGCCATGAACGCATGAAGCCCGCGTGGATGGTGCAGTTTTCGCAGTGTGGACCTGCGGGGACTGGGATGGTGCTGGTGGTGTTTTCTTCCGGGTCTGGGTAGGGGATGTAGGCTTGGGGATAGGCGGAGAGGTCGATTATTGTGTTTGTTATTGAGTAGGTGCCGCGGAAGGCGAGGATTATTTGTTTGGCGGACGGGGTGTGAGAGAGGGCTATGTAGCCGCATGAGTCGGAGAGGAGTACGCCTGTGTTCCAGGTCTGCGGGGTGGTTGGGTTGGGTTAGTGGGTTGTGTGTCTTTGTGGAGATGAGTGTAGTGCTTGGGTGGAGGTGGGTGACTCACGGTTACTAGTTCTAGATCTGGGAACTCGTCGCAGCGGCTGAGGCACTGGAATGGTTGTTGTACTCCTGTTGTTCCGACGCAGTATGAAATGTCCACTAGCCGGGATAACTCTTCCAGGGAGTTGAATAGATCGGTTGATACATGCTTCTTGTTCTGGGCCGTGGCGAGGCTCAGGAAACAGATGTATAGTAGTAAAGGAAAGAAAAAAGTGCTAGACATGGCTCAACATATTTAATTGGTAGGAGGGGGGGGTTTAAGTCCATCTTTAAAGGAAGAGAACAAGCCCGTGTGATGCGGAGACGTGACTGGAATCCGGGGTAACCCCATTATGTCATCCGTTTCCTTATTGGTCGATACATGTCGATCAAGATACCGGGGGGAGCACATGGGTCTACAACTACAACGTACGGGAATGCAATGACCTTGTAATCTGAATGGTCACGAGGGACTGAAATGTACTCGAAGAAAGCTATCCAATACTATATGCATGCTGACCATACACCAAGGCCAGCATTAAAAAGGTAGTTCAAATCAGGCGGTCCAAATGACAACACGGCCGTCGACACCGCTCGCTGTAACAATATATTAGTCTCTCGTACGTTTCGGATTTTCAGTGGGACAGTCTTACTGCTGAAGGAGCTCACAACCCCGTTGGCTTCTTCGTGAGCCCGGATGGTGTGAACAGTGTTCTGGTGGGTAGACTTGAGCTTGGTGTCCGCCTGGGCCTGGCCCTTGAGATCCATCTGCCGGAACATGTTCAAAGCAGACTCCTCGCGGGCACCCCCGGCTTCTCCGGCCTTACTCTCCAGAGAGCCGGCAAGTTGCCATCCATTCTCATCGCCGCGGAAACGGAAGGGCTCACAGTCCTAGATATGGTTAGCACAAGCCGTTGTATTACTGAAAAAAAGAAACGACTTACATGTCCAGCTGCGATAATCTCGGTCTCGCCGTTCCAGATAAGGCTGTTGAGCGGCAGCAAACGGGTAGCGATATTCAACATCGCCCGTGGGGGCTGCTCCGGGGCGCTAGGGTACACAACAGTCACACTGCTATCGTGTCCAGTAAATGCGAGCGC
Organism: Penicillium expansum; assembly: GCF_000769745.1. NCBI lineage: Eukaryota > Fungi > Ascomycota > Eurotiomycetes > Eurotiales > Aspergillaceae > Penicillium > Penicillium expansum. The sequence continues at coordinate 65,777 of NW_015971534.1, forward strand.
GTTACCACTGGGAGAGAAGGCGACACCCTGGATCCAACCAGCAGTATCGTTCAGGTATTCGCCACAGATGGTGTTGAAAGGAAGACGCTCTCCCCACGCACTAGGCTCCGGGCGGGTATCGATACCCTTGATGAAGCTCGAGAAGACTCGGGCGTGAGAATCGGTCGATCCGGCTGCCAGCAGGACGGAATTCGGGTGCCACGCCAGAGTTGTAATAGTACTGCGAATAGGCTTCTTGATGTGCTTCGAGATCCACCAGTCGTTCTCCTCCTCAAAGTAGCAGACTGCAATCACTCGAGCGCCGGAGCCGACGGCGAACTTCTGCTCCGATGGAGACCAGCGCACAAAGGTTGCGGCACGGTTGATTCGGAGAAGTACCAGGGTAGGCTTCCATCCGGTCGGGGTTTGCTCCCAAACGTAGGCATTTCGGTCTATAGAACGAATGCCGGTTAGGTATTGTATATCGTATAGTAAAAGGAGCTTTTCTAAAACATACCCTGCGAGCAAGTGACGATTCGGCCACTGTTGGGAGCAATATCAACGCTGGTGACGGTCTTCTCGTGGCCCTTGAGCTCATCACTCAGCGCGAACTTGTTGCCTGATTGTTGATACAGCTCCACATTGTTCTCCCGAGCGACAGCAAGTGTCTTCTTGTCGGATGAGAACGAGTGGTCTGCAATTGGTGCGTGGAAGAGATGGTGAACCTGAGGAGCGGCCATATTGGAGATAATAACGACAGGAGGATCTCTCTACCGTCGTGCTTGTGTACTTGATTGTGTAGTTGCGGGACCAGGAGGGGAGCTGGCCCCGGGGGTGATGACGGTGGCGCTTAGTAAGGGAGCGCATCACATGACCCCAAGCTACTTTTATGTCGAGGTTTTGGGTGGCCGTGGACACAGCACGCGATTGAGCTTCATTTCCCCATACCCTATCCCATTTACTCCTTCAATCAGACGACAGTCTCTCTAACCTTTCTAATCGTCTGAGAAATGGCTTCAAAATCATTGCCCGCCCGTGGAGGCCCTGACAGCAAGGCCATTGCTACCGGCCCTCCTAACCAGGCGTGAGCTTGCCCTTCCAATTATAGCAGACTATCGTGTATTGGTGCTAACGATTTTTAGGCTCTACTGCACAAATTTGCCCGACAGGAGAATTCAGAAAAATGATCTCCGAACGGCACTCTATGCCCTGTTCTCCACATACGGCACCGTTCTCGACGTTGTGACCATGAAGACCGCCAAAATGCGAGGCCAGGCCCATATTGTGTTCAAGGATGTCCAGGCTAGTACACAGGCACTGCGGGCTTTACAAGGATTCGAATTCTTCGGGAAACAGATGGTATGTAGTCAATGTCCTTCTATCGTCGCAACCCCCGCTCATTCAATGGTTGTCCAGAAAATCGTTTACGCCAAAGGATCATCAAATGTCATTTCCAAACTTCGCGGCACATACGTTGCGCCAGTTGAGGCTGCGCCAGCCCCAGTCACGACAGACCTCCAAAGGTCGATCTTCGGTGGTCCTCCAGGTGCACTCCCTGCACGACCCACGACCGGTGCCAATGGAGAGCCCCAGGGCTTGAAGCGACCGCGTGAAGAAGAGAGCGACAACGAAGAGGCCCCGATGGATGAAGATAGCGACGTGCCTATGGAAGCTTCCTCGGATGAGGAGTAATCTAATGAATGGGGCCCTGCTAGGGACTGAGAGAGACTTGAAGTCCTCGTTTTGCATTTGATTTTTTTTATTCCCCAGCGTTTCCAGCATATGCAAGAGTATTGGCTGGTACTGTGCTAAGCGAAAAGCTCGCGTGGAACGTGCAGGTTCACGCAATGGCCTACAAGGCCGAGCCAGATGAGGAGATATGACCCAGGAGTGACGCTCTGCGCATCTGCAACGTTCGCCATGGCATCTGCGGTGTTGCATGGGTGGACAAAGAAGGCCGGAGCGCCAGAGTCAGGATGATACTACAAGAAAAAAACAAAAAGAAGACATGAGCTCTTGTCACGAGGTTCGGAGAATGCACCTACACCCATACTAATCCCACCCATTACACCCACACTCTTCAATTCTTGCCTGTACCGTTCCGGCACGACATACTGGTAGACGTGGTCTAGTCCGAGTGGGCCGTGGTTGTGCCACCTGAGGCCGAAGTACAAGACGGGGACCTGATATGTGGGGGACAACAAGATGTCATAATCGATCTGTAAGCTGGGTTGGGGTTTGGCGCGAACGAGTGCTTCCTGCGGTGCAGAGTCAGGACAAGTGATCAGTGGACACGTCCCTTGGGGGGGCTAGAACTCTGCAGACCGGATCCTCGTCTTCCTGTGATTCTTCGTCCACCAGCGCTGGGGCTTCTAGCGGGCTAGGGACATTGACATATTTTGTTATTCTGAGACTGGTTCCATCTGGCTAGTTTCATCCAAACCATATTTTCCCATCAGTTCTTCATTCTTCCATTCAGACATTAAATATCAGGAACCAATTAAGGTTTAATGATTCATGCGTAAAGAAAGGGATACCTTTGTGAGCAGTCGAATGGCGGACCAGCCAATATGTTGGGCCGAAGTGCATCGATCGGCGAGATCTTGACATGCACTCTCAAACTCCGATTGCGCCAGGAAGGGAAACGCAGAGCAAGATGCAGCCATGTGGTTGGAGCATTGGGGGAGGTCTGTCATCTACTCTGTACAGAGTACTCCGTAGAGTCCGTACCAGTGTCCCGGATGCAGACGCTCAGCTGTGAATGCGGTATGGCCAGGGTACGGAGTTTCGCAAGAGTAACAGCACTTGACCTTGTTGTCACAGTATGTCAAATCAGAGACAAGGAATTTAAATCCACAGATAGTAAAAGTGAAAAGAAAATAGAAGAAAATATGATTGCGGTGGACCGGATATAGAAAGGGAAGAAGAGAAACAATGGAGTTGTCAAGAATACTACCTGTGTCAGGAGGTAGATAGTACTTATGTTATGTATAGCATCAACATTTTCAACGCAAGTTCTCAGTACCTCTTTTCCCGGTTGCGGCAGAAGGAGGCGGTACCTTTTTTCCCTGTCCCGCGTGGAGATGTCTTCCTTGTCTGCATGCAGCTCTTCATCTGATGCTCATGCGCGTACGGAGTAACGGAGTATACGAAACCCATGGTGAGAAATGCTTGCGTCTTCTTTTGTTTCTAGCGTTTAGTTGCATATACACCTCGTTTGTCTGATTCTCACTCCACTTCTTATGTGTCGTATGTTCCCCCTTCCCTAGCTATCTCTCCCCCCCCACCAATTCATACTGTTCTTTTTTTTTTTAGTTGCTTCTTTTTTTTTATTTTTTTATTTGGAATTGTCTATAATCTTAATGTCGATCCGATCGTGTATTTGCCGATTTTGATATACCCCCCTGGTCTACCAACCTCCCCGTGAACCGAGATCGTGAAATCCTGAAATCATCAAATCCTGCTTTGAGAAGGGGTCTTCCCGGCTTCGAAGATTGGCTATTTGCCTTTGACGTTACCTCAATCCTCCCTGTCCATCTTCCATCTCTCCAGTCCAACCAATTCCTGTATCCGCACCCAATCTGAAACACGGACCCCGTCATCTCCGGGATTGTTGGGGAACCCTGAGCCGCCAATCGTACGCTCAATTCCAAACCCAGCGGTTGCACGAGCTTGGGGCTCGGATTGCGTCCTCTGTGGGCAATCAGGACGTGGTTTGACGTCAGTGGTCTGGGGGTGCGATCTAATCTGAAAAGCTCTATCGGGACAAGCTTGGAAATCCCCTAGGTCACCCCATCGTCGTGCGGGGAACAGTGCTCGCGCTGTCACCAAGCCCTTATCCTAATTGTATATCATTCTGGCCACCGTCCCCGCTGCACATGCCCAGTTGAATCTGGAGCAAATCTAATCTACGGGAATTGTATCCGCTTCTGAAGTCATGGGCAACTCCCTATCGAGCAAAGCCAAAGACGAGACCCACCGCTCCAACCGCCTTTCAAAGCCCCTGACGAAGAAGTTCAATGCCAGTCAAAGTGCCCAACGCCCCGAAACAGATCATCCAACGATCAATGCAGGACTGATAGGGTGGCAAAACCCTTGGGTTGGCAAAAATCTCCCCAGCACCTCTGTGGAAAAAAGGGGTAGTCATCCCAAGAAGGCAGAGATCCCACCTACCCTTTTTGAAACAGAGTCGCCCGAAGAGACCCCGACTGAGGAGCGAACTTTTGTTGATCAGAGTCCCACGCAGCGTCGTCCAACCCGCCCAAGCCTGTTGAGCACAACCTCTTCGAGAAGAACATCGTACCAGTCGGATACTTGGGAATCAGCTTCCCAATGCTCGCCTCTTCATGAACATCCACCAAAACGGGCCAGTTCGACTCGAGTTCCCCTACAGAGACACAATAGCGCTGTCTATGAAAAGCACATTGGGGATGCGACCTCTTCCAACACCCACTTCTTGGTTGGCAACCAACGGTTCTCACTAACACGTCGACGATCGCTCCTGACACGACCCGGGGTTGCCACAAGACGCACAACAGGCGCAATTCGACGTGTCCCATCACCCATTGGAGAACCTGAAAACCCGATCGAGGACCCGACTGAGTCAACCGTTTTGCAATGGCCATTGCCTTCCACCCAAAGACCGATGCGTCAGCCATCCCCAGTGCGGCCAGCGAGTCCGATGGATGCCCGATATACCCAGCTCGGGGCACTCAAACTCGGGTCCTTGCGAGTGGTAAATGGCTCGGCCTCCCCATGTCCGAGCGAACGTATCCCTTTGGAAGGTTCTGGGCTTGGTCTTGAGAACATAGAGGTTATTGGGCCTAGCAGGGGGTCGACGCTGGAGATTCCATCCTTGCCCGACTTGAAGAAATCGGACGATGTTCCGGACAGTCCATTCTCTTTCGAAAAGTCTCCCACCATCACAGTCCAGCCTCGGAGAAAATCATTGTTTCCTGGGGATCCAGAAGACGAAGGAATTGTCCTCTGCGACGATACTAGAATCCAATTGGAGAAAGGTGTTTTGGACGTTGGTCTTTCCCGGAGCACGTCTCAATCCCTCAACAAGTCCGACAGTGGCTACAGCTCTGCCACCTCAGTCCACTCCGTACAGCGGAGCCGGACTCAGAGTTCTGCTGGCTCACAGACGTCTGGCTCATGTGGTGCAGACAGCTCAAAGAACGTCCATATCCCGAAAGACTCGGCTTCATATCGATCAGGCGATAAAGTGCAGCGTCCCCTGAGCCTGCAGACAAAACCGGACGATGACTCAAGGCTCAATCCAACCCCTACTCGCTGGTACGATTCGACCGACCCAACACCCCTCGTCCCGTCACGATCGCGTCGGTCAACGTTGTGTGCGCCCCGATACACGGAGTATTCTTCGCCGCGCGAATCTATCTTCGGGGTCAGATCCACCGCCGTGGTCTCTATTCCACACCAGAGCCAACAAGGCTTTAGCAGGGGGCCTTTGTATGGGGATCGATTGTCCTTGAGCTCGTCTGATCTTGCTTCTACTACAGGGTCTGCTACAAGTGGAGAATCACAACTCGGTCACCATCAGCCAACTACCGAAACCAAGGAGCGACTTCGCAAGTCCGTCTCTGAGTATCATATTCATGAAGAGTACAATACACAACAACTATCCCGATCCAGAAGTCGCATTTGGAGCAATAAACCAGGCGTTGAAGTTCCTCCGCTGCCCACTATGACGTCTCCAGGTTACTTGCAGGATGGCCTTGACCTTGATGCTGAGTTGGCCTCTGAGCCGATGCGAGGCCGGTCTCGAAGCCGGAACGATGACTACCACCGCCGTCGGTTGACGAAGGTCCGTCACCAGACGGATGTGTGCATATAATGACCTCTTCCTTTTTGGTTTATTAATTTTTCAAGTAATGATTTTCTTGTCAATCTTCTGTTTTGGATGTTATTTCTATTTCGATCTTGTCTCCTTTGCCTATGGCGTCTACAAAAGTTTATGGAGTTGTTTTTTGGACTTTGGCGGGAGTTTGACACATTTTGGATATGGAGTCTTATTAGGTATACCCTTTTGGAATTGGAAGTGGAATTGGTGTGAATCATATCTGGCGTTGTACACAAATCTATGAATTCTGTATGTCATCACATGAGTTGCGCAATTTTAGGCTTTTCTTGGCTATTTGGTCTAGTTCCTACAATGCATGCATGTCCCCGATGGGATACGATCTCAGTCTTCGTCTATCTTGCCCTTTGCATATTTCTCACCGTGTGGCTGATTCAGTGGTTCAGAGCTTTCCTAGCCATTCGGCTATACGAAGTAAGGTTATCCAATCAAGCAAGGGGGTTTTAGTTTAACATCCCAGGAGCAGGGTCAAAGTAGCTAACTTCTCTACAGCCTACTAAGTAATGCAGGTGCATATTACCTGTCTAAAGACGGGGTAGCAATATAATAAAGATCAATTTAGATTAATTCTCATAACAAAATCAGTTCATAGAAGTACAAATGCAGCAAGGAAAGAAACGCTACCCGAAGATCCCAATGCAATCAAATATATCAAGCCCATGGATTCGAATCCAAAAGACAGTCATAAAGTTGATTTCAAATCACAGGATGCGAATCTTCTTCGGTGTAGGAGCCGCCTCTTTCGGGACAACAACAGACAAAACACCATTCTTCAGACTCGCGCGAACAGAGTCCTGGTCAACACGCGCGGTAAAGCTAAAAGTGCGCTGGAAGTCACCGATCGACCTCTCCTTAGTCCAGAAATGAGGCTGGTCGTTCTTGGCGGGGTGCGTAGGAGTGTTGGAAGCAGCGGTGTCGGCCGAGCTAGTCGACTCTGCATCCTCGTCTTCGACTGTGGCTTGGTGCCAGCCTGCAGGAGACGCGCTGCGGCTTGAGCTGGCATCGTTGTTGCTCTCAGTGTCGTCATTGATGTACTCGCGGTCTGTGTGGCCCTTGATCACGAGGGTGTGTGGATCGGTGAATTCGATCTCGATGTTGCTCTGGTCCACGCCTGGCAGTTCGCCGTCGAGGTGGTAGGCATGTGTCAACTCGCGCACGTCGAATGCTGGTGCGAATGAGGAGCTGCGTGCTTGGGGCTTAGAGCACTGGTAGGACTTGGGACATTGGCGAGACTTGTATTGGGTTGGAGCCTCATAGTCATTGAAGAGGAAGAGTGGCGAAAGGCCGGATTGGGTGAAGAAGGCCATTGTTTGGGATTTGGAGATTTCTGGATTGAAGAAGTTGGAAGATAGATAGATAGAGAGTATCTGAGAGGCTGTGAAGATTGTGTTCTGTTGGATTTGTCCTGGAATATCTGCTATTTTATATCTGTAATTTTGGTTGTTGGTTGTACTTGATGTTGGTTGCTTATACTTCGGCAGAAGCATCCAGAAACTTGTGGCGCAGTCGACAAGCCGCCAGCAACTTCAAGACACAACCACTCCATTCCATACATACAGAATTCCAACAATCTAATAGCTTTGACAAATGCACTTTCTAGACAGTATGAATAATGTGTGATTGGTAATTACTTTTTGAACCTCGAAACTTCCAAGGGTTTTACAATGAGTCAGTACTAGTAGTGGTACAGTAGTATAAGCAGAATACTCCATGACAAAGCTCTAATGACTCAACAGTCTATGATATACTGTGATTTACTATTATACAAAATGCCTCCAAAACAAGGCCTCAACAATATCACGCATAGTCATGCCTTTTGCGTAACATGTTCAAAATGTTCACAGGAATCCGTCCTGGGTGGAACCGGCGACGCATGGGCAACTCCGATTCTATTTCAATGAGTGAACTGGTGGAGACAGGAGGCTGAAAGGCGCGAGACATACAGAACTAGCTGTCTAGGCGCCCCGAAGAACTAAGACTCTGGGGTCTGGGACCGTCCGCTCATCGGATATTGCGGATTCCTGGGGTAGAATATAACTCGAGCTGTCGATGGCCTTTGCGCAAGAGATATTCAACGGTGCTAAAGTCCTTCTTATTCACCGACAGGTGCTTTTGGAACTCTGCGCTGTATCCCATCTTAGCCGGAGTGCACCGATATCTAGGGGGATGGCGTCGGGGAAGGGAAAAGCAAAGCAAAGGAAAGGGCAGTGAGATAGGGGGATAGGCAGATAGGGAACTGATGGAACCTTACCGGGCATATTTCTTGAAATTGATCCTAGAGTCCTACAATAGAATAGGTATCAGCTGAAGTTGACCTGCGATGAGGTGATATAACCCACCTCGGGCTTATTTCGGATCTCCCGTAGGCATTTTCGGTATAGAGACAGAACATCTCTCTGGAGACCGGATAACCTAGCCATTGTGAATCTCAATATGAAGAGGGGAAAAGCTTGCGAATCATTGGGTGGAGCTGGACATGTTTCCCGCTCTGGGGAAAAAGAGCGTCTTTCCCGGCCGAGTGCTCAGCTATCACCCCCATCTCCATTTCCCTCGAACTTCCAACTTCCCCATATTGCATACGTATTTCGCGATGTCTACCTTTACTGTGAGTGCAAAAATTAATCTCTATCATTTTACGAGAAACAAAACGTAGAAAAATAAACATTAGATCAATTACGTGATTGAAAGTACTCATTGCATCAACATATACTGATTTTCCGAATAGCACCTCATCCGCTTCCTGGCCAAGGATGGCCAAATCTATTACGGCGATGCTATACTCCCATCGGGAGTGAGCGATATCGCCAAAGCCACCAATGCCAGAATCATCCAGGGTGACATCTTCGGCCAGTACCGGATTACCGACCAGGTCGCAGACGTGAGAATGCTCCTCGCACCCCTGGCCCGTAAGGATATCGGCACAGTCCGATGCCTGGGTCTCAACTATGAGCAACACGCCAAGGAGACGAAAATGCCCATTCCCACGTATCCAATCTTGTTCTACAAGCCCATCACCTCAATTTCCGGGCCCACAGATGATATCCCCGTGGCCCAGCTTGCCCAGGAGGGCGAGGGTCTGGATTACGAGTGTGAACTGGTCGTTGTTATCGGCAAAGAGGCCACTAATGTCCCCGAGAGCAAGGCGCTGGATTATGTCCTGGGTTATGCTGTCGGTAACGATGTTTCTCACCGTGATTGGCAGATCAAACGGGGTGGTAGTCAGTGGTCACTGGGTAAGGGTTTCAATGGCTGGGCACCATTTGGTCCTGGCATCGTTTCTTCCAGTGTGATTTCGGATCCCAATAACTTGGATATCTCGACCAAGTTGAATGGGCAGACGGTCCAGTCTTCCTCGACTAAGGATATGATCTTCGGCGTGGCGAAGACGATAGCTTTCCTGTCTCAGGGAACTACGCTCTTGCCCGGAGATCTTATCTTCACTGGAACGTGAGTACATCTTGATGAGCAAGTAAACGGCGGTTTGAATACGATAGACTAACTATTCGACAGACCCCAAGGCGTGGGCATGGGCCGCAAGCCTCCTGTGTGGCTGAAGGACGGCGATGAAGTCGAGGTTGCGCTAGAGGGTGTCGGGTCCTGTGTCAACCGGGTGGTCTTTGACAAGCCTAGCGCCAAGCTCTAAATTTATTTATCTTGAACTTGTCTTGAGACCAATGAACGGGTTGGTATTGGTTCAAGTTGTACATAACTACCTGCACGTTTCAGTCTTTGCATTTGACCATTGTGGTTATTTGGACCCAAAAACTATCTTTGCATCCGTAATTCCGTGTGCATTACATGTAAAAGAAAAACATAAATAAGGATCTAAGCAGTCTGGGCGCCGTATCCCCTGATTCTCTCGGCAAAGGCCCAGCTCTGACCTTGAATCTGCTCGTCCTCCTTCAGATCAATACCATCCTTCGTGATCACGGCTATCGAGTACTTGTCGGTACTTCGTGCATCGCGGTAAAACAGAACCTTCAAGCACTCCTTCAAAGCCTCAATGGCGTCTTCCTTGCTGACTTGTTCAAGGGGGGTACCCTCGGGGAACTTGCGGCGCAGGATCGGAACCGCAAGATGAGCACCAAATCCTGTAGCGAGGTGAGGAGCAGAGAATGTCGTTCCGAGCAAATCTGCCGAGCTAAGGAAGGGCTCTCCTTCCGCATCGAAGCCTGCGACAAGGACGTGGTTCCACAGCGGGTTGAACTCGGAGCGTCGTTTGTAGAAAACCTTTGCGAGGTAGGTGTGCAGGTTCTTGGCGTTGAGCATGTTGCCGTGAGGCGAGTAGTTCTCCTTGATATCCATGGAGTCGAGGAGACGGTCGAGATATTGCATGTCGGAAACGTCACCGCCAAAGCCAACCATTGCCTTATCGCCGAATTTACGCAGACGCTTCACGTCGGAGAAACGAGCCAGGGATCCGTAGGAGGCTATAAATTCACAAATCATATCATGTCAGATGGCAATGCAGCGAAGGAAACGGTACGTGACAACGGAACGGCGTACCCAGGTTGTCGGTAGCTATAACGACACCACCATTAAACTTGACACCCACCACTGACGTTCCCGTCACTGCAGGAGATGAGGTATGGGCCTTGGGACCTGTGGTCTGCAAATATGAGTGATCGTAGGCACCGTAGACATCGTTCCTGGGCTGGACGGATAGTTAGCAACAGAGCAAGGACTGGGAAAGTTGTGCCACCTACGCGACCCCAAGCTTCAGGGGAGTGGTTCATGATGAATGAAGATAAATGGCAGATTCAACGGGATATGAAGAAAGGAGGTAAATTGCGGACAAGGAGGGAACAACAGATGGATAGCACAGTTAAAGTGATGACGATAGATGGGGAGCTACCTTAGGCAGTCGAGCTGACGGAGAGCTCGGCTGACTAAGTCTCGATCACGGCGGAGCAGGGCTCACATATCAACCAATCTAGACTTTTATACAACTGTTATATCTCCTTTAAATACATTCATTTGAAAAATTAAAGCCAAAATTTTAACTATACTAAAACTATCTAGTTACTCCCGAGGTTTATACTTTAACCCAACCTGATTTAGTGCTCGTATTCCCTTCCAAAGGGACAATCTCAGGTACAATACGGAGTACTTCGCCTCGAAAACTTATGGACCTCGTATAATAGACGACACTGTGGCCGGCAATATCTCCTTCCATTTGACAATCTTTGAATATCTAGACTTCCTTTGGGGGAATTCAATGTCTTCTCCAGATTCAAGTCGAGCTGGGTCAACGGCATCTGCCGCTCCCATTGACGATCATAGCTCTTCACGCAGGCACTACGATGTCAACTCTGCGGATGACCAGCCTCTGCTTTACGCCAAGGTATCTATGTTCACCCCTAACAAGTCCGAGCTTATTATCCATCCTGGTACTAGCAGCAAGGCCCAAATTGTGGCCGTCTCCAAATGATTGAAGTCATGCGGTGATCAAAAATAGGCATTGGGAGCCCCGGGGATGTGATAAACATCCAGTGGGAGGACATGACTAGGGAAATCCTTCACAAACCAAATATCGCCTCGAAATGACAGTTCAAAGTGAAGCCGATCAAACTCAGAGCGGGAGGCGGTCATTCCTGAACACGCAACATTGATGTTGAAAATTCAGCACCGCTAAATGGACTAGCCGAAACTATACGCTGGTGGACGAGCAAACTGAGCAGATTATGGCCGTATTTTCAGGTGCGAGAAGACCGAGAAGAGTTGGGGAACTTCAAATCCGAGTGGAATACGGAGAGGACTTTGATCGAATGGTGTTGGCTTCTTGTTTTAAGTCTGCGTGAGAAGGCGAGGCGGCGCAAACAAAGTTCATCCGGTGGTGGTGGCTGAAACAAATATGATTGTTGCAATGTATGATCCACAAGTATGATAATATACACGAGTCCAAGTGTGCGCTATGTCAATTGGGAGGGTACAACGATACCCTCTTTCTAGGACTCTTTCTAGAGGTATTGGATATCCCACCAGTATCTTTCTCCAAGACGGGCATATAGACCTCGAGTTTGATCGAGGATAGAAGAGTTCTTCTGGAAGGATAGGATACCAGAACGTAAGCTCCCTTGTCGGACAGGCGATCTTTGTTACTGAATATGCTAAGCATTCAGGTTATGCGCTCGAAGCATCCTTTCAGTTCATAAATTTGAATGCCCGCATTTTTCGAAAGAACAGTCGCACCCGACGCCACTCGAGTTGTGGGATACTGTGGGTTGATCTTTTTGGCCCAGTTGCCGCTGAATGAATCCTCAGGCAGACCCAGAGACAAAATCAACTGAGCTTCGCTGGCCTGATGCCTTTTTCTCCTCCGATTGTTTGCGGAAATCTTGTTGGGTTCGTAAGAGCTCTTCTTTGAAACCCCATTTAGGTAGACTGGAGGGATTCCATAAGTCGGCTAGCAGCGAGGTGTCATATTGCGATTGTTCATTGATCCCAGCATGTTCCATCATCTTCTTCAGCAAGCTTGGGTTCTTGAGCGATGACGAGCTGGCCAATTTGGAGTTGAAGTGTACGCCTTGCTTTTTGAGCGAGAGGAAATGCTCGAATTTCGCGCTCGCGGCTGGGTTGGGAGACCCAGGAGGTGATGGCGGGATGTCTAAATTGGGAACTGGAGGGAGAGTAAGGTCTTGAACGAGTCCTCGTGAAGCCGAAAAGGGAGATGAGCGTCCGCTTGTCGAATGCTTGTCCTCCGAGAGCGGCGCCATGTCGATAGAAGCGGGGCCAAGGACAGGTCCTTCTGGGACTGAATCAGTGGCAACGTGGAATCCTGTGTCTGTCTGTTGTTGGTGCGATTGTTTATTATCTGGATAAATTGTCAGCGCAAACTCTTGGAGCTTACTGGCCCGCGGGGAATTCAGAGGCATGTTACCTTCGATTTGGCCAGCTTGTGAGGCTGTAGGTGGAATATCCTTCTGGTGCTATTGCTTTAAATTAGCACCTCTTTGGTGCTGCTCTTTGGGGCCTCAAGATACCTGGGAATTGGATGAAGGACCCTTGTGCTCTACCTCCTCATCACTGCTGCTCTCATAGTCACCGAGACCGAGCATCACGTCGCAGTTTGTATCTAGGTATAAGCCTCGAGAATGAAGGAGATCAAGTGGACACTATAATAATATCCAGAGATGTGGACAATTTTTTGTAGCGAATCAGAGTATGTCAAATTTAACGACCAGGAATAAATGAGGCGCCGAGAGTAACTATCGAGACAGCCCTCCAGGGCTCTCGGGGAGCTTGGATATTCCTTACCTAATCAGAAGGCAGCTACCGCATCGCGTCAGACACCCAGCTTCTCTGCTCTCCATCTTCCAGGACTCCCCAATCTCGAGAATCTTCTACATTCAACACTTTAATCTTTTTTATCAAGCTGCTGTTACGACATTTTCTCCCGATCAAGCTCCATCTCCCCGAAAATGACGTCGCTCATGGGTAACCAGTCTGGGACTATCGGATACTCCTTCTCTGAGCCAACATCCGCTAATGTCAAACAACATTCGTTCTACCCGTAAGGAACAACTTGATCATATTGAGCAGGAACATTGGCTAACAGTTGCACTAGTTACACCGATAATGGCGGTTCCACCCTCGGCATCACGGGTGCTGATTTCGCTATCCTCGCCGGTGACACTCGTTCCACATCAGGCTACAATATCAACTCTCGCATGGTCCCCAAAGTCTTCAAGATCGGCGGTGATGATGAGACTGGCGAGGGAGCTACTATCATTCTTTCCGTTGTTGGTTTCGCAGCGGATGGAAACGCTCTCAAGGAAAAGCTGGACACCGTGGTGAAGATGTACAAGTACCAACATGGGAAATCCATGTCAGTGGGAGCATGTGCACAGCGATTGTCGACGATTCTCTACGAGAAGCGATTCTTCCCGTACTACGTACATGCTATTCTGGCTGGTCTGGATGAGGAAGGCGTGGGAGCTTTGTACAGCTACGACCCGGTGGGCTCTTACGAGCGGGAACAGTGCCGGGCTGCCGGTGCGGCATCCAGCTTGATCATGCCTTTCCTGGACAACCAAGTCAACTCCAAGAACCAATACATCCCGGGAAGCGGAGAAGGACATGCCCTTGTGCCTAAGAAGGCTGAGCCTCTGGACAAGGAGACGGCCAAGAAGCTTGTACAGGATGCCTTTACAAGTGCTGTGGAGAGACATATCGAGGTTGGCGATGGTTTGCAGATGGTGATTGTTACACGGGAAGGAATCGAGGAGGTGTTCCACGCCCTGAAGCAGGATTAGAGTATAGCACATGGTAGATCATGGCCTTCTTATCAGGCGCGGGGCTCTTTTTTGATCTGTTGATCACAAACATAATCGAGATGAATGAAATTTCCATGAATTGATATCTTTACGTTATACGTCGTCATGCCTCTAAGGTCAAAAAAAAAAAGAAGACAGCGTAAAACCTGATGCACCTGAACGCCCACACCATGCCGGATGAGATAAATGAGTCGTGGAATCAGAAGCGCTCCTTCATGCGCGAGGCGACGGTCCGAAGGTTGCCATAAACCTTGCCCTGTTTTGTGTTAGAAGTATTCCTTTGAAAATTGATACGATCAAGACTTACCGGTGGGCTACCCAAAATCAAGCTGACAATTGCCTCTCGGGCAATGTGAATGTTCTTAAATCCACCCAGAATGTGAATCTTCTGGTCTGCAAGTACCACTCGTGTCCGACTAGCATTTTCGATGGCAAACTTGGTCTTTCCATCCTTGCCTGCAATACGTCCAATGGCACGGCCAAGATGTTCTCCGTTCAAAGTCTTCACATCCTTGATCTCGAAAGTTTGGATGTACAGATCATCAAGTCGGAGAAGGGCAATCGCATCGTCGAGATCGAAACCAAGAGTGAAGGCCTTGATGAAATCGGCACCTTTTTGCAGAGCTCCCACATCGTTGGTAAACTTGGAGGTTCGCAGTTCGACTGATCGGGTTTTGATGTTCATTCGCACTTGCAACTTGAGGTGCTCGACGATAGGAGGACAGATCTTGGCCCAGCTCGCTTTGAGCGGGGTCATACGGTGCGGTGGGACAGGCACCTTTCGTGTTTCGATCTTATATGCGGTAGCGACGTCTGTGGCCGGGGTGAAGACAGGCCGACCTTCCTCGTCGATGCGCATTTCATTGTCCTCCGCAGACTCGGCAACGGGGTTGACCGGGGCGCCCTCGTTGGTGGCTTGTACATCGATCAAAACTTCATCATCCTGATCTATTGATGGTTAGCTATGGAAAGATTTTTTTTTTTTTTTGCAGATCAGATCGAGCACTAACCATGAGAGACGGTCTCAGGCTGAAACCCTAGGGCCTGCTCTGGCTGACGAAGAGCTGTAGGTGCCGACATTGTGTTGATTAAAGAATGAAGTTTTTTTTTCCCATAAAAACTGTTATCGCAAAATTTAATCAGTCCCCCTCACGGAAAAATGAAGTGTGGGCGGAAGGGAATTTTTTGATGCAAACAAGACAAACTCCGATGATTTCATCCGGGTTCCTTGCAACTCTCGAAAGCTTGGAAGCTTCTTATCAACAAGTCAACTGCTGTTCATGATACAGTGTGTCTGTCCTATCTTCTTGTCAAGTTTCTCATCCATGTCCAGGATGTAAAGACAAACATGTCTGTCAATCTGGGACGCCGGCTCTACACCCATATCTGGGGTACAGCAAATCCATTTCTTGGTCGCATACGAATTAATCGCGTATCGGCCTCCAATGCTTATAGCTCAAGATTATTCCTCGATTCGTCCCTTTCAAATCACTCTCGACGCATCTCGACACTCCCAAAGAAACCCACTGGTCTCACCAAAAGATTTGCTTCTGGCGGCTTCTTCGTCCTCGGCGTCTCGCCTACCTCAACTGCTGCGGACACTACTGCAGCATGCATCATCTCCTCTCCCAAAATTGCCGCCCAGTATGTCTGGAAGCGAACTTTAAATACCTCGAACGACCATCGACGTGGGAAAGAAGTTTCTCAAGACACTCATGAACGCAACGAAAATGACCATTCCCGGAATGCCGGCCAATTCGGCAAAGATACATCCACCACACATTCACAAGTCAAACCACCCCAAGATACTCAACAATCCACAACGAACAGTCGCCACTTAATGGATCGCTTACCACATATGCCTCACCTACATCGACCAACTAAGGAGGAACTTTTGGCCGCAGCAACTGGGTTCTGGTCACGCCTCAAAGTACGATTTAAATGGTTTTCTATAAGAAGTGTTCGTCCTTACAATTTGGATGAGATAGCTGCCCTATTTTCGTGGGTTTTGCTGGGCCACATTGTCTGGGTCGTCGTGGGAACTACTACTTTCTTCTCCCTTCTGATCCTTGCGATCAACACAGTCTTTGCTCAAGGTGCGTCCACTTTTTGTTGCAGTAAGGTCTGGATACTAATGTGCTTGGACAGAAACATTGGCAGGGTGGGTAGGCAACTATCTCACCAAGTCCTCTGGAGTCAAAGTCGTTTTTGAATCCGCAATCGTGCCCAAATGGAAAAATGGCGTCATCACCTTCAAGAATGTATTTGTGTCAAAACGGCCAGGCCAAGGCACAGGTCATGTCAGTAAGGGATCGCCGAAGTCTGCGGCAGCGGCTGCCGCAGCTCGAGGCGACACTGGATTCGAAGATTCTCAGGCAGTATCTGATGAAGAGGAAGATACTAACTACACACAATTCGATTTGTCGATCGAGACCGTCAACGTGACATTATCATTTACCAAATGGCTCAATGGAAAGGGCCCACTTCATGATGTTGAGGTAAAAGGCATCCGGGGTGTTGTCGACCGCCGCCATGTTTACTGGCCGGAGGATGATTTAGATCCTAAATCCTACCGACATGAGCATACTCCCGGTGACTTTGAGATCGACTCTTTCAAGATGCATGATTTGCTTGTCACCATTTACCAACCCGACAACTTCCGTCCCTTCTCTGTGAGCATCTTCTCATGCGACCTCCCTCAGTTGCGGAAGCAATGGCTCTTCTACGATTTCCTCTCTGCCAACATGATGTCTGGATCGTATGACAACTCTTTGTTCACGATCCACGCTCGTCAAAGCCATGGATTCACTGGTATCCGGCAGGATAGTGAAGCAGAAGAGGACGGCAAGCCAAGCCCGTGGAAGAAACATAACAGGATTCGGGTCGACGGACTCAATGTCGACCATCTCAACCGCGGTGTTCAGGGTCCTTTCTCTTGGATTCACGAAGGGACAGTAGACATTGTGGCCGACATCATGTTACCTGCAGAAAACGATGAGAGCTTGGCCAAGGTGATGGTAGATTTCTATGATCGGTTGGAAACCACTGTCACTACCAATCGTTACCCGGAGTCTCTATCCTCGTCCTCCAGTCCAGAATCAGAGTCTGAAGATCGGCGCTTCCTTGCCATGGATTTGCGCGTGCACCTCAACAACGTCCGGGCTGCCGTGCCCATTTTCACCAGCGACCTTTCTTATATTAACAACGCACTGATCCGTCCTATTGTTGCCTATATCAACTCCAAACGAACTTTTATTCCCATCAATTGCCGCTTGGTCAAGCGCGTTGGAGATTTTGATGGAAGCTGGACCGTCTTTGACAGCGGCCTGATGGATGACCTGTCAGCTGCAGTGAGTACTCTTTCTCTTTTTCCTTACCCCGATCGTTGCTGATACCTTCTCTAGACCTACGACGCGTTTGCCCGAGATGTCGTGGATGACCAAGCCCGGAAAAGGCGGTTCAAGAAAGTCGGGTTCTGGTCCCTTCAGCTGGCCGCCCAGGCTATTTTCATGGGCATGGCTGGAAACATCGCCTAATTGTACTATTCTGTACTTCATTGGACTGGCGCTTTTTGCTTTCTTTTTCATATTTTGTCTGTATTATAGTCATTGCGGTCGCATTTACAGGAGTCTAGGTCATTTTTCAAGATAAAATTCATCTCAAGCCAAGTAGGAAACAGAACTCAACCCAGTCCAACTGTGAGACGATTTCCAGGTATTCCCCTGGATATTCAAAACATTCCAATCACCAACTTTCAATAGTTCTAGATCACTTTCATATCGCTCTGGTTCCACTGCAGTTGTGCCGAATGCTAGGACGGCTTTGTACTACAAACAAGTCTATATATCCTTTCCCCCTTTGGGAGTGTTTTGTAAAGGGCTATTATACACAATACGCTTTTTGATATATATAAAAGAAAAGAAGAGAAGAGAATGTATGATACTTATAGTACTCTTACTCTCTTAGGTAACTCGGAGTAGAGAGACGGGAGATTGAAAGGGATCAGGTCTGCATACCAACACATCTCAAATCATCTTCCTCACTTCCTCTTCTCTTTTCTTCTTCAAACGCACTGGGATTTTCCCATCCAATTTCTTTTATAATTATCTCATTTGCTATTGTTTGTTATTATTCGTATTAGCTTGAAACCCCCTTTTCTCCCCCCACTTTACTTTCTTAAGCTCCCGAGGTCTCTCACCCTCTCAACACTCATTCTCTGTGCCACCAGGGAGTGATTTTGCCGTTATTTTCTTTCCAATCGGTTGATCGGTTAATAAGACCCCTTTTTTCCTCCCTGGCGCTTAAGCTCCAGCTTCCGGGGTTCCGCGCTCTCGCCCCTTGGGCCTTCGCCTCGTGTCGCCCCCCGAACGTGACCCCTCTGATGAGTCTCGATTCTTACAGCCATGTCGCAAGTTCCGCGAGGGAATGATGAAGGCTCGCCAACTTCCTCTAAGAATCAGTCCGGCTACGCAGTCAACAACGGCCTCATCCCGCGGGACTATTTAGCTCGATCTGATCAACGGCCTGGACCTGCTCCTGGTTCTCGACATATCACACCTTCCCCGTTGCATACAAGCTCCCTGCCTCAGTCCTACCGTGTCGACAGCTCTGAATCATCCCAGAGTCCCCTATCTCCGAAATCCGGCAACCCTGCTCCCTCCCAGAATCGGTCGCCAATCACTCGTGTGGCCAATGCACAATACCCTGCGCCACCCTTTAGCACTAGTCAGGGTCTGTCGCAATCACCAGAAATGGTAGGAACAGGATCGGGGAATGTAAGCGGTCGACCTGGTGAGAGCAGTAGGCCGAACCCAACCCGCGCGCCGGGCCCCGATCGATCTGCCTCTTCCTCCGTCAGCTCTATACACTCGATGCCGGGAGATCGCGCACCCAATCGTGCCATGCCTCGGACCTCATCGATTGACTCTGCTATTTCATCCCTGTCCTCCAGCTCTCAGAGATCGGCCTTTGACGTCAATGCTCTGAGTTCAGCCGACATTAACAACCTCATCAATGCCGCTGGATCTGCCGAGGCTGTGATCGTGCACCTCTTGAAAGAGAAACACCAAGCGGCCTCTCAGAACGCGCAACTTTGGAAATTGGTTGACAAACAAAGGACCTTAATCCTCGGTCTTAACAAGGATTTAGAGCGTGCTTTCCAAGAAAAGGATAAATATCGGAAGAAGCTTAAAGATATACAAGACGCTCCGCCATTGCCCGTTGCGCCCTTAGCCCCCGTGGCTGTACCGAGCAGCGACAAGGAGAATTTGTCGCGGAAACCCGACCAACCATCGATTGTCCCACCATCTGAAGCCTCTCAGCGGGGCTTCGAAAATACCACAAGCCCAGTCTCTGCTACAGATCTTCCATCCCCGGTAGGAGACGGAATGAGCAGGTTTCCGCACCCAAATCGCAAACCACCCCCTGCACCTTTGAATCTACAACAAGCAGACAATAACAGGGCATCTTCAGCTTCAGATTCAGATTCCGGTTCCGATTACGGTGACGACCAGGATATAAATGGGATTCCGAATGAGGGCCGTGGGCGAAGAAAGACGAGAGAGCAGGACGACCAGGACCGCGAAGCTGCGCTACAAAAGGATATGTTTGAGGCTACCGGTCCTGCGGGCCCCGCTCAGGCATCGTCCTCTCATAGCTCCCGGGATACAGCTACATGTAGCCCGGGAACGGTTCCTAGGGAGCTTTCTACGAGATCACCGCCGAATGTGGGGGATTCTAACTCATTGGGGTCGCTTTTGGGCTCTCGGCCGCCTCCCGCTTCGTCCTTTAATGGGCGCTCTATCGCCGCCATGCCCATGAGCCCTGGACTGCCTTTAAGCCCGAGACCAGAAGATCGACCTATCAATTCACCCATGCCTCGCATGCCACGAGACATGTCTGCTTCTATGGCAGCCGGGTATCAGACGCCAGGGTTGCCGCTCTCGCCAAGAATGGCCAATCACCCCACGGGCTTTGCTCCCATCCCTTCTGGACGTCCTATCCCATCAATTGATCCCACAGTCATGATTGATAGCCCGAGATCTGCACATTTCCCCGACAATCAAATTCACCGAGGATTGATGTCTGATGAATATCAAGGCCTGCTTTTGCCTCCGAATGCCCTTCCTCTGGTTCAAGTTAAAGTATCTTCGTCTCGGCTTCGTCCCTCCAGGAACAGCTATATGGTGTCCAGGCCCCTGGATGAGGAGCCTGTCTTTACTCTCAGTGTGATCCTGCGGTCAGAGATGTCAGAGCTATGGCGAGTTGAAAAGGTCATCGGTGCTTTGCCACAACTGGATCAGAAAGTCCGACAATCCTCTCCATTCGCCGGCAAATTACCGGATAGAAGTATATTCAGCGGACACTCCCCTGCTAAGGTTGATTTGAGACGTGCCGCTCTAAATGCGTACTTCGACAGACTTTTGGATACCCCAATGGATGAGAATGCTGCCCTAGCTATCTGTCAATTTTTGACAAGTGATGCTATTGAGCCACGAGACGACGAGACAAGTCTCCTGAAGGGTCTCGCCCAGACAAGACCCGATATGCCACGTGGACCAGACGGAAAGCCTCAAAAGGAAGGTTACTTGACTAAACGGGGCAAGAACTTTGGTGGCTGGAAAGCGAGATACTTTGTTCTCGATGGACCTGACCTGAGATACTACGAATCCCCGGGTGGCCCACACATGGGTACTATCAAACTTCATCATGCCCAGATCGGCAAGCAATCACCAAAATCCACCGAGAGTGCTTCACCTCCTGGGGGCGAGGAAGACTCTGACAACCAGTATCGCCATGCATTTTTGGTTCTGGAACCGAAGAAAAAGGATTCTTCGGCACTCGTTCGGCATGTTCTTTGCGCCGAGAGCGACGAGGAGCGCGATACATGGGTCGATGCTCTCATGGAATATGTTGAAAATGCTTCCTCCGAGAATGAGGGACGTGGCAGCGTATCCTCCAAAAGTCAGCCTCCGTCTCAAGATGAATCCCAAAAGCAACTACTCTCCGGAACCGAGTCCAAGTCTAAAATTTTCAATGGAAGCAAGAGATCCGGCCGAGGAGTTGATAGCCCTGACCAGGATCTAGGAAGCTCTGTCCAAGGTTTCAGCTTTGAGGATGCAGTGCAAGCTGATCCTCCGACTATTGGTTCCACTCTTGAACAAGCTCCTCGGTCCCCACGACCCCCGGCGGCTTTGTCAACAGAATTCAGGGAGATGAACATGTCTTCTCCCGATCACACAATGCAGTCTCCCAGACTGATATCTAGGCCCACGAACGGCACAGTCATCCAGGACGTGGAAGCCTGGGGCAACAAAGCAAAGACATCGACGAAAGAGAAGAAACGCAGTATCTGGGGTTTCCGCACCAGGTCCTCTTTCGATCTTGCCGCCCAGGCCAGCAGCGATACATTAGTAGCAGGCAACAATGTTGAGCGGACAGG
Organism: Penicillium expansum; assembly: GCF_000769745.1. Taxonomy (NCBI): domain Eukaryota; kingdom Fungi; phylum Ascomycota; class Eurotiomycetes; order Eurotiales; family Aspergillaceae; genus Penicillium; species Penicillium expansum. Next base: position 87,354 of record NW_015971534.1, read on the forward strand.
TCCTGTTAGACCTGTATTCGGTATACCCTTGGCAGAGGCCGTACAAGATTGTGGACCGCCCGGAATTGATGTGGAGCTACCAGCAGTGGTTTATCGCTGCATTGAATATCTCCATGCCAAGGAAGCAGCCTTGGAGGAAGGAATATTCCGTCTAAGCGGCTCCAATGTGGTGATCAAAGCCTTGAAAGAACGCTTCAACACTGAAGGTGATGTTGATTTCGTGTCTGGAGATCAGTATTACGACATTCATGCTGTGGCTTCTCTCTTCAAGCAATACCTTCGAGAGCTCCCGACGACAGTCTTGACCCGAGAGCTTCATTTAGACTTCCTTCGCGTTCTCGGTATGTACACATCCGGTGTTGTGTTCTTTTCTCCTACTGACCTAACTGAACAGAACTTGACGATCGCCAAAAGAAGGTCGCTGCCTTCAACTCTCTAGTGCATAGATTGCCTAGGCCCAATCTAGCCTTGCTACGGGCTCTATCACAGTTCTTAATCGAGATTGTGAACAATTCCGATGTGAACAAGATGACGGTCAGGAATGTGGGCATTGTCTTTGCCCCGACTCTCAATATCCCGGCGCCGGTCTTCTCGATGTTCCTCACGGACTACGACAGTATCTTTGGCGATACTGATTCGAGCTTTGCCAAGTCGGGTACAGAACTGACAGTCGAAAACACTCTCTCACCTGATGATATTCGTTCCCCACGCCACCAAATGTTCTCGGATCTCCCTACACCTTCGTACCAGCAAACTTCGTTCCGCACCGCTGGTGATGCGAACGGTCCTTCCGATGGCCCCAGAACACACTACGACACTGGCTTCACCCCGGTGCAACCTAGCTATGACCAACCGACATCCAGACATGAGCAGTACAACCAACCTCCCGGTGCCGGCACTTCGTATTCTTCTTTAAATGGCATGTTGGGGCCTGACTCGGAAGACACTCGCTCGGCAAAGTCGAAACGACGGGAGAGTTCCATGCTCTTTATGGATGGTAAGACCCAAGCACGAGACAATCCTCATGGCCTTTACTAATCTATACCATGAAGATACTTCCTTCTACCAGGGCAAGTGAATTATGATTCGCTTTTCACTGTTCTTTTCTTTTTCTACGCCCTTTTGATCTTGGACTGTCCGAGTGGCCATGCCGCTCTTATCCGGAAAAATTACGACTTGCACGACTGCGGAATGATGACTTAACCCACTTGGCAATCTCAGCCATCAAAGTCGTGAGGGAATGTTCTAATGATAATGGTAATCGAGATGCGGTTACACACCAAATTTGATGGGTTATCCATCTTGGAGTTAAGATTTCCCATGCCATAGTTAGCAACTTTGGCCGTCGTTATACCCCCTTCTTTTTTTTCTTCTCTTCATTTTCTCCTACTTTTTTGCCCTTTCATTTCTTTCCCCCCTATTTCAGCGTTTCCACTATGGCTTGATGTCCATACATTATTATCTGCTCTTATTTATCTGGAAATTTGGTCCACGGTTACGCGATATGGAGGCTGGCATGATTTGCCGATTTATTTTTTACAATTTATACGATTTGTGATGGCGGAATACAAATTTCATTTCATTTATACGTAACATCAATTCCTGTGGCCTCGCTCACTCAGAATCGTTTCGTACGTTCTCCTCTCCAGAGACCCATCACTTCACCGGTCTCGCTTGTCCAATCTCGGACACCATCTACCAAGGCCTTGGCCATTCCCTTGTTCTTGGATTTGCCATCAGAGGGACCTAGGCCAGTGGGTTTGGCCCCGGTGGCATACTCAGAGCCCATGCTTGGTAACACGTTCTCCCCCGCGCTCAGACTAACAAACAGAGCGAATGGAACGAGCCACACGCACAACCCAAAGTACGAAGCCACTTCGGAGAAAGAAGGCATTTCATCGTAATTAACTCCATAGGGTTGACGCCAGTTGTTCGACGGAGGCAAAGGCTTCGAGAAGTGGCGGAACCATAGCCAGTGGTTGAGACCGACTAGAAGGCAGGAGAGGAGGAAAAGAGGGTCGGACAGTTTCACGACGGGGAATCGGCGCAGATTGCTGGCGTAGACCACGTGGGAACCAATGCTCAGCAGACACAATGACACGGGGAAACGGTCAATTATCATGAGCAGAACTTGAATCGCGATGATGCCGTAGATCAGACGGCTCAACACCCGGCGTGCAAGAACCGTGTGTTCTTCCACAAGCTCGGATAAATAGTAGAGTCCCGAAGCTGGAGTTTCAAAGGTCAGCTTCTCCATTGTTGTTAGGATTCCATGTAGCTCCATACCTATGGCTAAGGTGAGAAAGGCAAACCCGACAACCACCCCGAGATATCCGACTAGCGGTAGAATCCACATGATGCTCAGTAAAATATAGAGCTGTCGAACGGTGACAGAGTTGAAAAGTAATGCAGGAGGCAATCGGCCTCAGAGAGATTCGAGATGCAATCGGAGAAACGTGGACGTTTTGGGGTACGGATGCCTCAGGCAGCACCACCAAAAATAATTTAATGAATTTCTAAACTTCAACTTACAACGCAACTTGCACATTCAATACCACACACCATGTCGCGCCCTGAAGATATCCTGTATGACCGTCTAACCCTACTTCACAGATCTTGAAGAATAAAAAAAAACTAATCCCACATCTGCAAAACTCCAGCCCTCCGGACTTGTTCTACAATGACAATGAATCGCGAAAGTATACGAAGTCCTCGCGAATCCGCAACATTCAAGCCAGCATGACGAGTCGCGCACTTGAACTCCTCGACCTAAAATCTCCCTCCTTCATCCTCGATCTGGGCTGCGGCTCCGGTCTCTCAGGCGAAATGCTCTCCGAAGTGTCCCCCGAAGAAGGCGGCCCGCACACATGGGTCGGGATGGATATTTCCCCTAGCATGTTGGACGTGGCTTTACAACGCGAAGTGGAAGGCGACCTATTCCTCGCAGACATCGGACAGGGCGTTCCCTTCCGACCCGGTACATTTGACGCCGCAATCAGCATTAGTGCCATCCAGTGGCTGTGCAATGCGGAATCCAGCGATGTCAGTCCTGAAGGTCGTCTGCGACGCTTCTTCGAGGGTCTGTATGCCAGTCTTCGTCGGGGTGGACGTGCGGTTTGCCAGTTCTACCCGAAAAACGATGTCCAACGGAGCATGATCAGTGGAGCTGCAATCAAAGCTGGCTTTGGTGCGGGTATCCTGGAAGATGATCCCGGCACTAAGAGCAGCAAGTTGTATCTTGTTCTGACTGTTGGTGGTGGTGGTTTGACCGGTGATATTACTGGTGTTGTGAATGGCATGGATGATGTTAATGTCCTGGATGCGAGACGGAAGGCTACGGAGATCAATAATGCTCGTGGACCACCCAGGAAGGGTGACAAGGCTTGGATTATGAACAAAAAGGAGCAGATGGCCAAGAAGGGCAAGGTCGTCAAGGCTAGCTCGAAATACACTGGCCGGAAACGACGAATCGCTTTCTGATTGAACTGCTTTTGTTTACGGGCACCGCTGGGCGTCTTTCGTGGATTCAATCAAAAAGAGAAGAAAGGGGAGAAAAAGGAGAAAAAGCCTGGATGGAAAGAGCGTTCAAATCATTCCCCCTCAAGTACATAACTTTCACCCATTCTATCTGTGTATGCGCATTCCCTTGGGCGTTATCCACACGCCTGAATCGGAATTTGAGTACATAGTATTGTCGAGGGATGCTCATGGGGTTTACCTACATACATATTCGACTCTGGTCAAGTTAGTCGAATGTGAGGTGAGGTGTCTGCTAGAGGCCTCGCAACGGGTTGGAGGTTTGGAGGTTGAGCTCTTTACCTTCTGGGCACCGTGATATGAAGTTGGCCCATTGAAGATTCATGGCCTTCTTTGATGTTTATACCCAAATATTAATGCAATGAATGTCCATGTTATGATCACAAAAGAAAAATTGTCTATTGCTATAACTTGCCTGGGAACGTTTCGAGCTAAATTGAAAGGAAAGATAATACATCAAATGAGGACCACACCGGCCAATTCACGGTGTGCAAAACACATTCCAAGAATCAGCGGGCAGCATCCTCAATCGTAGCGGTAGGTATATTGGAGCGCGCGGGATTCCAAAATTTACAGAGACGCCTCCATCTTGTCCAGAACAGCCCGGGTGAACTCGTGAGTGGTAGCCTGACCACCCATATCGCGGGTCATAGTGCGCCTAGAAGAACAAAGTCAGCATCGTAATTTTTCAAAAGGGTATTATTGGGTATTGGTTCGCTCACCCTTCACCGATAACATCGTAGACAGCCTTGGAAATGCGGTTGGCGTGATCATCGAGACCAAGGTGGCGCAGAAGCATGGAACCAGACAGAATCATGGCACTGGGGTTGGCCTGATCCTTGCCCTTGATGTCAAGACCGACGTGACGGCAGCCAGGCTCGAAGAGAGCAACATCACGGCCCATGTTGGCACCGGGGACAAGACCAGGTCCACCAACGAGGGCGGCGGCGATGTTGGACAGAATACCACCGTAAAGGTTAGGCATGACCATAACATCGAACTGCTGGGGGCGGGACACAGCCTGCATGGAAGCGTTGTCCACAATCATGTCGTTCACCTCCAGGGTGGGGTAGTCCTCAGCGACCTTGTGGAATGTGCTGCGGAAGAGACCATCGGCCAGCTTCATGATGTTGGCCTTGTGAATGCAGGTAACCTTCTTGCGGTTGTTGGCAAGGGCGAAGCTGAAAGCGAACTTGGCGATACGCTCGGACTTGGCGCGGGTGATGATCTTGAGGGACTCAACAACACCGTTGACGGACTGGTGCTCGAGGCCGGAGTACTCTCCCTCGGTGTTCTCACGGATAATGCAGAGGTCGACATTCTTGTGGCGAGTCTCGTAACCGGGGATGTTCTTGATCAGAGAGATGGAGGCATAGATGTCCAGCTCCTGACGCAGGGCAACGTTGAATGACTGGTGGCCCGAGCGCTCAATAGGAGTGTGGAGGATACCCTTCAGACCGAGCTTGTTGCGCTTAAGGGAAGCCAGAGACTCGCGGAAAAGCTCCTCGGAGTGCTTGTTACCGGCGTCAACACCGCTAACATCGACCTGCTCCCACTCAATGGGAACGTTGTCGGCCTTGAAGATGGTCTTGACCGACTCGGCGACCTCAGCACCGATACCGTCACCTTATCGAGTGTTAGTCCAGAGCATGCGCCATGCAAGCAGAGAATGCGCGAAATGTGTGTGGCATACCAGGGATGAGGGTCACGGTGTACTTGCCACCATACTTGGTGGGCTTGAAGATGTCCGACTGAAGACTGGCGAAGGCTGCGCAAACTCGTTAGTGGGGATTTCGAGGTACGTCAGAGAAGATCAATGGGCGTACTTCTAGCGGGAACAGAGCGACCGAGAGACGAAGCTGCGGAGGCACTGCGGATCAGAGTCTATAGACAGCAAGGACAGGTTAGCCAAAGCCGCCCCCAACTGCCTTGAAAAGGATTGCAATCGCGGACACACGGAAACACGGAAAAAGCAAAAATGGTGGAAAACATACCCGGGCAGGCTGTGCCGTTCTAGAGAACATTTTGGAATGATTGAGGGTTAAACAAAGAAATTGGGACGGAATCTCAAATCACCAAAGGAGAGGGGGTTGGAAAAGGGAATGAAAACGGGAAAAAAAGGCTCCGGATGGGCTCGGCATCCAGCAACTTGTGGTTAGCGCCGGCCCGATCTTATCTCAAAAGGATCAACTCCCCCAGGACCTCTCTACAACAAACAATGAAACAATAAATCTACATCCTTATTGATTAACCCACCCGAAACTCAATGTTCTTTCGCCGATTCTTATTCATATCCTCTTCTGGTCCTCGAATGTCACACACCTGAGGTCACTGGTCAACTCGAACAAAAGATATCTACGATCTTAACTAATATGCTCTAGATTAATTCACTTGGCTTATTAGCGTGTCTGTCTGTCAAAGCATTCGAGATCATGGCTTGCCCTAGATCCTCTTTATACGAGACCTGAATTCATTATTTGAGTGGCTAGCCGAGACCTGTCAATAAGAACCCTATTCAGAATGGGCGATCTCGAACAGTACATCTATTCGGGCTGATGTCCGTCTACAAAGGACTCTATTGAGGAACATGCCTCTATTCAGAGTATCGAGTTCTTCGAAACCCATGCCCAACATGCTCTTCTCAATAACGAGACTATTGAACCAGCGATGGTACCTGATCTTCACGAACATATAAACCTCGTTGCCGTTCGTCTTCTCGAATTTCTTTTATCCAGACATCTCCATCATCGAGCTTTCTCAGTATCTGTCCTTCGCTCTTCAAACCAACTTGCCAATTACAAACCCCCGGTTTCTCCTTCAACCATCAAGATGAAGTTCACCTCTGTCGCTGTCGCCGTTGTTCTCGCCGCTGGCACCGTCCAGGCCGCCGCTACTCCTGGTGGTCCCAGCACAACTCTCCCCAAGTGGTGTGGCCACATTGGCCAGGGCTGCAAGCGAACTGCCGAGGCCTCCGTCGATGTCAAGCGCTCTGCTGATGCTCTCGCCGAGGCAATGGCCAAGAACTTGCCCCTTGTCCTTCAGAAGTGGTGTGGTCACATTGGCCAGGGCTGCTACAAGGCCAAGCGTGCCGCCGATGCCGCTGAGGAGGTCAAGCGTACCAGTGATGCTCTCGCTTATGCCATGGCTGCTCTCGAGGAAGAGGATGACGAGTAAAGGTACGCTATAGTTTCATTTATCCTATCCATGGACTCAATTGACTGACTTTTTCCAGTGTCTCCTTTGCTTTGAATTCCGTGGTGCTGCATTTATCGATAGAGATTCCTCGATAATCTCTTTTCAATTACCGATATGCACGACACCATCGACTACTTCTTTCGATATGAAAGCACTTATGGAAGCCCAGTTGGCATGTGATGGATTGGTTTATGCGTTATGAAAATGCCAATGGCGAACACTCTTTTATCTTCACCGTTGGTCATGGCGTTGGTTTCTGATTAAATCGGCATTTGAATTGTGGGGGTTGATGGATCATTACCCAAAGAAACATGTATCTAGAATCAAAGAATTCCATCTCCTTTTCACACCCCATTTCAATTCAGAATCCTAGAAGACAAGATGTTCCGGGCAGCTCAGGTGGCTGCTAAATTCAGCTTTAGATTCAGAGCGCTTCTTTAGATATTCCTTAGGCTAGAGAGGGAGCTTTAAGACCTAGTTGGCATGCTTCCTTTTATACTAGCCGGGGTATATAGAAGCGAAGGGGTGGGAAGAACAACAATGATATAAAAATATGTACAAAAGGGATTCGTTTCACTAGAACTATTTATGACAGAACTAATGGTGGTACACACCACAGCTAGGGTAATATCGTCTCATCTCTTCAAACGCACCGTAAGTTGATTCCATCGGACCAGCTTTTGTCAGCTCCCACCATTGCTGGCCTTGATACACCGGGTCTTTTGAGCCAACATAGGCTTCACCAGTGGTGGGCTCTTTCGGGAGATGAGAAGCTTGATTGGCAATGTTCTCATAACCAGATACCATGTACGGCTCAGCATCAGCGTAGGAATTTCCATCTGCACTGTCGTCCATGGCAGAATCGTGCATAGCAAAGTCCCCAGCAGAGGCATTGGCTTCATTTCCAACCTGCGAGTAGAGCTGCCACATCTGGATCAACCGTTCTCTCTGTTCTGCATCGGCGTTTTGGAAGAGTGCAAGCTGATCTTGGGTAAAAGCATTTGGGTCAAGACCGTGATGTCTCAGAATATCAATGCTTGAAGGTTGCTCTGTATGCTGGGCGACTCTGTGGGCTGAGTGGTGGTAGTGCTGGGTAATGCTGTATGCAATTTCTGGCGCTTGGGATGGAACGATGGTTTCTCTAGGGGCAGGATGCAGTTGCGTCATACTCATTTGTCTATCAAACAGAGCTGAAAGTTCGTCTTGCACTTTCGAGTTGCTTTCGGAAGCAGACATCCCGCACTATATATATACATCCTCCTGGTCAGGTTCCTTGGCATAAGAAGGCAAGAACGAGAAGAATCTACCTGTGTACAGTGAGGGTTCTCGATAAAGGCGGCGAGTGAATTCGAGATATCGGAGGCATGCCCACAGTGCGGGCACTGATGTAGGATCGAGGAAGACATTGCGGGGTGGATTTCTGTATAGTTCAACAATATCCGAATGAATGGGAAGATGTCGGAACTCGATTCAAATTTTTGTTGCCTAAAACTGAATACAAGAAAGAATTTAGAGAGATCTGTCTTTTGTTTAGGTCGAGGGGCAAAGATGCCCAAGTGCTTGTTCGGTTGGGCTGCAGTCCGAAGGGGGGCCACTAGGAGATGTCTAAATGTTATACTGCATGTTATGTCTACAATATACCCATAATGAACCCAATATATGGTTATAGTGTTTCCATGTTGTATCCATGATATACACAATACTACAGGGTACTCAAATAGTACCTACAAAGCTTGTAGAGAAGACATACAAACCAAAGTACCAATTAGGTATCTCAGGGTCATGTGACTGGAAGCTCTCAGGCAACCCCGTGACGCGACAGCGTCACTGCTTAGTGCCTAGGAACCTCCGTTATCATCCCCAGAGCTTCCAACCTCACCCTACCTATCCATAGTCACCCTCCAAACCGACCATTCTCCTCCCTTATCTGTCCAATATACAGATTAACTCTCTCGATCGCCCGGCCTACCCACGGTGACGTCCGTTGTTTCTTAAACCTCACCGCATCGCATTATCACCAAAATCATGGTCAGTCAGCTTCAGATCTACACAATCTTCTATATTGTATCTCAATCAAGCTAACCGGGTGGTTATCTAGACGTCAATCGGCACAGGCTACGATCTCTCCAACTCGGTGTTCTCGCCAGACGGCCGGAATTTCCAGGTAACCAAACACAACCCAGCTCAAAGAGCCACAAGCACCCAGCTTCACGCTGCTGACTATACCATCTAGGTCGAGTATGCCGTCAAGGCAGTCGAGAACGGAGGCACCGCCGTCGGTATTAGATGCAAGGATGGTGTAGTGTTGGCAGTGGAGAAGATCATCACGAGCAAGCTCCTAAAGCCAGGCGCGAACAAGAGAATCGCAACAGTCGATCGCCATGTCGGAATTGTGAGACCCCATTTTCCTATTGTCATATCGCCTCTGCCCAAATGCGTTTTCATCGACACCATGCTATTTAGGGAATGCTTTGAAATACCCCGTCACTAATCTGGCTTCTTTCTACCAATGCAGGTATCCGCTGGACTCGTCCCCGATGGTCGTCACTTTGTTTCCAGAGCTAGAGATGAGGCTTCCTCCTGGAGAGGCACATACAAAGGTCCCATCCCGACCTCTGCATTGGCCAATCGCTTGGGTGGGTATGTGCAGGCGTACACGCTCTACTCTAGTGTACGGCCCTTTGGTGTAACTGCTATTGTTGGCGGGTGGGATACCGAGGCGGAGCTTCCAGTTGATGGACAGGTTGGCGATGGACCTAAGTCTGGCTCCGGTGGAAAGGTCGAGGGTGCCAAGGCCGGAGGCCCTGGTCTATACATGATTGAGCCCAGTGGACTGTATTGGGTATGTTGAGACTTGTTTGAGCGTGTATGTGATTGAATTTGCTGACAATAATTGATAGGGATACTACGGTGCTGCTACTGGCAAGGGACGACAAGCCGCCAAAGCCGAACTCGAGAAACTGGACCTGACCTCGGGCACTCTGTCATTGGCAGATGGTGTGAAGGAAGCTGCCCGCATCATCTATGTTGCCCACGAGGACAGCAAGGATAAGGACTTCGAGCTCGAGATGACGTGGATCAGCTCGGTCGATGGACCGACCAAGGGTCGCCATGAGGAGGTTCCCAAGGAGCTCCTCGAGGAAGCAGAGAAAGCAGCAAAGCGGGCTCTGGAAGGGGACGATGAAGAAGAGGAGGACAAGGGTCAAGGCGAACAGATGGAAGAGTGAACATGTAATAGATTATGCTCCCAAAGAATTATGGTTCTGTGAAGGTGTCTCCTTTCTTACTCCCACGAAAAACAATCTATCACGAAGGACCAAGTTGTTTAAGGTATTTAAGTTCCAAAAATCCACATCACATATGTTAGAGGGTTCCATCGTAGCCCTCAACTCTCAAAAGATACTAAGCTATCGCAAGAATTACAAAATCTTGCCCTCAGCCCACTCCCTCCGCTTGAGACCCAACTCCACAGCAGCACTTCCCCAGTCCTCACCGTGGTTGTGCATACCACTCTTTCCAAGACCGGCGCGTTCTAATCCCTGCTCTTCCGTGAGAACGGTAAGCAAGCCAAAGATGACAGGGACACCGGAATCAAGCTGGACGCGCATGAGCCCGTGGCTGACAGCGTCGGCGATATATTCAAAGTGCATTGTAGCTCCCTTGATGAGAACGCCGATGGCGATAATAGCATCGAAGGGCTTCTTGGGGCTTATAGAGTGGCCAGAGCCGGACACTTCCGCAGTGGGCGATGACAGGAGGTCAGTGGCGCTGATGCCTTGAACGGAGGAGTTGGCCTGGAGCTGGGAGGCGGCGTAGAGGCTGGAAAGTAGTGTTAGTTAAAGCTATTATACTAATAAATTATACAGTATATAATATGTGATATGGATATTGTATGATATCATCCCCGCACTCACCGTTGCACAGCGAGGGGCAGCTCGTAGCTGCCGGGAACTGTCTGCACTGTGATGTTCTCCTCCAGAACACCAGCTGCGAGCAGGTTCTTCTTTGCTCCTGATACCAATTGTTCGATAATCACTGTGTTCCATCTGGCGTGCACAATCGCAACGCGGAGTCCAGAGCCTGTTGTAAAATCGGTATTAGCTGGGGGGTCTCTCCAAGGGCTGTTGTTCGCATTTACCATCGTGGGTCTGGGCAGCGCCGGGGCCTTTGATAGTAGTCATTTTTTGAGAGGGATGGTTAGTTCAAAGAAAGAAAAAAGATGTTGGTTCCTTGGGAATTGGGAGAATTGAGGTTGACACAAGTGTTTATGAATCAGAAGAGCTCGAGGGGCGAAATCCCTCGGTCCCGCATTTGGCGGGGGGAGGCGGAATGTCATCACCCACGGCAATTGAGCGCAATTGGCACAATGGAATTTTATGTAGGCTGAACACGGATTCTTTACGGCAAACACTATGTTGTACGAATAGGCCAATGGGCCTAGAAAAAGGTGATAATAAAAAAACAAAACGAGATTCCATTGTCCCGAAGCAGAAAACACCTAAAGATAAAAAGATGACCGGATCGTAACAATCGTCTAACCTTGCCCTAAAGAAACATTTACTCGACAGTGACCGACTTGGCCAGGTTACGAGGGAAATCGACATTCAGTCCCTCGCCAACGGCAAGCCAGTAAGAGATAAGCTGCAATGGGATAACATTGAGCAGACCCTGAAGACAATCCACGGTCTTAGGCACGTTGATCTTCTCGGTCAGGGCGGACGAGAACTCGGGGTCATCCTGGTTGCAGATAACAATAGGGCGACCGCCACGAGCAATGACCTGCTGGTAGGCGTTCAAAGACTTGGTGAACAGGTTGTCACGGGTGAGAATCATAATAATGGGAAGGTTCTCGTCAACAAGAGCCAAAACACCGTGCTTCAATTCGCCCGACATGACGGCTTCGCAGTGGAGGTATGAGATTTCCTTAATTTTCAAGGCACCCTCAAGGGCAGTGGGGAATTGAGCTCCACGGCCCAACAGCAGCAAGCTCTTCTGGTCCTTGAAGAACTTGGCGCAGAGCTCCTTGATGGGCTCGTCGAGCTTCAAGATCTGCTTGAACTGCTCGGAGATCTGCCCAAGACCCTCCATGATCTCCTCGCGTCTCTCCTGCTTCGAGGCACGATCCTCACTCAGTGACAAAGCGAACATAACCATAGCCACAAACTGAGAGGTGTATGCCTTGGTAGAGGCCACACCGATCTCAGGACCAGCGTTAATGTGCACACCGCAGTGGGTGAGGAGAGAGATGGAAGATCCGACAACGTTGACACAACCAACGGTCAGGGCGCCACGTTCCAGACAGTAGCGAAGAGCCATTAGGGAATCAGCGGTCTCTCCAGACTGAGAGACAAACACACAGGTGTCATCACGGAACACTGGGGCCTGTCGGTCAAGGAAGTCGGAGGCGAGCTCGACTGCGATAGGAATCTCAGTGAGCTCTTCGAAGATACCACGCACAGCCATACATGAGTGGTAGCTAGTACCACAGGCAATGAAGATGATTCGGCGGCAGCGACGGATAGTCGAGATGTACTGACGGAGACCACCGAGGGTGACCTTCTTGTTAGCCACATCCAGACGACCTCTCATAGTGTTAACGACAGACTCGGGCTGCTCGAAGATCTCCTTCTGCATGAAGTGATCGAACTTGCCCTTCATAATCTCCTGCAACTCGAGTTCGATGGTCTGGATGGCACGGACGTTGGAGGTTCCATCATCCTTGGTCAGACGGTGGATGTTAAGCTGTCCCTCGTGGATGTGGGCGATATCGTCATCCTCCAGGTAGAGCACCTTCTTGGTGTGCTCCACGATAGCAGATGGGTCAGAAGATAGGAAGAACTCGACGGGCTGGGGGATGCCATCGTCGGATAGGAATGCCCGGGACTGGGAGCGGTGCAAGAGAGACTTGTCGGGAGGTGCAAGGAGACTGGTGGCAGACTTCTTGGCTGCCGCATTCTGGGAGGCCTGCTCCGCGGAAAGGACACCATCTTCCGAATATTCAACATCCACGAAATCCACCTTCATCTTCTTGGAGGTCTTCACACCGATGACCAGAGGGGAACCCTTACGGGCCGCAATGACCTCATGGGGGTAGTGGACGGACTTGAGGAGCAAACCAAAGGCACCCTCAAGCTCTTTGATGACCGCCTTGGCCAGGACTGTGAATTCGATGTCGGGGTGTTGGTCGTATAGGTACTTGGCGAGTTTGGCGATGCACTCGGTATCGGTCTCGGTCTCGAAGCGGAAGCCCTTGGACTCAAGCAGAGCCTTCAATTCCTTATAGTTGGTGATGATACCATTGTGAACCACGGCGAACTCCCAATCGGGGTCGGAACTATTTAACAAGAGTCCAATTAGCTTCTCAAGCTCTCGATGATCCGGGGCTGATTTTTTTTCTGTCGACTTTGGGGGACTTACCGGTGGGGGTGGCAGTTGGTGCGGGAGGGGGTACCGTGAGTAGCCCAACGGGTGTGAGAGATACCGGCATGGGACTCAAAGGTCTTGCTCATGTCATATGTGCTGTTATCGATGAGTTCCTTCAACTTGGCCACCTTGCCAACTTCCTTGAATGCGCAGACTTCATTCTTCTTGTTGCCATCCACGGCCATACCAGCCGAGTCGTAGCCACGGTACTCCAATCGGGAGAGGCCTGGGGAAATAACGGTGAGCAAAAGGTTAAAATCATTGGGATAATTTTTGGTCACTTACCATTAAGCAGTGTGTCAATGATGAACCTGCGGTCCTTCTCCACGAGGTAGTTGATGTAGCCGAAAATTCCACTAGGGCAGACTGTGAGTATTTACCACCATTGAGGACTGTAGACAAGAGCTTACCACATGATGGGCAAAAAAGAAAAGTGAATGCAAAGACAATGGTATTGAAAGAGTAAAGATTGTAAAGAGGAGAATAAGATGATTAAAACGAAAGCAGCGGAGAGAGGAGAAAAGATAGAAAGAGGCAAGAAAGGTACAGGTGTTTCGTATTTATAGAGGGGGGGGCAAGAACAGAGAAGGTAGGGGGAGGGGCGGATTATTATTAGCTCTTTCACTTTGCGCAAGCTTTGGTCCAATGAGGGGAGTGCTCGGACCAGTTTTGGTTCCCAGGGGAATCGTATGTCTCACTTGGCACACTTATTATATTCTATCATACTATACGTAATTCTTACTTTACATCAGAAATGAAGATATAAATAAATAAAATTTAGACTAGAATGCTTGTAGTGAATAGTATTGACCTTAGTGTCAAAGACTATTATGGAGTAAACAAACAGTACAGTTGATTTTCTCTGTTTTCTTTATTTTCTTGGCAGCTACAGCACCTGGGCAACCAGGTACTGAAGTTACCCAGTGACTCCTCTATTAGTTTGATCTTCGCCAGATTTACTGTCTTGGCCCAATATATCCACGCTAAATCGGAGCTACCAGGCGAGAGAAAAAAAAAAGTGGCGGAGCTTTTAGAGAGAAGTCCCAAAAAAAAACATACGGGGAAAAAATCTATAATTATATCCCTTAGTGGCCCGGCACATTCCTTAGTAAGAAGATCCCCTGAAAAAATAAAGGAACCTTGGAAAAAGTTTCGATAGACGTTCCACGCCTCTGCAGTTGCTATTTTGGCCATTTAACTATTTTACGATACCCCTGGACTCGGTATCACCGACTGCATACACTATTGGTCCGCAATTAACCGGAATATATTTTCTCTTTGCATGTCATTCATACACAAAGTACGGAGTACGGAGGCTGAGAGGGAATACCCACTATGCTACCTTATCGTACGCCTCGTCATAGGTTACCTATGATGTGGATAAGCTGAGATATATGGAGGTTAATCTATCTCCGTATATTATACTCTGTACTCCGTATATCAGCCTCATACCGCCCTTCAATCGACAAAGAGAAAGAGGCAGGGGAAGGGCTGTACTATAACCAGTAAGCTCAAATATGCTCCCCAGGGCCAAACTAGTTGTCTACTCTGTACTTATCTGAACTGCACATAAATATATGCCACATATAAACCGGATTTCAGGCGCGAGATGGCTTTCCCTGTCCCATTTAGTGCCCATCCCTTGCCGCCTTTGCTCACTGAGTAAAACTGAGCACGCCCCCGAGTGTTACATAAGCATTGTACCTGTCCATGGGTCCACTCCCCGGGGCGATGGGCTCATACCTCCATAATTACGTAGGCCTCATTCCACCCGTGGACCCGTCCATGGTTGGACCTCTCACTGCACATGGCCTAAAGCGCCCCTTAACAAAGGTCGATCCTGATTGTTTCGCTTCTATGGAGTAGCTAGGAGGCAAATATGTAAAATTTATTACTATTACTATTCTACAGTAATAACACCGTTTACTTCACCGTTCTCGTATTTATGATATAATTCTAAATTGTTGCGGAAAATCTCTAATCTTGATCCTTAGGTCTACTCTATCTACACTTTGTATCTAATTTTACATTAACATGAGAGCGAGAAACTTCTCGATCGCTTTTGCATGTCGTCGACAAGATATTTTCAATATTAACAATATCACTCATCCTTTCTTGAACTTAGACGCGAATACGGTAAAAGTTCGTACCAAAGTTGGCATAGGACCATTGTCCGTGTTGCTTCATCTAGAAAGGATGAGAGCACCCAGATTGGGTGATACAGCAGTAGTTAGACCCGATTAACAGCAGGCGTATTTGTTGAGAGCTCTACCATGGTAAGGATCAGAAGAGAGTAGAGAGTTGATTCGGTTGCGACAGGAAGCCAGGCTTCCAAGGTTCCGACTTTCTATTAGTAGTTACTCAAGATTTTATGCCTAAGGGCACTCTGGCTTGCTAGAAATCTTAAACTCCTACGGAATCAAGATTAGCGCCGTCGATGCAATTTGATATCGATCTCAACAGTTTCTTCATAAAATATGTATTATGTTGTATTCGTAGGAAAGCATCTCAGTTCAGGCTGATTTTAATCAATGATATCTAGCGAGATCATGTTTCTTCCGGATTTCATTTAGACTGGAATTGCAGAGGGGATAAAGTGCGCTCTTAGACAGTGATTCTCTGGACAAAAGCGATGCATGGAAACTGCAACTATGTACCTATCAACTAGGCCCAACTTCAAAATAGCCTGTACGTACCCATGTAGATATGTAGTTAATGCATGCCGAGCCAGAAGGCTTAGGGTTAGCGTTGAAACCTTAATTCCATGTTAATTACCGAGAATTAACTAGAATTCTTAGCACAATGTATCGTATACCATAGTTGAATACATGGTTGAATACACGATATTTTACCCATCATGTGATATTGGGGAGCCGCATAAGAAAGTGCATATTCTATAGAACACTAGAGTTGTTTAGTTAGCTCATCCGTTGAAATTCTCTGGTCATTTTAGTTAGAGGGAGTTATATACCACTGAATGGTCTCATACATTGTCGTACTGCATATTTCTATCACCATCCGCTTATGCATGTTTAATGGAACTGATGTCCGAATGGACCGAGCGTCGAGATTTCCCCTGAAGTCCTATAATATCGAGACATATAACGCAAGACACAAGCCTTACGTAAATTTATATCTCTTTGATCCAAGCGGCTGAGAGCCTGAACTTTTTCCTGTGATTTGGAATATGTTGTATAGCTGGCGGAGTCAATTTCACGGTTTAGGCCACTCACAAGCCGCCATTTAGCCCCCGAGCGCTGATCTCGTATGGATGACCCACCACCTCCCACTGATTCCAGGGCATCCCCACAAACAGCCACCACATGCCGGAGGCTTGGATCGAGTGCTTGTTATCTATCAAGAGTCCTCTCGTCATCTATTAAGAGTCCTTAGACAGAGTCCTTAGACAGAGTCGCGATGACAAGTCTCGAGAAATCGCAGTCATCCGCTCGTCGGAGGAAGTGGGCACCCAAGCTCAAGTCTGGGTGTATGACCTGCAAGTAAGATCTCTTTTTCAGATCAATGCAGAAGCACTCGCTGACTGTTCCACAGAATTCGCAGAGTCAAATGCGATGAAGAAAAGCCCCAGTGTCGGCGATGTGTCTCAACAGGTCGGAAATGTGATGGATATTCTCGCCCGCCTTTTACTGTAGAGGTTTTAAGATCATACCAAGACAATGATTCGCGTCGACAGCGACTCATTAAGGTGAGTAGTTCACACGAACGACCTGTGGATGATGTAATCACACTGAATAGTCCGATCTTGTTGGTCCTAAAAGTTTGTCTCCTTTATTTGGGGGTTACCCTTTGGATGAAGCAACAATGCCAAGCACGCATCTTCCAGAGCGAATTGATGGATTTCCACTGCTATCTGGTCGAATATTCCCCTTACGGTACCCCCTAACCGAATCGTGGACTACCCACTTTATGCCTTTCGTCATACAAAGGTTCAGGCTCTCATTTGAAATGGCCAAACCCATCTACAGTACTATCCCCGATGTCTTTTTCAAAGCAGAGGAGAAATCTGCTCTGTATCAGGCCTGCAATGCCGTTGCATGCGCCTATATGGTCAACATTAGCCGGACCTCGAAGGCAACCTCGGATCGAGCCAAAGCATACGGATTTGCGCTCATGGCCACCCGTTCAGCCATCCAGGATCCTCAGCGATGCAAAAGTGACAATACATTATTAGCCGTATGGCTGCTAGGATTATACGAGGTAAGATCCGATACAGTCATTAGCGATTGCCGACTCTGCTGACACTTGAATCAAGCTTCTATTGGGCGTACGGAATGGTACCGAGCCAGTCGCGACTCTTGGATGGCAAATACATAATCAGGTGCTGTCAAAGTTGATACGCCTGCGTGGCTCGGAACAGTTTACTACCCGGACCGGGCGTAATGTTTTTCTCATTATCTTTACTAACGTGGTAAGTTAGCCTTTCATATATTGTCTTCATGGCTAACGCCAGCATGTCAGGAAACCCAAGCATTTATGTCTGGCCAAGAATGTAAAGAGGCATTGACATGGTTTGTTCAGTTCCATAAATATTGCGAACTGTCAGAATATCCAATGCTGCGGGCATGTATTTTCTCGCACCACTGTGCTCGCATCTGCAGCCGCGTTCGCACCTTAGTTGATACAGGTGACCTCGACGACCTACTATCCAACTCTCCATCTATCCTCCAAGACACGGATGAAGTGGAGCAGGAAACCCATCCCTTGTCCCACGAGGAGGCGCTGGCAAGCTATGTGGTAGATCCACCAATGACGCCGTACACTCGGCCGAAGTACATATACCCGTGTTATGTCGGTGTTCACGTTCTCCAAAGCAACTTTCGAATGCGCCTCTCATATGCAGTCTTGGAATTCTTGAGGTATGCATGCAAAGCACCGGGTTGTACGCCTCAGCAGCGGATGATTTTCAAGCGATACCAGCTTCGCTGCGTCGAGGAGATCCAAGCTCTTGTGGATAGAGCTTCACGTACCCTGGATATGGTGCCTGACGTGCGGTCTGATGATCTCCTAGGTCGGAGGAAAGGCGTAGTGAATGACCTGGATGGTAATGATTCCCGCACTGAAGGGCCATCAGACACAGCACAAGCTCTGTTCATAGAACCACGCGAGCAACCCACCCAAGCTGTGAGGATCTGTTTTGACCTTCAACAACCAATAAATGGAAAATCCACTCTACTATTCAACCACAATGACCGTGGAATGTCAGTTCTCCGGTTCTGGTTTGGGGATGAGACAAAAATGCACCAGAGATAGGCAAGAATTGACAGATCAATGACTGTCTGGGTGAAGTTGGAGTTGTGTACAGTAATACCGAAATACTCCATCAAATTACCCAGGAAAGACTGCAAATTCCCTTCTATCGCAGGGTTCTTCATCAAAAACCAGTCCATAGTGCAAATTAGTGTTTTGGGGAATACATCATAGCTGTTTGTTTCCTCAATGCGGGGGGAGATGAGCCATGTACTCGTTCTATTGAAGGGAAGATGCAAACAGGGCCAATTTACGGGAACCCCGACGGAAGGAACCAGTTGTATCCTTCCCACATAGCTGGTTGGCATGAAATTGTTAAGAGCCATCGGTGGCTGTAGTTTTTCATATTTTTACCTCCAGTATCACACGGTCTCAAAGAGCTGTATATACAATTCGAAGCCCAAGCTGACTTTCAATACACATGAAATTATTTCCGAGGCAAAGGCTCTTAGCTAAGGTCCTGATATTATCTCTATTCTTCTGAGACCCCTACTTCCCAAAATCTCGTTAGCTTGGGTTGGCCCCTTTGTCTTGCCTCTGATGTAACGTGAGACAGGGATAATACCATGTCAGAATTTTCCCTGGATGCAGTTTTTGTTCACCTCTTATCGAACCAATTATATTTCTCTAAAGCTGGGGTTGCCTGACAAAGCTCTTCTTCCTTCATTTCTCTCCAACAGGCTTTCACACTGGACTTCACCACAAGGAAAACATATAAATCTTCCGACCTACCCAATATTCACTCATCATGACGATCATCTTTCTACGATTCTTGAAGAACCCTGCTCCTGTCGAAGATATTGCCCTCATCACTGAGACTCTTCAAAAGATCAACCCAAACTTAGCCGAGACGGATCGTACCGAGGACACCATCACCTTTACTTCTCCAGACAACAACGTCAACCTCTTTGACGGGATCTTTGAACAATGGTTGCATTCAGAACCCCCAGTCATCACCACGTTTCGAATGCTGGCCGATTCTTGACGGCTGCCTTCGGCCTTCTGACGTTATTCGGATCTGTGTCAGCGTCGGCCCTCCCTGCTCCTCCCGAGCTTACGACGAACGTCGTCGATCTACAGTCTAGCTACACTTTCAACTGTTACTCCCCTGGCAAGGCGTGCAGAGGAAGTGGGGACACTAGTGGTGGTGGTTCTTCCACAGAAGGCTGCACGCCCATCAGTGCGAATGGCTGTAGCCAGTATTCTTTCAACGGGGGTGGGCAGTTCAAACTTTGCGTCTATGATAACAGAGGATGCACAGGTAACACTGTTACGAGCGTTAATGGTGGCTCTGTGACTTGTCTTGGAATTCAAGGTGCGGGTGGTTACAAGGTGATCAGAAGAGATACCAACTGCTAGAAAAACCGGGGCATCAGGATGTCGAAGCTTCACTGCACAGTGCCTGATAAAATTGCCTCGATACGTTGTTGATGGGCCTTTTGATTGATCCCGTCCGTTGGGTTGTATTTAATGACAGGATTTGTTTCACGGACTGTCTTTGAACACGAATAGTATTTGCAATCTGAATTCTTCTTGGCTGAAGTTGGAAAAATACAATATAGGTATACTAAAACTACATTTGAGAACTCGGATTGGTAGATATTAAGCACCTCATCGATTAGGGGGTGCATTAAGCGTTCATTGTGGGCTAGCGTAGATCGATAGGACAGTAAGAGATGAACCTGTGTCACTAGAGAGGGCTATATACTGCACTGGTTTCTTTTTACTGTTCGGCGATCAGTACAATTTAATTAGGGGCAGAGACCTGGGCAGATCCAATAAATTAGGGACTAAGTATACTAAGTTCAAAAAATCTCTATAGACTCGACCTGGGGAGTGCCAGACTATTAGGGGAACATGTGAAAGTGTCAGTTGACTATGGGCCAATTTTACACTAATTGACCGCTATCTACACCCATGCTGCGCGGATCAATTATTTCCGACACTTTCCATTCTAGGCTCCAGTCAAGCCTAAAACTATTTACTCAACCCCACGATAGTCCATCAGCCAGCAAAGGCACCTTTTTACTTTTACCATTGCAATCGATTGTCCTGAAACGATGCATGTGGAGAAAGAGACAAGCGGAATGAATTCTAGGCCCGCTTCGATGAGGGAGACAAATGTCTCGAGAGAAGCGAAAAGCTCACAGCCCAACGAGAGCAGCAGCCGGGATAACCATGCTGTGGGTACTGAAGATGAAGGCGAAGCCCAATATATCGCCGGAGTCAAATTGGCCGTGGTTATACTTGCGGTTATTGCGACCGCTTTGCTTATCATGCTTGATATGTCAATAATCGCTACGGTGCGCGCGTTGCCTCTGGTCAAATCACCTACGTATGTTATGTGGACTCACATTTGAAAAAGGCAATCCCTAAAATCACGAGCGACTTTCACTCTACTGCGGGTGTTGGTTGGTACGGAAGTGCGTATTTATTAACAAGGTAAGTAACTTATCCTCCAACATCTCCTTCACTAAGAGTGGAAGATTGCTCACTATCTCCAAGTTGTACTCTCCAGCCTATTTCAGGCAAGTTATATACCCGATTTGATGTCAAGGTTAGTTGCTATAAGCCTGCTCACTACTTCATGAACTCATAACATTATAGTACACATACATAGCCTTCATCGCCCTTTTCGAGCTTGGCTCGTTAGTATGCGGTGTTTCAACCTCTTCCAATATGTTTATAGTAGGGAGGGCAATCGCTGGCATGGGGAGTTCTGGCGTATCGAACGGTGCACTCACAATATTGTCCGCATCTATACCTCTTGAAAAGAGAGCTCGTGCGTTACCTTCTGGCTTACGTTCTGGTCCCGATACATTTGATATCTTACTAACCGTCCTGAAACCTAGTTTACTTCGGAATTGTGGGATCATGTATGTTTTACTTTATTTCCTCGTTCGCTTCCATTCTAATCCTAGTAGGTGGTCAGATAGGCGTTGTGGTCTCGCCATTAATTGGAGGTGCATTGACGGAATATGCGACATGGAGATGGTGTGCGTGATTCCCGAACCCCCGACAACAGTGTACCCAGTTACTAAAACAAAACTAGGCTTCTACATCAATCTCCCCGTGGGTGGGATGGCAGTGGCTGCTCTTCTTTTCATATCATTTCCCCAACACAGTCTTAACAGACCTGAGCAGCGATCAGAAAATAGATTCGCCTCTCTCTTTTCTGATCTCGACATCACAGGGTTTCTCCTCCTCTCTCCGACCTTGGTTATGTTTCTTCTCGCTCTCGAGTGGGGCGGATCAACATATCCTTGGAATAGTACGATGGTTATCAGCCTTTTCTGCGGATCGGCTGGCAGTCTGGCCTTATTTTTAATTTGGGAATATAAAAAAGCGGACGGAGCAATGATTCCCTTGAAAATGATTAAACAGCGGGTCATCTATTCCTCTTCGTTGACTATGTTCTTCCTTTATGCGAATAGCCTGATTACTTCTTACTACCTGGCTATATACTTCCAAGGAGTGCGCGGCGAATCGCCGATGTTTAGTGGCGTGTATATGCTACCGGGGGTCATCGCTCAAATGATCTCTGGCTTTCTATCTGGCTTAGCCGGTATGTATCGGCATTCTGTTATACCTAATGAGTGTATAACTAACGCGTTCAAAGTCACCCGGCTTGGTTATTACCTGCCCTCGGCGGTTACGGGAACAGTCTTATCCGCAGTCGGATCTGGATTGATGAGTATATTCACCCCGCATACAAGCATTGGCACATGGATCGGGTGTCAAATAATCGCGGGTGTAGGACGCGGTTGTGCTCTTCAAATGGTATAGTTACCCTGTGGCCGACACCCATTATTTGACCGATATCACTAACACCTCTAAATCAACCAGCCCCTCATAGCAGTCCAAAACAATCTTCCTCCCTCCAAAATTGCCGTCAGCATGTCTTTTCTCTATCTCTGCCAGAACTTCGGTGGAGCACTGTGGCTTTCCTTCGCCAGCACAGTCTTTGATACCGGTCTTACAAACCTCCTGCCCATCTATGCACCAGAGATTCCTGTTGCGGAGGTTATGTCGGCTGGTGTATCCGGAATACGATCTGTTATCCCGCGTTCTAGTGTAAAGGGTGTGGTTATAGCTTATAATAATGCTGTTCAGCATGTTTTCTATATGGTTGCTGGGACTGCGGTTGCGGCTTTTATATTTAGTTGGGGACTGGGATGGAAAAGTGTCAAGAAGAGGACAGCCTAGCCTGAGGATTGGAATTTGGTGATGAATGTGCTGACAGATGAAATTGCTCCGCTCGCAGTTGGCGTTGCGTTATGATTTGAGCCAGGTCATATGGAGTCTTTGTAATAGCATTGTCTTATTGTGCCAGGTAATCTATATCTAGGTTATTTCCTTTTTCTAAGTAGTTCCAGAATATCATGTACTCCAATATATATAGCAAGCAAGGTCATGACTGCACTGTGAAAACATTAATTAAAAGCCACAGGCGTTCTAACTGCTCCCTCCTTCTACAAATAATGGGATTTATATACAACGCTTTATAAAAGCTAACCGAAAACCACTAATGCAACTCCTTTTCAATAGTTAAATTCTTTGCCATCCACGCAGCACCCAGCCCGAACACGCCCCCTACAGCAAGCACATATCTAGCTTGGTTCTCCCCGTCCCGAGAAGCCCAGAAAATTGAACCAGCAATCAAAGCGGCCAGAATTTGCGGTGCCGCAATAGACACATTATGCAAGCTCATAATAAGACCTGGATTGTGGGGACGTAAGGCGTTCCTTGACTCCTGTGAGAGTTTCGTACTCACCAATGTATAGGGGATCCAGGCTGTGCAGCACCAGCTGAGGCCAAGAATGCTGATAATGAATGTTGCGCCGGCAACTGACGTTACCCACAAAGTGCATATCATGCCTGCTCCAAACAGTGCCTGGGATATCATCCAGATATTTGATAGCGTTATGTGATTGCTGAACTTTAAATCTGACGGACCATTGCCTTTGAATAGCCAGGGAAGTAGCATGCTTGAAATGAACGATACGCAGGCGTTTAGAAGCATTGCTCTGGATCCGAATTGTAAAGACTCCGTTTTGATGGACCGTTGTGCTTCCTCGTCCGTTATTGCTGAATCCTGCAGGAGATCATGTAAACCTGGTATATTAGAGTTAGTAGAAGCACCATCACTAAAATTCTGCTCGAGTCTTACCAAGATAATCAATGTACCTAAAGCCATTACTTAGAACGACCGGTTTCCTTCGCAAGAGGACAACAGGGATCACTCACATGGTAACATAGTAGAGAAATTGGAACCAACCCATCCAAGAAAACACCTGAACCTTCCAAACGCTAAGTACACCCGGAGAAACAGTCCGTATGGCCTTCCACAGCCCTACGGATCTGCTTTGCTGGATGTTCAGTTTCTCGGATACAGATCTGGGAGTCCTCTCAACCCCGACAAACAGCCCCAGACCAACAGTAGTGATAATAAGACCAATCGACGTCAGCAGACACAAATCCTTGAAATGACTCCCCGTCGTGAACGGTCGCAATATCGTCGTATCGACTGATCCAGCGAGCTGTGCTAGAATATTCCCTATTCCGATCATGCGCACAACCCAAGCAGACACCATAGTCTGCTGTTCCAAACGACAAGCCTCTATGATCAGAATTCGTAGACCGAGCTGAACTGGCTGCACAACAATGTTTAGAGTGCATATAGATAGGACCACCAAAGCCTTAGCTAATTCACACTTTTCGTCTTTCAGGTCTGGAGCCCAGCCAAGCCCCAAAAGCGATACGACGAGACCGATGACGCCGGTAGCGACAATTATTTTCTGATGACCAAATTTGTCACTTATTATACCGATCAAAGGCTGAATAAAAGTCCCTGCAAGCGGTCCAGATAGCCAGATCAATCCCGTTGCCGCTTGGCTGACTCCAACGGATAGTAGCTGTGCCTGTGTATTACCGTTAGCTGATATAAATAACCCAGAAGGCTGTATTACCGATCCATATGAGGCCAAGAGAGCAAACACAAGCTGTAGTCTACTAAGATGTTAGATTCGGACCGCAATTTTCGACCTAGTGGAGAACTCACGTCCCAAATCCACTAGCTAGAACAAGTACTTGAAAAACACTTGGCGGCGAACGGGTATCTAGCAGCTCTTCCTGCATCTGGCCTACGGGGATGAGAGGTAAAGAATCCTCCTGGCTCTCATAATTGTGGATGGATATTGACGCCGTTGGGCTAGCAGAAGCCATGGAACCAATTTGCGAATTGAACTGCAATTTTGAGCGAGACAGGTTCTAGGAAGGACTGGAGAGAGGTTTGAGGTTCTCTACGCAAGTTCCAGTGGCAGGTGGCAGGTGTGGGCTCATTAGTGCGGGGGGACTTTAGCGCTAAGATAGGAGAAAGATAGCAATGGATCCCCCTGACTGTCAGATGTCTGACTGTCAGATAATTACGTGTGTCATCACCGGTTCTTTTAATGTGTCCGATGAAGTCCTGTACGCTGTAGCTGCTCTTAAAAATGTTTATCGTGGTACTTTGAGAGATCTATTCCCCGTATGACATCTAATCGTAACCAGCAAGCATTGATCTGTTAGGTTTACAATTAGATTACTTTATAAGTTTTATAGACAGCGTACAATGTATTCGAACCTTAGGATAAGAGGTAATAAGCGAATCAACTACATAGGGTTCCAGGGGAAGGTATATAGTGGCAGTATAGCTTCACATCAAAGTTGCCCAAAGTTAGAGGGGCCATCGAGACAACCTCTCACAAACTCCTTGATAACTTGAGCTTGAAACCGGCTCTTGATCTAGGTTGACTTACCTTCCTCTGGCCACACAACGTGCATATCAGGTCCAGGTGGGGTGAATTCAATTGAGCCATTGACCATAGGGAAAGCAATTCCTAGGAGTTGACGTTCTTCAGTGGCTGTATACAATGGAGATCCACTAGAAGTGGTATTCGAAAACTCACCGTATACCGGGTTGATTAGTGATTTCTGATCGAACATTGAGAATTGTCGTTCAGTTGCCCAGGCATCAAAGTGCTCCCAGTTGACGCATGTTTTATACCTGTTGTATGTTAGGCCAGTTTTGATTGAATTACATGGCTCAAATTTTTTCAGGTGAAGATCAGAATGAATACTAAAGATACATACAGCGTAAAATCTGGCTGAGGGCGCCGTACACCGTCCTCCCAAAAGAAGGTGCTAGCTGAGATGTCGGGGTTGCACATTAGAGCTTGGCGAATATCATCAACACAGTGGTCTATTCACAGAAGTAAGTAGCAGCTCAGTTATTAAAGTAATCCGTTAAGACTTACCAAGATGCTCCATCGTGGACCCTTCATAGGCATCGGGGTACAAAGCCTCTCTTAAAAATTTCTATTCAAGTTTAGCTAAAGATATCCATATACTTGAATAGTACGCTTGGGGGATTCAATATATCATAAGAACTCACTAAACAATGCAGATGATGATAGACCATCACCTGTCCAAAATAACCAGAACCATCCGAAAGTTCAATAGCGCTCTTGTTCAACTTTTGAAGTTCAGATTGGGTGAGTTTGAGATTGTTGTTTACTGTCAACTCATGCCACGCCTCCTCAAGTTCCTATCGAGAGCATCAGTCTTAATGCAACACGTCATAAGCTGATTTATCGAAACCAGTCAAAAGTGCTTACAGGACGAGGCTCTCCTATGTAGCGGTTTCGATTACCAAGACTACCGTCATACCAAGTCTTTTCGTATGATACGGCGCCTTGAATGGGTGCTAAAACAACGTAATTAGCGCTCGTCTAATAAAAGGAGAAAATTGAGTATGTAGGTTCTTACAATATGTGAGTTGCGGTGGACATGACTTTTGTCTGAACGAACTGTTTAGACCAACGAATGCAAGGGTGTACGTTAGAAATATCAGTGAGTGAATTATAACTGCACGAATGAAACTTTGTCGTCTATCATGACGGGAATAGCCATCAACGTCCAGGTTCATATCTTCTTCATTGCTGAGAAGTGGCTGAGAGGAGAAAGAAGGATCCTCGGAAGATGATTTCTGGGCGTGTGCAGAGGGAGTATCAAACGTAGAGAGTTTGCTGTATTCCATGATTGTCAATGTGTATCATCTAGACATGAATCACTGTAAAGGATGAAAAAATAAAAGAAAGTGGAATGAATTTGGGCTGGGGATCTTGTAAGCCCTTGTTTCTGGGGAGATTCTACCAGATAGATAGCTGGCTAACTGACCGGCATAAGCATTTTACTTTTTCAAAATAGCTCTAGCTTATCACCGTGGAAAAAGGGATACCAGATGCACGGCGCCATGGCGTATAGAAATCCTTGCTACGTACTGCCCCCTCCTTTACGGAACAATATCTCAAACAGGCAAGACTTTTAACACATCATGTAACATCATCCCACGTATATATGTGGGCTATCTGTGAGGGACAGCAGGGAAGGAGCGGCAGCAGCGGCAGGAAAGGCATTACGAGGTCGAAAAGCAGGGGAACCGGGGCCTAAACCCAGATCAAAATCAAAGGCTGGAAGAGGGGACTTCCCTCGCCTGCATACATGTATACGTAAGACCGAAAATTTGCTTCGGAGATATCGGTTGTTTGCATGTGAGATGAAGGATTAGTCTGATTACACTTCTTATCTCTTGGGCGACAAATCGTGCTGAAATTAGGGCAAGTCTTAAACATATTATTGAGAATCTCCACCTCCATACAAGGGTATTAGCCAGTAGAGACTGCAGCCAGCCAGAATGATCTAAAGGGTCTCGGCTGTATTGCATTTTATTTTATTCTACGTATTATGATAACGTGCGATCTATTTTCTTTCTACCTCTGACAATGCATGTCTTGCCGGTCTTAAGTGACACATGCATTTAGGATAGACAACTTATCACATAAATACAGCAGCCCTTTCCATTTCTTTGGTCGCCTTCTGATCTCTATCAGCACAGAATTACCTTTTACTTTTACAAATTTGGAAAATTGCTCCTTGCATATTATCTCTGAGTTCAGGCTTTATCCTTCACGCTTTCAGAATGGTTGTTGTTGCTAAGCTTATTGCTCTTCTGCCCTTTGTCGTGGCTATCTTGGCAGCACCAGCAGGACAGCATGCAGGTAAGAAAAAGTCTTGCAATACCAGCCGAGAATATCAATTTCTAACAGCCTTGCAGTACGAGATGTGAAAATGCGCACTATCGGTGATATGGACGAGGATATGATGGAGGCCTACAAGCGGGCCACTGGTGATATGGATGAGGATATGATGGAGGTCTACAAGCGGGCCACTGGTGATATGGATGAGTATATGATGGAGGTCTACAAGCGAGCCACTGGTGATATGGATGAGGACATGATGGAGGTTTATTGATTGCAACGTTGAATTACAGAAGCTCTATACTCTTTGTTATTAAGACGAGAGCTTCTCTTTCATCATCCACCTCTTACTCTTCTCGTTAAGACATGCAGAATACGGACTTCTTCTACTTCGGAATAACATCGTCCTTGTAGCAGCTGCATTTGAGTTCTTATTGTATCGTTCGACTTGCCTTCGTTATCTCTACAACACAACAAATTTACGGTAAAACAGAGAATTACCTGTCTAAGAAATCCTGTCTGATCGCAGGATATCCGTACGTGCTAGTAGCGAGGTAACCAGTTGACACGATTGATTGAAGAACTATCCGGGAGAACGCTGTTGAGAGCGCCCCATAGCGTGAAAGGTCAGTATTGGCGTGTTACAGTGCCTGAATTCCGAGTTGAACCGGTTCAATATACAAAAGGATATAGCAGAGTCAGCCTTTCCTTAAGGGTAAATACGCCCTCTCAGATCGACAACTGCATCTATTATGGTTTTATTCATTAGAACCAGCTGGGTAAAACCGGGCAAAGATCTGAAGGTCAGCATGCTGTCGTTGAGGAAATAACAGTCACACCCACTGGACCCTAGGCAATTGGCCCGGAGAGAAATCTCTCTAAATGGTGTGTAGAAGCAGGTTTGAGCATCGTTATTTTTAGCGTTACGATCCTAATCGTGCCAAGAAGGCTTAGTGTTGCTTAGTATTGTTTATGCTGACGGCACGGGACGGGACGGAGGCCGCCGGCCCGGCCATAACAAGATCCGGCGAATCAAGCATAGACACGCTCCCAGCCGTTATCTCCGGAGTATCCTGCGCGTGCATGTTGAGTGGCGGGCCACTTGTCCTATAGGTACCCGCTGAACTCGACATATGTGATCACTGCATACGTTCACGCATCGACCCCTACCCTTTTTAATTGAGGTTACATTCGGGTGGTTTGTATAGTAGTGAGACACCTATATTTCCGTCTACTAACCAGGATGAAATCCTTCAAATTATTCATTGGCAAAGTACTGATGTCAACCAATAATTTATAGCACATCGCATAATCTTAAAACCCTGCAAAAAATTTCACAGACATGGATAATCCTGACCTACCTCTTATCAGCCCTCCAAACATGGTAACTGTTCCGGCAATGGAAGCGAACTGAGCGTTCAGGGGTTTTCGCTTCCCCCATGTCTGTGGTCACTGTTCAGTTATTTCTAAACCAGAAAGTTTTAGACGTGCATTATCCCTCTGGAGAGTGATTAGACTGCTTTACAAAGATGAATTCGGAACAAGCGACCTCAGAATCTCCATTTCTTCTCAAGAAACCGTCAAGGGGCAGTTTCGAAAGCGAGTATCTGACTCGACCTATTCAGAATGTCCCATGGTTTCAAAGAAACAAAAAATGCCTTCTCTCGAACGTCGTGGTGATTGCAGTATGTGCCACACTAGGAGCATTGTATCATCACTTGTATCTGGATAAATTACAATGTGCTCCACAGAGCTTGGTTTACAGTGAGGCATACACCCTTCTATTTCACGGGAAGCTATGCTGCCTTTTGTCCCCTTATAGCACCGGCGCGAAATAGCCTCGAGTACCTTAATGTGCGAATGGATACAGCTGGTGGCGATCAAAGCAAGTATCTAGGCTTCAATGATAAGGCCGATGAGGCATGGACGGATCTTACGTCAAGTAGATATGCTCCATCAACTGGGACTGTATTATCCAAAACTGACACTTTGCCTAGGGAATCACGTCAGGCTTAGTGAAGAGGACTTGCGCGCCATCAATCAAACATCGGTTCCCCTCGGAAGCGGCGGTTACCTCGGTATGCTCGGAGTCTACCACGAACTACACTGTGTGGTGAGTGCTATTAATTCTTCAATTATATGTTCGTTATATACTAAGTTCCCTTGCCAGAAATGGATCCGTTGGGCCCTCAACCAGCCTAGGTATAAAGATTCATTATCTGATCAGGATATAATCGACCTTCCAGCTCACATTAGTACAATTTCGTCCCTTAGAACCACCTGCTTGGATATATGCTAAATTATAGCTAGGTCATTGTGTTGATATCGTACGCCAAAGTGTCATGTGCCGTGCAAACACAGCTATTGTCACCTATTCCTGGATTAAGGAGAGTCGAATTCCAAAGACGGATTTCCACGCCTATAGCCAATGTGTAGATTGGGATAAATTCGAATCATGGGCTGATAACCACACCGTGAATATCCTTGAGCCTGGAGAGCTTAATCATCCAATCTATGGTACCAGGCCCCGCCTACATTGTAGAACGCGCTAACATGTCTCGATTATAGGTCAAACATATCCTAACAAACACCGACTGGAGGAAGACGGGGAAATACCTGCAATCCTTCCTGCTTTGGAATATGGAAAATAGGCATATGCGTTACGAGATATGAACAAGGCATTACTGGAGCCAATAGTGAAGAGCCAAAGTGGTTGGGACGCGAAATATAAGATATAATTTTATCGATTGACGCCTTTTAGATGACTAGAATTTACACGTCGCTATTTGAGCATGTAGTATATGTTTTGTCATGACTGAACCTTCTTGACTATAAGAGTCTAGGATTATTTAGGTCTTCAAGACAGCATTCTTTCATCATATTGCATCTGACTCATTCTTGGCCGACGAAGCCGACATGAAGTTTTGCCATGCACTCATGGCTGTGGTACTGCCTCGGAGATAGTGCCCTGAAGCTTTCCTAAGCACAGTTCTTGGTTATCTAGTGTCTGATATTAACATTCAAGGAAGATAAACATTTCTAAATACTTCCTGTCTGCGTTTTCAATTAGCCATGAATACCCTCCTCTGGACCCGGTGGCCTAATAATCCACAATGGTGATCCAAGCACTAAGTACAAAGCACCAACAGTCAAAAATGCCATTCCTCTCCAATTCCCTCCAAGATCCAACCCCCATACAAAGGCCTTCGACAGTAAGGGTGCCATAATCCATACTCCCAACCGTCATCATGATAGCCAGCACAACATATAGACGGGATGCTTGATCCGGATGAATGAATGATGTGAGGAGAGAGCGTGTGGCGGAAACATGGCCGTCGCCGCAAGCGAATATGAAGGTACCGAACATAAGAAATGAGGGACTGGAAGGGAAAGTAATAGCGAGAGCACCGAGGATGTGAAACACGAGAGAGCCACGCGAGACGAGGAGATCTTCGGTCGAGGTGCGGAGGTGGAAGCGCGAACCTAGGACAGAATAGATCACTGGCAGGATGCCGATGAGGATTACGAAGTTGGTGACTGAGCTGAAGGGAAGAAGGAAACTGGCCTGTGTAAAAAAGACTGTTGACTAGATTCTGCGTAAAACTAGGACGGTGGACTGGGAAGTTTTCGTTGAAAACGTACATCTGCTAGTGACCAGTGAAAACTTAGGGAGGCAAGTTGAAAAAGAATCGAAACGCTGTTGTTACAATATGTCTTCCACGTCATCCTCGGAATAATCTCTTATATATTTCTAGCACTGCACTACACATCGGCACATCGGCACATCACAAATATATACATAAGCAGCAGATGCAGCACCAGTAGTTTGTCACCCCATCTCATGGGGTTTGGACGGAGTTGACAAATCTGCTGGTGGACTCCTCGCCGAAAGTTCACTGACTGGAGCATTCTGCGCGGGTAGACATGCGTGATTCTCTGAGACTTCTGATATTCCTTGTGTTGGATCCCAGTACACAGGACCTGCCTTGCTCTTATGCCTGCGACTGATGAACCAAAATCCCGCTACCGTAGCCAAAGCCAAGCCAGCCACGGCACCGATTACCGGGCCTGCAATCCAGGCCTTCGAGGACGAGTGATGTTCTAAGGTCGTTACAGCGGTTGTCGTTGGCTTGGATGTTGACGTCCCCGTATGGCCAGGGGACGCGTTCGTGGCAGCAGTTTCCACGGGAAAGTTCTCCAAACCCGATGGCACCGCCAGGGTGTTATATTTCAAGTTGGCCGAAGATATGGAGGCGGTCGTGGCAAATACTGAGGATATATTTTTTGTGCCACTAGAGACCCATGTGCTGGTCGAAAAGTAACAAGAGGCACCGAGCGTTGATCCGGTCATGTTGCAGTCTAAAGTCCCAGTAACGATAAAGATAGTGTTGTTCCAAAAGCTGGTGATATCGTAATGGAAGTCCTGGAAGGACGGACCGGCAGTGAGAGTCTGGGGCAAGAGATAACCGGAAGAGGTGCATTGCTTGGTCGCGCTAGATCGGCAGTCAATCTGAATTGTGGTGGCCATGGCATCGGCACTCATGACACTTCCTTCCACATTGTTCAGGTCCATCTCGTGCAGGCCCGGGAAGAGAATTTCGATGTCTGTCGAGTGCGGCGTTGTGGCCGCTGCCATAAATATCATTGAGGCCATGGCCAGAGCTATACCGATAAGACTGATATCGTGAAGCATCATCGTGTCATGCCGAAAAAGGACAGTAGAGGAAATTTGACGACTTACCCTATTTTGCAGGGGATTGAGCTTTTTAGTAACAGCAGAAATGATGAGTCCCAGCGCAAGGGTCCACCGGCTTGTTAGGTTTGTCGATGCTAGGTTAGTGTGACCAGAGAAGACGGAAGGAGATGCCTATCAATTTTGTGATTGGATCACAGCAGGAATAGTGGGAGATAAAATCTTTCACTAATCTTAAGATGTAGTTGATCATCGATCCTATATGAAACGTATAGAGAAGTCCGAGTAAATACCGGCAGAAGAAAAGCATATGCTAAGCACAATCTAAAGAGAATCTTAAAACAAAAAGTAGTCAGATCAAAAACAACACACAATTCTCCTATTGATCCCTCAAATTGCAAATTAAAATTGTTGTATTACAACATAGGCCGCCATCTCCGCTTAGGGTTTAGAGTGGACCCTGCAGGCTTCGGGGCCAAAAAGAACAGGGACCGGGGATGAGGGACGTGCAAAGTTACGGCTGAGTTTGGAGAACTAGAGCTTAGGGCTAATATTAGAAATTAGAACACGAAGTAGGCCTTGAAACATGTCAACTAAAGTAGTATTTAGAATTGGCTGGATTTTGCGTAGATACTACGGAGTACCTACGGAGCACTTACGTGGTGTGGTTGGCACGAAGACCCCCGGGTCGAACGCTTAGTTTTAAATTTTAAACTTCCACTTGGTTTTGTAGCTAAGCACTCTGGGGATATCAAAGGCAGATCAACTGCTATTTGGGGCTGAGCTGAGGTCCACAAAGCTGAATGCCGGCCAATCTGATAGGCTCGCTCGTTCAGCACTTTCCTCGTATTTACTTTCTAAATTCTATTAATTACTAATAAAAATAAAATTTATTGAAGAATTAGGGAAATAATAGTTGGTATAATCGGCAAAAGTTCTTATGGGTGCATAATACTACGAGTCTTTGAAAGACGCCAGCCGCTGATTCTCCCTGAAGTTATATAGATCTTGTTTCTGTCAGCCACATACTCTCTATCAACACTTCTGGCACCATGCAACAACCTATCTACCAAATGATCGATGCACTCGCCTCTTCAATTCAGAATAGCTCTAGGCTAGACACCGATAGAGATTTGGCGTGCATTGGATATCATGTAACATACAAGAATAGAAGGGAGACTCGGAAGGTATTTATAGGACCGTTAATACCGGTCCTTACCGCCTATCTGGTCACCTGGAATGGCGACCGGAACATCACTGAGCATCACCTAGCGCTCCACATATTTCACCTTTTCCACCAACCACATCCACCCCGCGCTTGTCAACATGTCTAATCCGCTTCCCGAGTTCAGCCCCGCGTGTCCCATCCCGTACATCCTCCAACCCGAAGAGAGAGTGAAACAACTGCAAGCAGTTCTGGACACGGATTTCGGAAAAGCTCAGAGAGTGAACATCGAAGCCCTCATTTCCCTATACGAGATTGGCGATCTCGGACCACGCCAGCGAACTGATCCCCCTGTTTTCCTGGTTGATGGAGTCCGCGTTGAAAAGGACCCATGGCAAGATAGATCGGTGCCGGCTCATGCATTGAGATGGTGTGAAGTATGTTATCTAATATCCATGTTATTCTGGCTTATACTAATAATATCTTTAAGACGTTGTTCTACCAGCAGATGACCCAGCAAACTACGTACTAGGCAAATATCATATAACCCTTCTCGGGCCTCCCCTAGACGCCCTTGAGTATATGATATTATGAAGAGCTCAAGCTAATCATTTATCGTGTTTTTTTCTTACTATTAGCCGCAACAAATGGTCTAATCTGTGTCAGAATCCCTCCCTTTTTCGAATGAGTTCCAAATGCACCAGGTATATTAATCTAAGCTATATTGATGATCACTTGAGCTTCTTAACTAACATAAGATAGATCTATACCCAAATCAGAATACCCCCTTAGTATGGCGGTGATGCAAACTTGACCCTCCCTATCTTAGTCTGCAATGATACGGGCAGCAATATCCTTACTATTTTCATGTCTGATCTGCTAGCGCTTCACTTCGATATGGCACTTTATCTTCAAGCCCTACGAGGCTCAATCCAAATAAACACGGCTAATGGCTAGGCTCTCTAGACCCTGATATTTGTTAACATTCAAATTCTTACGTCTGCCTTTGTGCCCTTTACCCTATGGTTTGAAGAGTCTGCTATTGTGAAAGCAAATAGCCCAGGAGATGTACGTCTCTCAGGATCAGCTATGCGTAACCATTTTTTTTTGCCACTGCGCCTGGAAATGCCCACCTGTATGTTGTACAGAAGAAAGCTGGAATTATTCGCGATCTCCCTGTCTGAGATATTTCTCTTTTTTTTATTGGCTAGCAGAATGCTACCTCTTATCCAGTTCAAATAGCAATTCACAGCCAGCCACAACCAGCCTCTGGATCCAGAATGCAAAGAAAGTCGAACATCCGAAAGGATGAGGCAGAAAACCGAGAAAGCTATCTTGTAGGTTTAGAGATCTTGTAGGTTTAGAGATCTTGTAGGTTTAGAGATCTTGTAGGTTTAGGGCAGGGGAATAGTTCCAATCTATAACTTCTTCTACTGGGTCTTCGACCAGCCGAGTATTCTCGGGTTGCAAACTCCGATCTCGCCTGAAACTTCCAACGACGACCTATCCTGGCTTTCATACTGGCTTGTCTGCTTTGCACGACAACAGGGACAGTTCTTGGGTATCCAGGAGTCTGCAGGGCTGCTCTACACCTTCTATCTGAATCCGAAATACAACCAAGAAGCGGCGTTTTGGGAAAAGCCAGCATCTGGTTGGCAATCCTTCAATCACTGGTTTTCGCGTGAGTGGAAAAACATCAATAGCACGCGGCCTATTGATGGTCTCTTGGATAACCATGTGATCACGATGCCCGCTGAATCGACGTATGCTGGAGATTGACCCATCATGAATGGGAAAATTCAACTCCAGATCAAGGGCGTGAAGTATTACAACTGGCCCGTCAAATACCTGTTGCAGACCACGGAAGATATTTGGGATGAGGGCCACTTCACCCACTCTTTCCTGGGACCCACTGATTATCATCGTCAACATGCACCAGTGAGTGGTGAAGTTATTGAGGCAAGAGTCATCCAAAACCAGGTGTATTTGCAGGTGACGAAGAACACTGCTACCGGTAGGATCTATGCGGATCGTGCTATGGTTCTTGCCCCAGCTGAATTCAAGCGCCGACGAGGTGTGCGTGTTCAATACGAGTCTGAAGGTGAAGATGGTGAAGCTGGCAGCTCTCAAGACCCCAAGAGCGAGGACCTCGATGCCCCAGACGATGCTGGCTACCAGTGGTGTCAAACTCGGTGATTGATTGTGATCCAAACCAAAAAGTATGGCAAGGTAGCCATTCTGCCTATCGGAATGGCTCAAGTTTCATCGGTTGTGTTGACCGTGAGCAAAGGCGACCACGTTCACAAAGGGCAAAACATTTCATACTTCCAGTTTGGCGGATCTGACTGTGTGATGGTTTTCGAGAACAAAGTCGATTTCCAAGTTAAACCAAAAGGCAAGGTGAAGGTCCGGAAGCAAGTCGCCACTTTTGAAAACTTGCCGGTTGTTGGTGGCTCTCAAAAACGATGAGCAAGTCTTTCTCAAGTAGGGGTCATTATTTGAATAT
The DNA here is from genome assembly GCF_000769745.1 of Penicillium expansum. NCBI lineage: Eukaryota > Fungi > Ascomycota > Eurotiomycetes > Eurotiales > Aspergillaceae > Penicillium > Penicillium expansum. The sequence goes on from NW_015971534.1 coordinate 123,221, forward strand.
TTGCTGTTGAATATTGCTGTACCGTTGTGATTTATGTTCCTGGTGATTGTTTCGTGTCGTGTATTTCACCTAATTATAGTTGCAATGAAAATCGCTTTCCCTGTACATGCTTGTCCGAAAACATCGACTTAGATGAGACGTTTTTATTAAAACAATATACATGCATGGACTCAAACAGACCTGGAATAAGGAGCAAAGATCTCACAAAATTCGAACCTTTGTGCTGAAGAGTCGAATAGGCAAGATGTGGTCAACATGATTAGATTGGACATATACTAGTAAAAGAACCGAGGGCCTGAATGACCGGCTTCTTAACAGAAACCAGGCGTTATTAAAGGCGAGTGAGCAAAGATTTCAAGTGGTAAGGTGCCCTCGAAAAGATCAGGAATGGAAACAGAATAATTGTAGGAGAATTAGGGAGGGTGAGGAGACTGGAGAGGTTGACAACTCTATGTGATTACCAGACTCGCGGTGCGGACCGCATAGCCGCAGCTGCATTCCTAAGGTGGACTCTGATGTGAAACCAGCAACCTTTTCAGCCAGCCAGCCAGCCAGCCAATATATACTGCAATTCTGGATAGGGGGTGCCGAGTTTGCAGGGTAGCAAGGTAAAGCTCGCAGGGTAGATAGAACTAGTAATCACTAGTAGTTTTCGGTAGGTTGGCACATTTTTACCAGTGCGGTACGGCACTATTTACCAGTTTTATACCTCGTAAGGCTAGGGTCAACCTGTCTCTTTCAACGCAGTGACAAGCCCTGTCGTTTGACCGCACATCTGATAGAAAAGTTGACTTGTTTGACCTTGGTCATAGTACGTTATCTTTCCTATTCTATATTAGGAAGCAGTACCTGATTCAAACAGCTCGGCGAGTGCATTATTGGCTTGACCAAGATGATTATCAAAATTGAGACCTTTGACCTCACGATCATGTCCGCAAATGTTGATTCTGTTATATTGTAAGAACGCCAACCGTTGAATATTGAAGCACATATATTAATGTCCAAAAATAATATCTTTTATCTCACTGGTTATACATTGAAAGATGGGTTTGCTCATTTTAAGCTGTTTTCACTGTCTATACGGAGTATTCTAGCTACAATACTAATTTACGGGGGGAATTTCTCAAAAAAAGAGCTTTCAAAAAGACTACTCCTACCGCCTTAAATTTGATATTGCTAGCTTGTATGTTAGTCTTATCGAGGGCGGATATTTTTTGTATGATGCTAATGTGATTCTAATGCTTGGCTTGCATCGCTTTCCCATCTGATCCTAATGATCCCGCAGGGGATGCAAGATTGAAATAGCTGAACTAAATGACCAGCCGCAAAGTTTTGTTAATATTGAACACAAACACGTTGGATAACGGATACTCCAGTCAAAAGGGGCAGTTTAATGTGAGTGGAAAACGGAAAAGTGAGATTTGCGAACTGAAATGCTGGGGGGTGCTACTCCTTGAAGAGTGGTGATTTGATGAGGTAGACAATTTAGTCTATTGATTTTTAGGCAAGCAGTTATTTTACACATTAATCCAACCGGTCTAGCGTGACAAAATGATTTAACTAGTCATGGTTGAGATCTTACAAGTATTTGGTGTGTAAAAGGAGTATATATATGAATAAACACCTCTCAAACTGAACACCTAGGCACCCTCGATCCGATTAGTGATCAAGGGATATAGGGGGAACAAGAGGAATAAGTCGGAACTAAGCAGAATAAGGATGGATCACTTTAAAGATGAACTTCCGCTGTAAGGGTCAACCGTGGACTAGGTAGTCGCTCTATCAAGCGAGCTCCAGGGCTGCTTTTAAAATACTTAGGACCCTGAGCACCACCATAAAGTGGCACCCAGGAAAGTCCTAAAATCGAATACACTGAGCGACATGGTTATATGCTGTAGTCAAGTGTATATATATCAGACCTTTCAACCATTAAATGCATAAATTTTAGGCTTTATTCTTAGTATAACCTATTGACCAGATGAACACCAAGGCTACTACCAACAATAATCTCTAATAGCAATAAAAGAATGCGAGATGGGACTGATTTCCTAATGAATGGCCGAAGATACTTACCAGGTACCTTAAGTGTAGGTGTTATTTTGGTGAATGATTAGGTCCCGGTGAGGTCACTGGGGTCCCTTTCAGGGAGAAAAAAAAAAAAAAAAAAAAAAAAAAGGCCTTGCTGAATCATTCAATGTTACTGAATAGCCCCGAGAACTTGAACTTGAAATTCATCACCTAATTATAATCGCTCACACTTCGCCCCATTATTCCTTTTCTTTCTGTCCTTATAGGAGTTCATATCCCTTGAAAGCGTGAAGTTCAAACTCCCGCGTCCCCACCATTCCACTTCCTTCCGCTCCATCGCGTCTTAGCCTCCTGCAAACTCTTGAATTGCGCGTAACGGCACCTCCGCAGACTCAACAGCTCCTGGATATCGCTTTTCACTCCTCTTTCTTCTGATCTCTTCTGTTTTCTCATCTCTTCCTTGACACCGACACTCCTCTATAAGTCCCTTCATCTCAATTTCCTCAATTCTGCCGTGCCGGGACCTTCTCGGTCGCATGTGTTCGCTATAGCCGAATCACCACTGTCAAGGATGCTGCCTTCTGATCGCGCCACGGTCTCTGGCGTGTAGCCAACCTTTCACCATGTCACGCGCCTCGGCTGGCTTTGCAGACTTCTTCCCCACCGCCCCATCAGTCCTTCAACAGAAGCGCTTTAAGACAGCGCAGGAACGACGGAAATTACATGTCGAGGGTGATCAAATTTCTGAAAGGATCCCGGATTGTCCAGTGTCTCTTGCCCCGAGCACACCCACGACCGTTGAGACGCCTCTCAAAACCGATACACACGAGGAGGGCGCTCGCACTCCATCGGTCCCCAACGAGCTTGAATTGACCATTTCCGCTGAGGCGAAAAGCGTGGAGGATCAATCTGGGCTACCTCCACCACCCACGGCGAATCCCGTCCCATCACAAATTGATACACTGACACCGCTCACCAATGCGGAGTCATCACCCCCTTGCAAATTAACTAGCCCGTCACAGTCAAAGATAGCAGGCGGAGGTTCTCCGGGTACTTCTTCCAGGCCGAACCCTGAAATCACCAAATCTTCCATCACTCCAATCCACACCCCCCCGACCCCTCAGTCGCAAACTCGACACCTCGAGCTCCGTGTGAGAGGCTGCAAGGTTGTGTACGACCCCGATCTGGACAAGCGGACCTCGTCAAAGGAAAAGCGGAAAAAGCTCGAGTATGTGGACATCGTGAATAATGGCCAAGCCGATGCACCACCTGATCCGCGTCGTGCGATTGCCAATTATACCCGTGGATCCGGCTGCAAGCAGAAGACAAAATACCGACCCGCGCCTTACAACTTGAAGCCATGGTCATACGATGTGGCAACGAGCATTGGCCCCGGGCCTCCGATACAGGTTGTGGTGACAGGGTTTGACCCTTTGACTCCGATCGCTCCGATCAGCGCGCTTTTCGCGAGCTTTGGAGATGTGGCCGAAATAAAGAACCGCACAGACCCTATCACCGGCCGGTTTCTGGGGATCTGCTCCATCAAATACAAAGATAGCACCTCGGCCCGGGGAAATGGCCCAGCGTCAGCATCTAGCGCTGCCCGACGCGCCTACTTCGAGTGCAAAAAGGAACAACGGATTGGCACACGCAGAATTAGGGTCGAGCTGGACCGCGACGGGGTTGTCTCAGATCGAATGGCCGCGAAAGCAGTCGAGTCCCAGCGACTGGCTTCTAAGAATACCCTTCCTCCCGCAACCGAACCGAGACCAGATGTCCAGATCAAGAAAAGCGAACCACCACCGACTGCGCCCAAAGGTCCCTCGGGCAGGTCATCCTTACGGCCTGGGGTCGTTATCCCCGAAGGTCCTAGGGCAGGTGTCCGATCGCCTGTTGTACAGTCATTGGTCGAAGAAGCTCCTATCTTGAGTCAGATCAAACGCGATCCATACATTTTCATCGCGCATTGTTACGTCCCGGTTCTCAGCACAACGGTTCCGCACTTGAGGAAGAGACTCAGGCTCTTTTCATACAAGTATATTCGTTGTGACAAAACCGGTTACTATATCATTTTCGAAAACTCGCGCCGGGGTGAGGAAGAAACTGAGCGCTGCTACCGACTGTGCCACATGCAGCCCTTGTTCACGTATATCATGAATATGGAGAGCCAGCCCTATGGGAACCCGAACTACGAACGAAGCCCCAGCCCCGAACGCCTTCGCACTGAACAACGAAACAAAGCTGAAAAGGATCGGACAAGGAAAGAGGCTGACTTGGATATCGAAGAAGAGAAAAAGCAGCGGGCGATTGATTTGGATCCATGCCGAGAGGTATTGTCCATCATCATCCGCGACCTGAGGGACAAACTTCTCGAGGATGTGAAGTCACGCATAGCTGCTCCAGCTCTTTACGACTATTTGGAACCGAGTAAACATGCATCTAAAAGGGAGAGACTGGGTATTTCAGATCCCGAAGGTACAAAACGGTCTGTTTTCCAAATCGACAGCACCCCTGGCTCTCGAGGTGAAATGTCCTCTGGCCGAGACCCCCTTAGATCATCAGGTCTGAATGTCCTTGCTCTTCCTCGTATCCGGAAAGCCCATGGTCTTGACCATGCGGGTGCTGCCTTCCTAGACGAACGGCGCAGGCAACCATTACGAAAGAAAGAAGTCCGACCCCTGTATCACCGCTTACAACAGCTGCACGACGATGAAGATTCGGATGACGAGCAGCGTACCCCTGCTACCAGGGATGTCGATGAGCGGGAGAGCCGGCCCCCTAGTCGCGCAAGTTCAACGTCATCGGAGTTCGAACGGGATGGAGGATATCAGTCAGACGACCTGGGATCATCTCAAGGGAGCGAAGAGCGCAGCGCTCAAGATGTGGACGATTTGGATGCCACAAATGAAATCAGCGACCTTTCTCATGAACTTCAGGTGTCTCCCACGTCGGGCAAGAGAAAGCGACTGACCGAAGATGAAGAAGCACGAAAGCGGCAGCGACAGGAGGATGAGCTATTTGGCATTGACTCGGAAACAGCCGGACATGAGGATGCAACTAAGGACCTGGAAACGCCAGTGGCTATTGGCGATGATCTCGCAGAGGATGGCGACAAGTTACCAACTCAGGATCAACCCACAGACCAATTCACCGAGCACGTCTCTCACAAACATCTCGAGGGTGATGACCTTTCGGTTGACGAAACGTGGAACGCTGAACCTATTGATGAGCCGAAAACAGAGATCGAATGGGGCTTTTCCAAGGATAAGCCCCGTGCCACAGTGGAAGATGATGAAGCCATCGTGCTTGATTTGGATGGTTGGCAACACCTAGTCAAGGATGACGAAGATCTGCGATTTTTACGAGAAATTCTACTGGATCAGTCAGAATCGATTATCCAAAATCTTGCTGCATGGGGTTGGAAACAGAAGGAGATCAAAGCCCTCAATGGCCTGGAAACTGGCACGACCCAGGACGCTATCAGTATCCCTGGCTATTATGTGCCCAATACTACTGGAGCTGCACGAACGGAAGGCCGGAAAAGGATTCTTGAGGCGGAAAAGTCCAAATACCTGCCCCATCGGATCAAGGTTCAAAAGGCTCGCGAGGAGCGTGAAGCGAATGCCAAGGCAGACCCCCAGGCAGCAGCAGCTGAAGCTGCTAGGATTGCAGCTGCTAAAACAATATCAAAATCGACATCCCGGTCAACGCGAGTCAACAACCGCCGGCTCATTGCAGACATCAATGCGCAAAAGCAGGCCCTTCCCACTGCGAACGGCGATGGAGACGTTCTTCGATTCAATCAGCTCAAGAAACGCAAGAAACCTGTGCGCTTCGCTCGCTCTGCCATTCACAACTGGGGTTTGTATGCCGAGGAAAACATCACTGCAAATGACATGATCATCGAGTATGTTGGAGAGAAAGTGCGTCAGCAAGTCGCCGATATGAGAGAAAGACGATACCTTAAGAGCGGGATCGGCAGCAGTTATCTTTTCCGAATCGACGAGAACACCGTCATCGATGCCACAAAGAGAGGAGGAATTGCGCGATTCATCAATCACAGCTGTACACCCAACTGCACTGCTAAGATCATCAAGGTCGACGGCAGCAAGCGTATTGTGATTTATGCGCTCAGGGATATCGAAAGAGGTTTGTGAACTGCGCTCGCTTTACGAGAAAACACCGATGCTAACAAAACCATCAGATGAGGAGCTGACGTACGACTACAAATTCGAAAGAGAGTGGGACAGCGATGACCGAATCCCCTGTCTCTGTGGTTCAACAGGCTGCAAGGGATTCCTCAACTAAAACCGCTTTCCAAGATCTTTCTTACAAAGTCTATGGGAGTCATATTGACTTCCATCTACTGGGTGGCGTTGAATCGGGCTGGCGTTTTCAGCGTGTGAGCATTGTCGCATTTATCAATGGCAATCGTGATTTCATAAACTACAAACTCTCTTGTACAATATACCAATTCCAAAAGAATTTCGCCTGTTTTCCCTTTCGAGTCATGACCCTGGAGCAAAGTCCTCTTAGAAAGCAATGTGAGAGCGTAGATGTGTCATGGCCCAGAAGAACTCGACTCGGATATCTGATAACCTTGGTGCCACTGCATAAGGTCCTTTTTCGGAGAGAAGTAAAGGCAAGGAGGAGAAACTGGTTCTCAAAGATCGGTTCCTAGCCCTGGGGTATCGATTTGCGAAGCAATTTGGGTGAAAATCGCATGTGGAATTGTGTTGTTCAGACTGGAAAGACCTCATATTAGTAAATCAAACTCAAGTCAAGGAAAGAAAAAAGAAAGACGGTATCTCTCACCAAGGTGGCTTGGAAGAAGGAAATTCGCAATTCCTTCCTTAATCATATATGAGTGACCGCAGTTTCCACAGGTCAATTTTCCTTCTATGACGTGCGTCTCAAGTAGCAACCGGTGCAAGTCCTTCAATGTCTGCTCGTTGTCGAGAGCCTCGCCCTCGGGTTTCGAATCCGGAAGGCTGGGGAATCCAAGCTGAAATTGCAAAAGTCAGCCCAATTGTAATTATCGGTGGATACTGAATACCCAGGTAACTGTCGGCCCGGTTTGGATCTTCATACCTCGTTGGAAATGGTGCGCAGGGCTACCCAGTCAATTCGGGGAAGAATGTTGCGGATGAATTCGGGCTGGAAGTCCAATTCCTGTTGCTCTAGCTCGGCATCCTGGAAATGTAAAGGAAATGAGGCTGGTGATGTCTTGCATTCCTTCACGGCGCATGTCACGAAATTGGCGGTGATCACTTTCATTGTGGGTGGTTTGGGATGGTGATTGCTGGTAGATTGTTCGACGCGAAGTTTCTGAGGATGTTGGTCAAGTATGTAGAGATCGATTAGTCTAGACAGTATATCAATTCAAAGGATAATGGACAACGTCGGTGGCCCCTCCGAAGGAGAAAAAAAAAGAGCCCCACGGCTTATCAGATATCATGTGATCGATATGGATACCCGGCCTACTGCCATACAAGTTGGTGTTTATTTTGAAATCGTGTATACATATTATCTTATTACTTAAATTTCCTAGGTTCAAACTGGAAGATTTGATTAGCTTCGATTAGCCTTGATTAGCTATAATTCAGTTGTTCAGATCCTTCGACTGGGATTATTTGATCTGGACATCCAGCAGATCTAGATCATCAATGTCATTGTCGCCAAGACATGAATCGAGGTCAAGTTTGTCTCCATCAAACAAGAGAAAGATATCATGGTCAACAGAAATATTCTGTTTATCTCGAAAAGCAGATATGAGTCGCGAGATCAGGGTTGTTTTTCTCGCTTTGATTCTGAAGTCATCGTATCCAGGGCTCCTCAGAATAAGTTTCATTGGCTCACCCTGGTCATCTTCCGGGGATTGCGACGCTCTAGGGGGCTCATCATTACCAGGAGAAGTAATTTGCTGCTTGACCGGGAGAGGTAAGTCGGTAACCGCTTCCATATGTATGCGCAGCTCTTTCTGGTCTGCAAAGGAATCATCGTCAATGCCAGGGATCGCTGCAGTGCTCTTCCCGGTGTTTATGTTTAGACTCCTGCAGGTTGTCACATCGAACAGACGTCGGCCCTTCCAGGTCAGGTATATCGATGCCTGTATATTGGGTTCGAAATTTTGGCGATCGCACCATGCCAACCGCACATCTCTTAGCCGCTGTGACATTTTTCGATGGACGAGTAATGGTTTAGTATTCGCAATTTCAGATGAGATCATAATTTGAACAATCGGGTCATCCGCTGGAGGTTCTGCCGGCCGAGCAGGCCGAGCAGGCTGAGGAGGCTGAACAGGCTGAGGAGGCTGAACAGGTCGAGGGCTTCGAGATTCCGAGTCATCTGCTAGGACAATCACTGGTCGAACTGGCAGAGCACCTAGTGGTTCTGGACCACTGACTTTTTGCGGTGACTGCGCCGAACGGTTTTCTGAACTGAGTCTTCGTGATGTCTCGCGTTGTTTGACTGGATTGACTGGCTCGGGTGAGGAATCATGCGAGGAGGCCGAGAGCTCTTGCGGCTCCGGTAGCACAATTTTATCGCTATCAACCTCACAGGTCACATCGGGCACCGGACTGCTATCATCGCGCTGTTTTCCCTTTTCCCTAGAAATTCGACGCCGCTTCTTTTGTTTTGGGTCTTCGGTATCATTGGTATCATTGGTATTTTCGGGATGTGCTGGGATTTCTGGTGATTTCGGCTTGTGGTGTGCTTCACGGTTCGCAGCAATGATATCGGAGTATGTTTGTTCCGAGCGTCGATAAAAATCAGTGCCAGTTTCCTCCGTGTTCTTGATTGCCCACGAGGGCTTTTTGAAAAAGCTCATGGCTCTCGATGCCGGGATTGGTTTAAAAGTCAAAAATATGCAAGTATTGTAGGGTGACTGGATGGATTTTAGAGGTGATTTGAGAGCACCTGATTATAATCAGCGATATGTTAGTGGAGAAGTAAGATGTGCGACATGAGAGCCTGCGCATAAACCAAACAATTGACACAGGGAACATGTATCATATCTTTCAAGACAAGACCTCAAGGGACACCGTCCTGTCTACCGCCTACTAAAGGTGCACTAGTGCGCTTTCTGTCTAACGGAAGATTTGATAATATAAGGCCTCTCTCCTCTTGATTTTTTAACAATTGAATTTAAATAGTAATAGCTTACCTGTATCTTTTGAAATTCAACTATTTCAATGGTTTGAACGTTGTTCGTGAAGTTATGAAAATGTATACTATTTTATGACCGGCAATACTGGCAGAATATAATGGCGGTGTCCGATTCCATCCGAAAACTTATCAGCAGATCTCGCCCCGCTTGCGATAGTTCATCGCCCTCACCGCCTTCCTGGTCTCTCACTTTCGAATGCTTCATCCCTCTGCCTACTTCAAAACACATCTCAACTTGGTATGTCTCCCCTTTTTTTCCCTTGAGATTTTCTCTGGCTAATATTAGATGGATTCTAGACCACATCATCGATATGGAGAACGCCCCAACCTCCGAAGGGAAAGACCCCTCTGTCTTCTTGAGTGAGATCATTGGTGCGCCTGTGATCGTGAAACTGAATTCCGGAGTGGTATACAAGGGTATGGGATATTCTTTCAATTTCTAGTGGCTTCGCTTCTAATGCACCGTATAGGTGAATTGCAATCAGTTGATGGCTACATGAACATCGCCCTCGAAAAGACGGAGGAATATGTGAACGGAAAACTGCGACGAAACTACGGGGACGCTTTCGTGCGTGGAAATAATGGTTTGTCAATCCTTTCTTGTATTCCAATCCTATGACTGGCGCGACAGCTTTCTGACTAGGGCCTGCAGTACTCTACATCTCTTCCAGTTAATCCAAAAATACACTGTTCGATATTATCGATTGGGCCCACCTACGACAACCTACAGCTGGATAAGAAAGGCGCACTTTGAGGGCCATCGCAATGATTTGGAATCTTCTAGCTAGGAGGACAAAATACAAGCTTAGTTGGTGATTGACCAACTCTTCTTGTGATGCAGTTGACCATACTTGCGAGCCTGGGGCTATGGAGGCTACGTACCTGCGGGTTTACATTTTTTTCCTGCTTCGTATTGAGCTCAACATTGGTACCTGTGACCATGAGCTCATCGTTTTTGCCCAGGCGGCTTGATAATATTCTCTGGTGATGCGGCGATGTGCCCTTGAGCTTGTGTTTTAATTGGTGCAAAGTACATTCGCACAGTAATACATGGCATTTGATCACACCATGACTTGATTACCTTACCTACATACATACGATGATGTTACGTTCCTGGGAAGGTTGTACCTATATTGTACCCATATTGTACCCCCGCGGCGGCCTTGATTAAGTAAGCTTTCCCAAGTCCCCGCGGTACTTTTTTAAGGTTCTTTTCTCGCGGCTTACCCAGGTCTTCAGAACGTTTGACCGTCACCTACGAAGATGTTACAAGCAATCAAATTCAGCAAGGGCAACCTTGAGATCCTGGATCAGTTACAACTCCCCTTCGTCGAAGAATACATTCCCATTCGGACTACAGAAGATGGATGGCACGCAATCAAAGATATGAAAGTCCGAGGGGCACCTGCTATCGCTATCGTCGCAATGCTTGCCCTCGCCTCGGAACTTACTTCTGCTGTGGATAGTGACAAGCTGTCACAATCACCAGAAGAGGTGTGCCAATATATCACAGAGAAGCTTGCTTATCTGGTGACGAGTCGCCCAACTGCCGTCAACCTCGCCGATGCTGCGCGTAAGCTGGAGGTCGTGGTGGTTAATCGCACGAAAACATCGGGCTCTACCGGCCAAGAAGTTGCAGCCGCGTTTATTCAGGCGGCAGAGGATATGATGGGAAAGGACCTCGAGGATAACAAGAGAATTGGGCACAATGGCGCAGAATGGATCGCCACTCATGCGGCCAGAGGAAATTCAGAAGTTGCTGTGTTGACTCACTGCAACACTGGGTAGGGCCGATTCACTATGTTATCCGTTATCCGTCGTATGTTCTCACTAATCCTGAATCACTAGCTCTCTCGCCACTTCTGGATATGGTACCGCATTGGGTGTGGTTCGTTCGCTCGCCTCGAAGAACATCCTACGCCACGCTTATTGCACAGAGACTAGGCCCTACAACCAGGGGTCTCGCCTTACAGCCTTCGAGTTGGTTCACGATAAAATTCCAGCTACGCTCATCACGGATTCTATGGCGGCCGCTTTGCTCGCAGATACCCAAGTGGGCGTGAATGCAATTGTGGTGGGAGCTGATAGGGTAGCAGCCAATGGTGATACAGCCAACAAAATTGGTACATATGCCCTGGCTGTCTTGGCAAAGTACCATGGTGTCAAGTTCCTCGTTGCAGCGCCACTCACAACCATCGATATGGCCACAAAATCAGGAAAGGACATTGTCATCGAGCAACGTGCCGCATCTGAGGTGACTAGCATCAAAGGTCCCCGTGCGGGCTCTGAGACCACCGACCAGATTGCGATTGAGACCGTGAAAATCGCCGCGCCAGGAATCAATGTCTGGAATCCGGCATTTGACATTACTCCCGCGAGTTTGATTGATGGGATTATCACAGAGGTTGGAGTTGTAGAGAAGGGATCCGATGACAAGTATCACTTGGGTGGACTATTTGAAGGCTCTACTTTTTGAGCCTGATCTGTGCCCTGTTGACCCTGGTCTGTTTCATCAACAGAACTAGATCCCGCTGCAGCAGTAGCCTGCTTTTCGAAAGATGCCAAGAGTTCGTCAACTTTGCTCTCAATTGAGTTGAGATGATCCTCTAGGGCCGAGGCAGTCATTTCACCCCTAAATATATCATGTCAATCTTATGAATTTATTTGTGTAAGACATAAGTGGGTTTATGTACTTTGTAAGATCTGCGAGTGCCTATATCATGAGTTAGCTGTCCGACCTCGGATCAGTTGGTAGATGAGTGTAAGAGGGGCAACGTTGCCAAGCAGCATAGTATAGGGAAATATATGCTGATTGCGAAGGTCGAAGTAGGAGGACTTACCTTCGCCATGCCAAAGTCTGCATCCGGCCTGGACATAATGGGTGTTTGAGGGTGTATTGTTGAGTACGAGGGAGATTTTGAAGACAAGGTTGTCCGCGGCGCCTGCAGGTGACGAGCGGGATGCCCCCATCGACATGATTAGTCATCCCGAACCCGAGATAGATTTCCCCGATAAGAAAAGAGAAAAAAAAACCTCTTCCTCACTATTATCACCATCCACATCTCGTCATCATGGGTGTTCAGAAAAAGACTCGCAAGTTTGCGTTGGCCAAAAGAGCCATTTCCATGCGCGACAATCGCCTGTTCGTCGCAATCAAGAAACGCAGTCTTGTGGCAACTTGCTAACAGTCGGTTATAGGAAGCAAAACCAAGACAAGACAGAGAAAGGCAAAGAGGCCAAGAAGGATGATCTCGTCAAAGAGGCGTAAGTAAAACATTTGATACTTTCGCAAGAACAATACTGACAGGTTTGCTTTTAGTCCCCAGGCTCCTTCGTCAATGTTCTTCCAGTTCAACACGGCCCTTGCCCCCCCATACTCCGTCCTGGTCGATACCAATTTCATCTCCCACACCATTCAGCACAAACTCGAGGTCATTCCAACCATGCTCGATTGCTTGTACGCCAAATGTATCCCTATCGTCACAGATTGTGTACTTGCCGAGTTAGAAAAGCTTGGCCCGAAATACCGACTTGCCCTGCGTGTAGCCAAAGACCCTCGGTTCGAGCGAGTCAAGTGTGACCACAAGGGAACCTATGCCGATGACTGCCTGGTCGACCGTGTCATCAAGCACCGTGTCTACATTATCGCCACAAACGATCGTGATCTCAAGAGACGTATTCGGTATGTAACTTACCAGTCGATCCCATTTTCGCTGTACCAGCCAAATTCTAACCTCCATAATAGTAAGATTCCTGGAGCACCCATCATGAGTGTCGCTCGCGGCAAATACGTGATTGAACGACTTCCCGATGCCCCCGAAAAATGAGCGACTTGAACGATTTATCTCAGTCATCTGTCGCTACTGCGACCATCCACATGATACCCACAAAAATATCCGTTTCTTTCTTCGCCAGAAAGTTGTAAAATAACACACAATTTTCGCCTCCAGACACCGGGCAAGCAACCGACCACAACATGCAAGACCGCAAGACCAAATTATGCTGTCAATCGACAGTATCCAATCAAACAAAACAACTGCGCCGAGAACCAGCAGCATCGCTCCTCCCAGGGCTGGTTCTAGTACTGTAAACCTATGTGCAAATGGAATGAATCATTTGAAGGACCCGGGGCTTCTTAGGCAAGGTTATACAGTGGCACATTTAGGTCTTCTCCGTCTATAGTGACTACCAATGCAAATGCCGTTGTAATCTACAAAAACGCATGAATGTCGAATCCCTAGCTGATTATAGTTATTTGCTCGAGTCTTTAATTTGTGAAGCACGTAGTGCATTGGCTTGCAATTTATGTCCATATTTGTTAACCATATGTTTCTATCAATTGACGAACGGCATGCCGGACAACACGGGTGTTGGCAAAGCTCTGGATCATTTTCTGTCGCGACATCAGTATGTGTAGTGGAGGTAAATCCGCAAGTAATGAGCTTGATTGAACCAAATCATCACCAGGGGCTGCGATATCGAAGAGCTGCTTCAGAATTCGTAAAGAGTACAGTGCAGCTTGTATTTGGGCAAGAAGGTGAATGTCTGTCCATTTGGTACTTTGCACCATATATCCATTTGTAAGAAAGCTCTCCAATTGCTTCGCACTCGGAACTGTGGTTGTGCCGGATCCATCACGGTAGATATCGGAAAGAGCATACAAAAACCAGAAGCTCTCCGGTGCTAGACCTTCGTCAAAGGTAGCATGTGCATGGGCAAGGCGTCTCCGGAGGAGATCCAGGTCAGAGGTCACGGTCTTCGTTCCGCTTAAAGTGATCTCCTCGGCCACGATCCTTCCACCTCTGCGGACAAATTCGTGTACAGTCGCAAATCGATTGGCAGCAGGACGGGAATTGTTGAAGAACGAATACCCAAGGGACCTATATGTTCGACCTTGTTCCCAGGCACATCGCCTGGAAGAGTCTTCGTTCATAATCCCGAGATAGACATGCGGTTGTTCACCAGAGCAGTAGATACCAGGAAGTTCATACTGCCAAAATAACTCCGATACCCTGGGATCCAACGGTTGTGAGGACTGCCCTGATCCACGTATCACCTCATTATCTGTTGTCTCGGGTTCATACTCTCGAAGAAACTCCAAATATTCAGAGGAGAGCTCAGTGGCCTTACTGCTCTCCTGAGCTATCCGGGTAATTTCAGCAAAACGCAGATGATGATTCTTTTGCAATTCATAAGCAAACCACTGAACGCTTGGGATGCCCAATCGGCCAGAAAGCGAATGAGGACAGATTCTCAGCCCCCGAATATCTGGGTCGGCCGGATTCCAGACTCCTGAGGACGTTTGCACCGAGTCTAAAAACAAGACCGCGCCATTTTCGCCAAGATCGTGAAGCAGCAGATCCGAATCATCTGTCAACACTGCACAGCCGGTAAGTTTTGCCACACGGGCACATTCGACATCTGCTTCTCCAGGCACCATAACGGTGATTTCCGCCCAGGGGTAATCAGTGTCGGCGACAAGACAGCTGACATCATCGTCAACCTCTTTCTGGATCTGTTCCTTGGTCCATCGGTGCCGCAAGTCCTCAAAGACCGCCGATACCATGAAAGGATTCTCTGGAAGACCTTTTCGTCTCTGAGGCAAGCCCCGACTGCACCAGACCTGTCCTCGTTTAGTCGGGATCACATCGCGACATCTGGGGGTTGCAGGCAGAGACAGGTTTCGACGAGCCAAGTCCAGTCGATGCCGTAATTTTTCAATTCTGGAAAAGCGGATCTCTCGCTTGGAGACAGGCAAAGCACCATCGAAGCATATCTTATTTCTAAAGGGCAGAGAAAGAAAGAAAATTGATAATCAGACGATAGCTGTGTTTTCAGACTAGTGTGAGGGCTTACATGTTAACTCCCAGTCTGGTTAATTGGAGAAGGAAGCTGATGACCCCACGACTAATTTCGTCGCAGGTTGGCTGGTAGTCAAGAACATCACTGCTTGGGTCCATCCAACCCAGGAGTCGACGGTAGACATGGTATACTAGACTGGGCCCGTCAATGACAACGGCTTGGACGCGCGGAAGTTCTGAATCAATTGCCCTCCCGTCTAACAAGACACTTTCGGCAT
Source organism: Penicillium expansum (assembly GCF_000769745.1). NCBI lineage: Eukaryota > Fungi > Ascomycota > Eurotiomycetes > Eurotiales > Aspergillaceae > Penicillium > Penicillium expansum. The sequence continues at coordinate 138,498 of NW_015971534.1, forward strand.
ATGGAAGCAAGTGCCTGGTTAAGTGAGGGATCCCCATAATGCGTGGAAGAACCCTTCTGGTTGTGGGTTGTGGATTTGTTTTTTTCTTCTTTTTTTTTGTATTAGTCAGGGATGGTGAGGCGCCGGGGTTCCCAAGTTTAGACAAGACTATGAGAAAGCGTCGGAATTAATCGCATCTCTCTTCAAATCTAAATTATATGGTTAGATTCAGATGGTGCCGAGAAAGAAATGGCACAAATAGTATATAGGATCAAGAGAAGATGTTAAAATTCCTGCAAAATCACTAGATTTATAAAACAAATGCATATATAGATTCAACGTAACACGCATGATACATGACAAAGGAAACAAAAGGCACTGATGCCCCGAGAAATATTTATCCAGTATCTCTGTTCATTTCAAATTACCGAGCAGATCGCAAGAATCCAACAACTCCGCGGCAGTAGCCCACCAGCTCAGCAAGGCGCTTTCCTTCCCGCTGTTGCTCAGCAGACCAAATTGCTAGAGCATCTTGCAATAGACGATACTGAGGTTCATCTTGAGTAGAGCTGAGACTCACAGTGTCGGCGTGAATTTTCAAAAAGACCGCCATCCAAGCATTGACAAGCTCAAAGTCTCTCTTTGACTTCAGGCGAGCAGTCAGGGCAACAACGAAATCGGACAACTCAGAGTGTCCATCACGTACTCGAGGATCCAGCGAACGAATCTCGAGATCTGCTTTGGCCGGTGATAAGGTCTTGAGGTGGTCGATAAATGAGCTGAAGTCACCGGAATCATGGCCGGATGCCAATGATCGAGTGAAAATAGATTGAGGAGCACTGGCGTTTCCACCAATTTGCAACTTGGCAATGCGCAACCTTTCGGCTTCGGCGATCTTGGCCACCGATCCTACATCGGCGTCGTCGGTGCCGGGGATTTCGCTGGCAGCCTCGGGTCCACTGGACCCGAGGAGAGAAGGAAGGAAGAATGGAGCCTTCTCGGGTGCCTTGGGAGCTTCCTTGGGGCGATTGCGTTCCTGTTGAACTGTTAGCTAAGAGGCTCAAACTTGCGTGAAGGAATAAAAACATACCCGAATAGTATCCAAGTGAAGCAATGACTGCCATCTACTTTTGGGGACAAGACTCAGAGTCATCATGTCGTGTTGTAGTTGTTCTGTCGCCAGTACTGGGCCCTCTGCCTCATCTTGCTCGGTAGTATCCACGAAGGCGGCTTCAATCAGACCAGCACCGCCCTCTCCTGATGTTGCCGGGAGCCCAACGTTCTCAATAACATTCTCGTCCAGGTTTTTGGTCGATACAGGCATGAAAAGGCTGCGGTTGCTCCAAAGGCTGATGCCAATGCTACCGGCGTGTGCGGTGGCAAGGAATTCACCAGTCGAAGACATGGCCAGAGCGACACATGTGCTTGAGACCCGGAAGATATCAATCAGATGTCCGGTGGGCATATCCCATACGCGTACCACCGAATCCATGGAGGCAGCAACAATCCATCGTCCATCATTTGAGAAGATGAAATCGTTGACTTGACCCACACAGCCCCAGAACTCACGAACGAGCTTTCTGGTCTCGAGGTCAATCACACGGATCGAGAGGTCGTCACAGCTGAAGGCGACTAATTCGCTCGCCTTGTTATAGCGAAGTCCAGTAATGGCAGCCATGGGGTGCCAGTCTAGCTCATCAATGAACTTTCCAGAGAGAAGATCCCAAAACTATATTTCAGAAGAGGTTAATTTGTGAATCTCCAGGGGAAAAAAGAGGGAGTAGTGGGGCGTACCTTAACTTTGCCATCCAGGCCACAGCTGACAACAGTACGGTTCAAGCTGTCAATCATCAAGCCAGTCACAGCTTTGGTGTGTTTAGAAGCCGCAGCGATAGAGGCCTGAGCATTGGATTTGGCGGCACGGCCAGCTGGGGGGCGAGCTGGGAAACTTTGTCGGTGCAGACCTGACTGCATGTTGAACATGTCGATAGAACCTCCAGCTGATCCGATGACAGCGAAAGTACCACATTGTGAAACCGTCACACTCTGTGAAGAATTAATTAGCAAAAAGGAAAGTCTGTTTAATCGTGTTCAAGAACTTGCGCACCTTAACTTCTGTTCCATCACTGGTTGCAAACGCCCATCGACCTGCCTTCTTCTTGCCCCAGAACCAAGTACGTGCGAACTTGTCGCCCCGATGACCAGTAACCACGCTTTCCCAACCAGTTGCATTAGAAGCATCGGCGTTTGTAACCTTCGGGTTCGACCAGATCGGACCGGAAGTGGTGACTCCCATTCCGCCATCACGGTTGAGGCTGCAGGCAATGCATGTAACTTCGGGAGCTTTGAGATCCTCGGTATTTGAGATGTTTGATGGCCCTGCCTTCTTAGCCTTGCGTTCCAAGCTACCCTGCGAGATCTCGGTATGCTGGCTGTCTTTGCGCAGACTAAGCCCCCAGAGACTGCAATCCTTGCTTGCACTAAGAAGCCACTTGCCGCCAGAGTCGGACCCATCTGAAGACGTGGGCAGGAAATCGAGAGCGCTAACGGCAGCAGAGTGTCCGTTTCTTCTGTGAAGGGGTCTGGGAATGGGCGAGAATGGCGTTTCGTCGAAGATCCAAGTCTTGAGAGAATTGTCATCACCCGATGACACGAGCACGGGCTGTCCATCCAGGAACTCAACACGGTTAGCACCCATGGGCTTCTCGCCACTTGACACTCGGTGGGCTCCGCGAAGAATGCCTGCAATGCGACCTCCATTATTCAAGTCCCAGAGTGTGATATCGCCGCTACCACTTGACGCAGTGGCCATAACACCTGAGCTGCGACCATCGTGGCCAGCACCCAATCCATCGCCGCGGAAAGTGATCGATGTTACAGGAAGACCTCGGGACGACGCGTTCTTGAGAGACAAGACCAGCTGACCTGAGCTCACGTTCTGAATAGCCAACGCACCGCCCTTATAAGCAATAGCAACAAGCGACAGAGCAGGTGTAGGGTGAATCGCAGTCACGGGCCCAGCGTCTGCCGACAAAGAGGGCAATGTGTGAAGAAGCTTTCCACTGCGGAGGTTCCAGATATCGACCGCTCCGTCCGATCGGCCCACGAATATCTTGTTCAGATAAGTCGGCATGTTGCACATTATCCCGGTGTAGATCTTCTCTCCAGCCGAACCTTGAGCAGATTGCGGCCGCAGACTGGCATAGTGTTCGTATGTGCCCGTTTTCCAAACCTCGAGGCCACCGGTCCAGCAACCAACCACCCATGAACCAAATACCACCAAGCGCTCAATAGGCCCCTTCAGGTCTGCGGGGCCCTCGAGGACTGCAACTCTTTTGCCGCGCTTGAAAACCCAGACGCCTCCAGGGGACTGCGACCGAAGATGGCCCCAAGCTGCGAATACCTTGTCCTGCCACGCACATGTCGCCGTAATGATCTCCGGTGTTTGCGGTCGACTCAGGAAGATGAGGTTCAAGCCTCGGCGCAAATCATAAGTCTGCAGCGAGTGTCCCACGGAGGTTGTGATTTGAAAGGTCGATTTACCTAGGCGCACCGATGTAAAGGGAACGGGTGTTGGCGACACCAATCCTAGTGTCTTGATAACGACAAGTCAGTTTAGAGAAAAGAGGCGATTGAGATGTGTTTCTCAACTTACACGGAAAGGAGCAAAGATTTTGGAACCACGTGTTCCAGCCTTAACCTGCGATACTCGTTTCTGCCTCTTCGCGAGAGGCAGATCGAAATTATCGGCCGAAGGCATACTGATATCGAGGGACACACTGACGACAATGAATATGTCGGAGGGTTCAAAGTAATCAGAAGAAACCTCTTGGCCTTTTAAGTGAGAATTTCGTTCTGACTTGTTCACCCAATCAATGAGGAAGGGTATCCTAGTCGTCCGAGTCTAGTCTCACTAGCTTTGTCTTCTTTTTTTTTCCCGATGTTTTTTTTCTGCCCCGCCTAGTCCTGCAGGTGTCAGACCGCCTTCAAGCGGGTGATGTACACTTTCCCCGGGTACAGAATACCTTTGCATCATGAAGATATCTAGAATATCTTTTGGATCTATCATGGCTTAACATAATTATACAGTTGTCAATTGTCTTACATATATTACATGCTATGAAAAAAAGTTACCGGTCATCTTATCGGAGCCTATTTTGCATTGTCAAACTGCTATCAAATAGTGTCGTCATGTATCGGAGACTGCCACAATAAGTACCTGGGATGGGGCATTTGTACTTTTGGGATCTACTATGGCGTAGTCTATTGGAATACGAGGAAGCCCAATGGATCAATTGCACAATTAGCATACAACTTCCAGGCTATTCAGTCTGATCATAAATGAAAAGTACAAACTTGAACCAGCAAAATGCCCGTTATTTCTCTCCGCCTATGCAAATGCGGAACCCCCCATTATATTTGGTAATACAACCTTGGAATCCAAGAGCTGCCAGCTCGGTCTACTCTTCTTCCTCCGCAAACTGCTAAGAATTTGTGCTTCCACAATTTCCCCATCCAATTGATCAAAATCACTTTGATACGATTGAATTTGATTTTAAAACACAATATTGCCCTGACAATTGACCCCTCACATGGATCAGGCCGCTGAGCACAGCAACGGCTCTTCTGCCGATGCTGAACCCTTGAGACCTACAGAACCCAACCTTTCGTCGCCTTCACTTGATATGGAATCCGATCACAACGATCTGACGCCCACGGGGCCCGTCCTCGAACCTACATTGGTGTCAGCTAAGCCTACATCATACGCCAAGTCGACCCAAAGCCAATCAGGAAAAGCCGATTCGGGATTTGACCCTCGCTCTGCCAGTCGAATGGGACAATCCACACGTCCTTTAAGCCACGGACCTAGAAGATTCAGTGGAAGCACGGCTGCCAGTACCGCTGCAAGCTCGATCAGTGAGGTGGAATCCACCTCCCTAAAACCATGGAGGATTGGAGTCTGTGCCTTGGACGTGAAAGCACGCAGCAAACCCAGCCAGAATATCTTGACTCGCCTCCAATCGAAAGGCGAATTTGAGGTGATCGTTTTTGGAGACAAGGTCATTCTCGATGAAGCAGTGGAAAATTGGCCCGTGTGTGACTTCTTGGTCGCTTTCTTCTCTGATGGATTCCCCTTAGACAAAGCCATTGCGTATGCTAAACTTCGCAAACCGCTCTGTGTTAATGATCTACCTATGCAAAAGGTCTTGTGGGATAGGCGGCTCTGCCTGAGGATTCTGGATCATATGGGTGTTCCCACCCCGAAGCGGATAGAGGTCAACCGCGATGGTGGCCCGGTTCTAGAATCGGCAGAACTAGGCCAGCATATCTATCGCCTGACTGGTGTGAAGCTTGAAGGCCCAGAGAGTGGAATTGGTGGTGGTGCCCCTCAAACCCAGAGTGTCTCAATGTCCGAGGATGGCGAGGCCTTGATTGTTGACGGCAAAGTCTTCAAAAAGCCCTTTGTTGAAAAGCCTGTGAACGGCGAGGACCACAACATTCACATCTACTTCCCCAACGATCAACAGTACGGCGGCGGCGGAAGAAGACTATTCCGCAAGGTCGGCAACAAAAGCTCGGAATATGATCCCAATCTCACTGTTCCAAGATCCGTCACCGAGAAGGACGCAAGTTATCTGTACGAACAGTTCCTCAGAGTTGACAATGCAGAAGATGTCAAAGCCTACACCGTTGGGCCAGACTTTTGTCACGCAGAGACGCGCAAATCTCCGGTGGTCGACGGTCTCGTTCGGCGCAATACCCACGGAAAGGAAATACGATACATCACGAAACTTGGCAAGGAGGAGGCCATAATCGCATCAAAGATCTCAAATGGATTTGGTCAAAGAATCTGTGGCTTTGACATGCTCCGCGTGGGAGATAAAAGCTATGTCATTGACGTCAACGGCTGGAGCTTCGTCAAGGACAACAATGATTATTACGATAAATGTGCCAACATTCTCAGAGATATTTTCTTGGAAGAAAGACGCAAATGCGAGGGGATATCAGAATCGTCCGAGCCGCCATCACCGGACATAGGCTCATCTAGAAGGAGCACGACAGGATCTCATCGCCAAGCCCTCAAGACATTGCTAAAGTCTCCTAGCACTTCCAGGCTTTACGGCCAAAATCAGAAACCCACCGAAGCCTCAGAGTCATGCACTCCATCAGTAGCGTCATCTGGGGTAGACAGTGCCGATATTGGCGCTGCTCTCAGCAAGTTGAATTCTCGGGATGCTTACTCTACTACTCGTGGCTATAGTCCCTCGAACACGAAATCTCCTGCTCTTTCGGTACAGCACGCCAATGACGAAGCCCTCCCACCCCTTCCTGCTTCCAAACACTCTTGGAAGCTGAAGGGCATGGTGGCAGTGATTCGACACGCAGATCGGACCCCGAAGCAAAAATTCAAGTTCACTTTCCACAGCCAACCTTTTGTGGATTTGCTGAAAGGGCACCAGAATGAGGTAGTGATTAAGGGGGAAGCTGCATTGTCCAGTGTTTCTGATGCCGTCAAGCTGGCTATGGAGAAGGGCCTGGAAGACATGGAGAAGCTCAAGTTGCTTCGCACATCTTTAGACAAAAAGGGCGGTTGGCCTGGTACCAAAGTACAGATCAAGCCGATGTTTCGGAAACGGAAGCCAGAAGAAATGGGACAACAGGGCCCACTAGAACCTGCAACTCCATTGCCTGAGGGCAAGCTCTCTGAAGAGCCCCCTGAACCTACATCTACACCTGTACCCAATGAGGGAGAGGGACTCACACCAGAGGACGAGGAATTGCGCAGACCACAGACACGAAGTGATTCCATCTCAGGTGCGACTTTTTCTCGGTTCTCTGCCGCTGAGAATGACTTGATCCTGGACAAACTACAACTTGTGATCAAATGGGGCGGCGAGCCCACACACGCCGCGCGTTATCAGTCGCAGGATCTTGGACTGAACATGCGGGATGATCTCAAGCTGATGAACAAGGAGGCGTTGAATAACGTTCGTATATTTACCAGCTCAGAACGTAGAGTGAGCACCAGTGGTGAGTTTTTTTCCTACCCAGGACCTGCATCCAGCTAATAATATTCTTAAAGCACAAATATGGGCATGCTCATTTTTGGACCAGAAAGATATCCCTGAAGACTTGATACAAGTTCGGAAAGATTTGCTTGACGATTCAAATGCCGCTAAGGATGTCATGGATAAAGTCAAGAAAAAGCTGAAGTTGCTTTTGCGAGAAGGGTCTGCGCCTTCACAATTTGCTTGGCCCAAGGACAAAAACATCCCAGAACCTTCGGTCGTCCTTGCTAGGGTAGTTGAGCTGATGAAGTTCCACCGGAGTGTCATGCGAGACAACTTCGAGAAACTCGACAGCGCGCCGCCCATCTTCCAGACTTCATTTAATGATTCTGAAACCCCGAGCCAACCAAGCTCCGTGGATCTCCCTGATATATCTAACATACAGGGCCGTTGGTGCGCCGGTGAAGATCCTCGACTCTTCAAGGAGCGGTGGGAAAAACTCTTTGCAGAGTTCTGTGACACCGAGAAGGTCGATCCGAGCAAGCTTTCCGAACTATACGACAGTATGAAATTCGATGCACTCCACAATCGACAGTTTTTGGAATGGGTCTTCATGCCTCAGGACAGTCCCCGTGACTATGATGAAGAACAGAAATGCAAGAGCGCACCCAAGAGCGCACCCAAGACAGAGACGAGTACGGAGGGGAAAATAGTACAGGAAGCCGGGAATGACAAATCTGAAGAGCGCACTGAAAGCCAGACCTTTGCTCATCGCTTTGGGTTGAAAAAACGCATCCTTGCTCTCGAGTCACTGCCGCACCTTCGAGCACTAGATGATTCATACGATCATTACTTCAAGCTTTTCCCTGGCTCCCAATCCTCCAAGTGCAAGATGGATGAGCGGCTTGAAAAGCTCCGGGAACTGTACAAGCTAGCCAAGGTTTTGTTCGACTACGTGACCCCTCAGGAATATGGAATTACCGACAGCGAGAAACTCGAGATTGGCCTTCTAACATCTCTCCCCCTTCTTCAAGAAATTGTTCGAGATCTAGAAGAAGTGCAGGCTTCGGAGGATGCCAAGTCCTTCTTCTACTTCACCAAGGAATCTCATATCTACACTCTCTTGAACTGCATCTTGGAAGGAGGAATTCAAACTAAGATTGCCAGAAGTGCCATCCCAGAACTTGATTACCTCTCTCAGATTTGCTTTGAGCTATATGAAGCTCGCGACAGTGAATCGGACTCATACTCTTACTCCATCCGCATCTCAGTCAGCCCAGGTTGCCACGCCTTCGATCCGCTTGATGTGCAACTTGATTCCAGACACGCCATCGGCTGCACCCCACGTCGAAGCCTGACAGCCCATCAGGATTGGAAGGAGGTGATTGAAACGTTGAAGGCGAAATTCAACACGTAAGTTGTCTCTACTACCCTAACCCCCCTAGACTTTTTTTACTGATCACTACATGTAGTGTGGAACTACCCAAGACCTTTATCGCGGTAAACCTCAGTGACAAGCATAGCTCTCATTACGAGAATTCACCGTCGCCCCCGCGTGGTATTTCTCCGACTCGGGACTAGGATCGATATTTCGGGAACATTGTATTTGTGATGGCCATTTTTTGTTCTATTTTATGACCGATGCATTTAGATAGAATTGTCTCTTATGTACCCCCTCCCCTGCCTTGTCAAGGCTGCATCATGTATCTAGTTAATGGAGGACCTATGGACTGCTTATTCCAGTTGGTTTTGATTTTCTCTCTAAATACGCCGTCCCTAACCCTTCAATGCTCCCGGTATAAAAGACCCGACTTCATCGCTCCTCAAATATCCATGCTAGTACTCGGTTGAGCCCGGCCAACCCTGTGGGGTTGCGGCCAAGCCTGTGGGGACAACCGGCCGTGCTCTTGGGGTAGAACAAGGGTATATAGTACGGAGTAGCGTAATAGAAATTAAAGAAATTAACCAACCGGCTGGTTCTGGTGGCCGTTCTCCCCAATAGCTGCACCAGGAGGGCGGGGTGATCTTTGCTGATCTCCAAACCTCCAGGGCTATTACATTTTTGTTGGGTTAAATTTGTCATAGAACTGCAATTTTTCCCTTCGAATAGTCACAAATTCCTCGGGATTTTAATTTTGCTCGGGTTTGCCCGGGTTTCTTGAAAGTCTCTTTATATAGTACCTTTCGCTGAAATGTTGAAAAGCAATCTTGGATTCGTGATAGACTTGCTCGGGCCTCATTCTCCATACATCAATGTTATCGGACAAAATGTCTACCGTGAAGGAAAATGAGACACTGGTCTCGGAACCGGCTCAGCCAGTCAGGAAGCCCGGTGCTCATCTAGCAAACCCTGTAAGAGCCTCGAATCATTTGAAGTTTTGGATGTAGTATACATACTAACATGCCAACCTTCGGTCCTATAGGCACCTTTAGCGATGGGTGGCTTTGCTACCACTCTGCTATCTGTGTCTTTAGCCATGATGAACTTCCGTGGGGTCTTCACGCAAACTATCTTCATGGGTGATCTTTGCTTTGTCGCTGGAATCGGTATGCTTATTTCCGCTCAATGGGAGATGGCCCGAGGGAATACATTTTCCTATACAGTTCTTTCTGCCTATGGTACGTTATGAGAAAGATCACCTATTTTGCTATTGAATATTGACATCTCATTCTTACAGCATTCTTTTATGGCGGTTATGGAGTAATTATGATTCCCGCATTAGGCATCGTTGATGCATATGGTGGTTATACTCCGGAATATCACAACGCCCTAGGTTTCTTTGTCTTGTGTAAGTGCTATGCTTTGAAATCAACTCACTCTTTCTCTGACATCTTCTTCTCTAGTATGGGCGGTCTTCAACCTCTTCTTTCTCTTGGCCAGCTGCGCTTTGTGGGTTCCTTCGAGTCTACACTTCTCTGATACAAAAGTTAACCTTGTCGAACAGGAACATTGTTTATATTCTTCTGTTCCTCACACTTGAGCTGTGTCTCATTTTTGACGCCGCGTCCAGTTTTACCCTGGCCGACGGGTTGATCGACACAAGTGCCAATCTCATGACCGCTGCCGGTGCTTTCGCTTTCGTTTCCAGTTTACTTGGATACTATTCTGTCCTCCATTATCTGTGTGAAGACTCTCTACCATTCTCAGTTCCCATGGGTGATACTTCTCGAGCTTGGAAGCCTTGGTGCAAAAAGACAACCCAGGAAGATTCGAAGAGCCACGATAAATTGGTGTGAAGGGAATTCTTCATACGTCAAAGGCTAATGTTTAATACAACCTAAATTGGTACACCTATAGCTAGTATGGAGAAGGATCATGTTATAACTAGCTGCAATTAGCTACATGTGTGGATGTTAGGGCTTAATATATATACCGCTGTAATAGCAATTGGATGTTCCGATTGTCGTTGTAATTTTCTAAGTGTTCGGCCTAGTAATTAAGTGCTCGTATATAACCACTCAGAGACTAGATAGATGTTTAGGTAGGCACCGGGCTGGTCTGCGCATGCATAAAGTCCTGCTCACAAGTATCGGCATATATATCAAGCCCATCACCAATTACTTTTATTAGTGACCATTGTTGGTTTCCTCGTATAAGGCGAGCCCATAGCTTGACCACAGCAAATCCAAGGTAAGCACAGTCAGAGTGGTGTGGAGGTCTAGACCAAAAATCTTCATCTCCAGATGTTCGTCCTTCCTCGACGATATCGCTGATCCAGCTCACCAGGCGTGTCTCCTGCTCTGAATATAATGAATTAGTTAATTTTGCCATTGAACAGGACGAGTTCAACGAGGATCTAGACAAAATGAGCTACATACCATCAAGAGGCCTTCTACTTTGGCAGTCGGAGATACAGAATAACCACTTGCTGAGGAATACGGCAAACTCCAATGCACAGAGTGAGTGTTGAACATTCCACACAAATGCATGGCTTTGAGCAACGAAGTTCACCCCGAGCTTGACCGGTATGCTGAGGGCATGTGTTGCATGCAAGATTGCTGGAAGAAGATGAGGACCAGGAGGCAAGCGTGGTATTTGCAGTAACTGGTTGGCGATCTGCTCCGGATCTCGATATCGCAGTATTTTATATGATCCTAAATCTAGACCAAGTCGCACATATGCAACACCCAATAGTGCAGCTGATGTAAAAGTAACAGGGCCATTGGGATTCCGGGGGTCCAGGCTCGATTCAGGGGCTCGTTGCCATAGAGAGGTCCATGCATGAAGGGCATTTCTTACATAAGAAAGAAAGTTGCAGATTAGACAGAGTAATTTTAGACGAAAGATGGTGAACTAACCGCATAATTTCCTTTTGTCCAGTTATCAGACTCTGATCCACATCATTATAAGGTCCGAGGGCATGGTAGGCGAGGATGATCTTTTGTATGACGGCATGCAAAAGAACGTAGTTTGCCAAGGGAGATGGAACTGGCTGTGAGTCTGAGAAATGCGACCCCCGGCGACTTTTCATTATGTGGCAGAGAGCCTCTTGAAACAGCATTTGCTCTTGATGGCCCGATCTTCGAATCAACTTCCATTTTTCTTGATTTGGAGCAATCCACTCGAAACAGCTGCATGGTAGACGAAGGTTAATCTCTTCACTCAATATAATTGGCGGTGTGCCGAATGCTATAGAATGAAGATTCAAGAAAGCAAAGGAGAACAATTTAAGCCTTCTATCTAACTCCTGTTGAACCCAAAAGCGCCAATCAATATTATTGACATGTAGAGATTGTTCGACTTCTTCCAGCCGAGATTCTCTGATGCATCTCGACAGGGAGCTCTGAAGATTAAAAGCTTCTCGAGCTATGTTCTCCTCCTTCTGCCAGGATGCAAAGGCAATGAGAAAGAAGGTACAACGTGCCTCACGCATAACTGCCCTCTGTTGCAGAGCTTCGAAGTTAGAGCCATGGGTTTCGTGGCTGGAATGAGTCGTATTCCCGCTAGTTTGACCATATGACTTTCTCTCGGTTTCTGCCATTTCTCGTTCACGTATCGTCTGTTGGAGCATATCCTTGGCAGCTCGAAATAGCAGCACTGCTTTTCGATTCTCGTGTCGAAAATCGGCGCCAAGTGCACACATGGCCAAGAGAATCTCTGGCTCGCACTCATCAATGTTGAATGTTGGAATGTGAACGATCGCCAGATGGGGATAAAATCCATCAAAAAAACCATTGACAAATCTTGAGAGCGAATGGCAGGAAGGCAAAGGCATATCTGTTACAATGGTTTGCGATTTTGCCAGCGCTTGCAGAAGATTTTCTCGATGCAGATTTGTGACCGTCAAGATTGGCAATGTTAGAACTCCGAATTCCGCTGGATCTAATGGTTAGACTATACCTCCCAGTAGAGCATATACTTGGGATCATCTTACCGACAGCTTCTCTCTCAGTTGGAAGCTTGCTTAGTGTTTGATCTGGGCCCGAGGCCTGTTCATGAGATGGATATGCGGTTGATGGAGTTGGTAGAGCATTCATGTTGAAGTCTCGGGCGAATATTTGTGTGATGCTTGGCTCAGACGGTAAGTGCCACTCGTTGTTCAGTCCCATGTTGTTACTGAACATTTCCAAGCTTTGAAGTACCAATAGATCTTGGGTACTGGATAGAGAGTTTCCTACATTGATTTAGCATGTGCATTAGATGAGAAGAGGTGGAGGACCGAGGTTCGTTCTGATTCATTCTTTTTTTTTTTTCTTTTTTTTTTCATGGAACACAGCCTAGGGGTTAAAACTATAGCATACCTTCCAGTTGATACTCAGTAAGTGCCTCGTGTTGACTGATCGACCCATTTGATATATTCCCAAGGTCTACATGCTGCCAAGGGGAGATCCCTGGATCTAAATGAATATGGCTGCTTTGTGGTTGATTATTTTCACTGCCATTGCCAAGTTCGGGTGATGGTTGCTGCGTTGAAGGGTTGATTGGGGCGTGGGAGGTGTTTTCATGGCGCTTCAGGAGATCACGCCGGCTAAAGGAAGAACCGCAGGCGCATTTGTATGGTTTTTCATTGGTATCTAAACATTATTAGTGTAACTACGGGCAATCTATCTTATAGGGAGCTATACTCACGGATTCGAAGATGCCTTTCTAAGTGTTCGTATCGCCGGAAGTGACGCTTGCAATACCGGCATGTTCGCGGTTTTCTTCTGTCCGTTGGAGAAACTTCGGGTTCAGCCGTTGAGATTTCATCCATCTCGAATCTCCAATAAGGCCCGTAAAAGTGGCGGTGCTAGTATTTGAGAAGATCTGTGGAGGTGGTTAAAAATCAGTGTGTATCCTCATATTAAAATGGAGGTAATGATTGAATTTTTCTGGAAGTTGAGGTCATCATAGTCGCAGCCAATATATTACGTGGAGACTGTGGAGAACCACCTCCAAACACCTCCACCGGTGATGCTCCGCCATGATATCTAAGAGTATGTATTTCCATTAAGGTAAGCTCAATTAATTAACCTAACTATTAGTCTTCTACAAAAACTCTTCCGCTTCTCAATTACAATGTCTTCTCTTTCTTATATCAACGAAAAGGGCGCTGGTAAGAAACACAGCGATCTATGCCATTATTCCCAAGCAGTTGTCTTGGGTAATATTGTCACATGTTCCGGGCAAGGAGGCTGGGACCAAACCGATGCTCTAGATGCCGACAATATTCCCGGTCAAGTGGATCTAGCATTCTAAAATGTGGACAGGGTTCTGCAAGCTGCGGGTTTTCGCGGTTGGTAAGACGTTTATTTAATCCGCAGTTATCACGTCGATATCGACTCCTCATATGATCTCACCGTCAAGAAGCTCAAGGAGCGTATTCCGGTCCATCGACCTATTTGGACCGCTGTCGCTGTGCCCCAACTAGCATTCTCAGCGATGAGAATTGAGGTTGAAGTGGAGGCGATTAAACAAGCCTAAGGGAACGACATAAGATGAAATAGGTATTCACTTACAACCTCTGCTGGGATATTTACAAGGTTCCCCGCTGATGATTACCTAGGTATGTCATAGGCAAGCTCGTGATTCGAAGCGGCTATATTAGGCGTCATCCTAAGGTGACCACATGTGATTGATTGTCGATGATCTTCCATGCGGCGTTGAACTGTCGAGTGTACTACAAGCATTCATGAGTTGTATACTAGGACCTATATGAACAGAGTCAGTACTGCCAATATGAGATTTTAACCATCTTAGCTCCTCTCTATGCCCAACTGGAATTCCTGATCTATGGTGTGTTTTCTTTGTATTATATGTTGACAAAAGAATTGATAAAATAATATTTCAATTTTTGTTAAAGCGACAGTCAAGCAATAGTAATCAAAGCGTGGGATTTCTACTAGAAAGCCTGTCGTCTTTTTACCCAAGTAGTACGACATGGTTGAAAAGTCCGGGTAAGCCGTAAACCCCGCCCTGTCAACTGTGGATTTTTCTCTCACTACGCTACATACTCACCTGGGCAGCGATATCAAAGATGTCTCACCCTTTAGCGGCCGATATAGTTGACAGCACCCTGAAATACACATCTCATGCAGGCGTTGAGTGTTCTATTGACTTCAACGATATTCTCTGCGTGTTGTCCAATCCACCCACGTATAGAGTGTTGTTCTTCCAGAAAACTGAACTGGATGGCCCCAAATCTGAGGACTTTTCCTTAAAAAAGATCGATATCGACTCTTTGCCCGCAGAACTATCTCCGCTTGTGATCAAAATTCCTAGCCATCTTCGACGTGAAGATGAGCCACCTATCGTCCAGGTTGTGGTATCTACTGGATCAGGAACGGGGAAAGCCAAGACTGTCTTTGAAGATGTTGTACGGCCCCTTTTCACACATATCGGGCTAGATAATTATGAGCTCCACGAAACAGAATCGGCGCAAACTATTATCGAGCTCACACGATCGAATTTCCTGGAGCGAGCTCATAATGGCGTTCCTCAGACCATCATCCTTCTTTCTGGCGACGGAGGACTCATCGACATCCTCGACATATTCTACAAATCCAAGAAGACGATTGGTGTATCTCCCAACATCGTGTTGATTCCTTGTGGGACAGGGAATGCCATGGCAAGTTCCATTGGATTACGATCTGGTCCGGTGCCGGGTCTTTCAACCCTACTTCGAGGCAGCCCATCTTCCATCCCGGTCTTTGCTGCCAAGTTCTCACCTGGCAGTCGGTTGGTTATCGACGAAGGTCGACAGCGAGCCGATATCGACAGCGATGTGAACCACACATTATACGGGGCCGTTGTCGCGAGCTGGGGGCTCCATGCTGCATTAGTTGCAGACAGCGATACATACGAGTATCGAAAATTCGGAGTCGATCGTTTCAAGATGGCCGCAAACGAGCTACTTTATCCCTCAGACGGCACTCCGCCTCACCAATTCCAAGGCAAAATCACATTAACCACCTCGAATGGCCCGAACGAGGCACGAGCCCAAGAAGCAGTGGAAGGGCTTGAGCACATGTATGCGCTTGCTACACTCGTTCCACGACTTGAAAAGGAGTTCTTGATTTCTCCAGACTCAGTTCCTCTGGATGGACAGATGAGGTTCATCCGATTCGGTCCCATGTCGGCGGAAGACGCGATGCAGTTGATGACTCTAGCCTATCAGGGCGGTCGACATGTGACGGAAGATACGGTCACCTATGCCGACACTGAACAAGTTCGAATCGATTTTCAAGAAGATGAGGAGAGGTGGCGACGCGTCTGTATTGATGGAAAGATCGTCGCTGTCGAAAAAGATGGTTGGGTGGAAATTCGAAAAGAACCTAGCCGTTTGCTAAGCTTGATCAATTAAGTAGAAGTTCATTAAGTTGCGATAGAAATATTTATTAGATTAGAATTAAAGAATACATTGTCTATGATTTATAAACAAGGGCCAGTTCATAGAGTTGTTGATCCATAGAGGAAATATAATCATGTGTTTCCCGCCATATCCGGGATTGGACCCCGTAAACCACCACACTCCACCCATCCCAGCATCTGGGGTGCCCCAGCAAATGATATTATTGTTGTCTCGCTAGTCTCTCCTATCTAGCGCCTTGGAATTTGCTTGATTATAATGGAACTGCCCATTAGATTCGATGCTGATCACTGCGCGCACCTATTCGGCCTCCCAGACCCCAGACCAAGGTGCAGCACACCCCTGCCATAAAAGGTCGCAATTTCATACCTTCTCTGGCTGGCAAACAATTCCGGCGGATACAAAGGAAGCGACCAACATGTTGTTAATCCATCAAGTTGGCAGTGTTCGCGTTGGGGAAGTCGTTCGGTGAGTCTGGCCCAGATCTCCCCCTCAAAGTCTGAAGTCCTTCTGGATCGCTGATAGTCTACCGTCCAACAGATATACGATTACATACACTCCGGCCGACGATCCGATCCTTCCTATTCCATCAAATCTCTACGTGAGGGTGAAGAACACATCTGCGATCCCATTGCGCGCCGCATACCTCCATGGCCCGTACACGCTATACGCGGCTTGCTATCCCTCGCAGTTTGACCCCAACACCAAATATGAGCGACAGGACCTAGAGGGTACACCACAGTTTGAGCCCTACCTCAAGGCCGGAGGTGGCTGGGACGCCGTCATTAAAGTGCCGGCTAATCTCCTGGAGGCTCACGATTTTGGCTCTCCGGGTCAAGGCGGACCTGCAAGTGGACAAAGCGTTAGCTGGATTGTTGAGATACAATCGCAGGTGATATTCTCAAGCAGTGCAGCGGTCCATTTTGAACTGCTGGTGGGCCGAGATGAAAAATCGCTGGCATATTTTTCGGGCGGTGCATGGAGTGGCGGAATTGGCTCTTCTGGGCCTCCGGCAAAGTTACGAGACCATTGGCTGCCTGAAACTAGAGGTAGTCAAGTGCTTGCCTCGAAAGGCGTGTACTCAAAGGCAATCGCTCTTCATGTCGACGATACGACTAGTCTATGGAGCAATCCGCCATTCCCTTCGGCCAAGCCGGACTCCAAATCCGTTGACCAGAAGAACCAGGACTCGCAGCCTTCGTGTGAAAACTCAGCGCCGGAGGACTGTACTGAAGCTCCGATTAAAAGCGCCAAGAAGAAGGTGCATCTCGTGTTACTGACACACGGGTTGCACAGCAACCTCGGGGCAGACATGCTCTATTTGAAGGAGAGCATTGACGCAGCCATGAGAAAGTCTAAAAAGAAAGACAGTCGAGCTAAAGCTCCCCATGTCAGCCCTGTTGGAATGAATGACCAAGAAACCCCGACAAGGTATGAAATCCCTTTTTGATTGCTTGGGAATCCAAAAATTCTAATACTTTATTTCATTGGCAGTAAATCCAGTCATGTTGAGGAGGAGCAAAATAGCCAGCCTAGTGATAACCCCGAGGATGACGACGAAGAGCAAGTCATTGTCAGAGGATTCTCTGGCAATGCTATTCGGACTGAGCGTGGGATTCAATACCTCGGCAAACGGCTGGCCAAATATGTCCTGCTTCTTACATATCCCGATCAACCATATTTCCCTTTGAAGGGCCCAAAGTCGAACCCATTTTCTCGACCTTTTAGTAATCGCAAGGAGCGAGCTCAACCATTTGCTCACTCAGCCGAATCAACCCCCCAAGAGAATGCCCAAGAATTTCAAAATGAAGACCATGCCTACCAGATCACGAGCATCAGTTTTGTTGGTCATTCTCTCGGTGGACTTGTTCAAACATATGCAATCGCATATATCCAAAAGCACTCGCCTCAGTTCTTTGAGCAAATCAAGCCTGTTAACTTTATTGCTCTTGCAACCCCTTTTCTTGGTCTCAGCAATGAGAATCCAATGTATGTTCGATTTGCACTGGATTTAGGTCTAGTTGGTCGTACCGGCCAGGATCTCGGATTGAGTTGGACGGCGCCAAAAGTTCGAAGTGGCTGGGGGGCCATTATTGCTGGAAGAGGAGAGTCTCCAAAAGACGCCGGCCATTCAGATCCTGGCGCCAAACCTCTTCTACGGATTCTTCCTTGTGGTCCTGCCCACGAGGTTCTTAAGAAATTCCAACATCGTACAGTGTACTCGAATGTGGTGAATGATGGGATAGTTCCTTTGCGGACGTCTTCGCTTTTGTTCCTAGACTGGAAAGGTCTGGACCGGGTTGAAAAGGCGAGGAGGGACAACGGACTTGTTGGAACTATGGCCGAATGGGGGTGGGCAGAGTTGACAGGCGCTAACTCGAAATCCCCGCGACTTGCTCGCCCCGATGGAGAACTGCCTTTGAGTCTCCCGGCATTGGAGACCAGTCATCAAACTGCATATTCCGCGACCCCGGTTTCCGCAAGACCCAAAGACGACATTTTGGACGAAGATACAACCTCCCCGAGGCGGACACAATTCCTAGCACCATCCAGTCATGTCTCCAGCCAGAAAATTCCAGAGGAGGGTGTGGTGAAGGAAAATTCCTCGGGAAGTGCGCCTCACAGTCCCCTGGACAGCTTTTTCTCGCTGTTTCGCCTAAATCAGGGCAAGAACCCCCCTAATAGCAAGAATGCTAGGATTTACAAGCGTAGCCAGACCCTGAGCACGTTTGAGACCGGCGATGGTGGTGGCGATGGCATAATGCCCATTACTCATGGACATTCTTCGCACGAGCAAGAAGGTGTGCACACGCCTCCAAAGACAACGTTTTTCGAGTCTGCGGGAGACTTGCTGATGCCGCCTTTGCCACCTGCGGATTTCATCTTGGATCCTGCCTCGCGACCCCGGACAATCTTCCACGACCGCATCTACCACCCAGGGGATATACCACCCCCTTTGCCGACGAAACGACGCACAATAGCATTTGGTTCACTGCAGGGCAAGCAATCGAAGTCGGCGTCCCCCCAGCACTCACCTGCTAGCATCACGGAAAACGAAAGTGGCCTCAAAGTCGAAGAAAAAATCGCGAGAGCCTATCACCGTGATCTGACTTGGCGTAAAGTACTTGTTCGACTTGAGCCCGATGCCCACAATAACATTATTGTGCGGCGCATGTTCACCAATGCCTATGGTTGGCCTGTTGTGAAACACTTGGTTGATACGCATTTCGGCCACACGTCCACTGCGGAAACTGACGATTCTCTGAAGCAAAATGTGGAGATGGCCAAGTCTCCAGATGTTGGTCCGACTAGTTCGGGTGATGAGGTTGAAGGGCAGACCGATTCTGTCGATTCAAATTCAGTAAAAGATACAGATGATTTGCCAAAAGTATCCGATCTCCATATATCGGAAGATCTTTCTTCTGGCCCCAAGGACACATTACCGGCCGAACATGAATCGCACACGAGCAGCAGTGACAGACATCTTGTATCGAGGCAGGATTCAGCACGATGGACTGATCGTGAAGTTGTCGAGGATGACAGCGAGTCTGGTTTCGAAGTGGAAACTAACGCTGGTTTCCGTCACATATAATAGCGCCATCCTGGCTTTCATTGTACATACGGTTTTCTTAGACATATATCCTGTAATTATGTGAATGTGAATGTAAATGTTTATGTTTTGATTGAAGCTTCTTCTACTTTGTATCGCTTTCAGCTAGTCCCAAAATCAATACTTCAATTCACCTTGAACATGGCTCCAAAACTCCTCTACCATCTCCTTTTGTCCAGTTCCGCCTGGAGAACCCCGGACAGCAAGATACTTCCGTCCGTCAAGACGAGCATCCCAAACTCCGGGGTTGCCGTCCGCCATAATGCCCCCGGCTTCAGAAAGGATAACCCATCCCGCGCAGACATCCCAGGACCAGCATCCACCCTCCCAATACAGATCCAGCGAGCCATCCGCCACAGCACATAAATTCAACGCGGCAGAGCCCAAACTCCGCATCGCGCGCACCATAGCTCCACCATTTTCCTTAGCTTGGCCCAGTTTCTCATATGTCCGAACCTTAGTCTCCCAATTGTTCCCGCTGCGATCCGCACCCCATTCAATGGCAATGAGAGCATTAGCTAGTCCCGAGAGGGGCTCGACATTGTCACCTTTAAGCGGCAAGCGAGTTTCACGATTGAGGAAAGCGCCTTGGCCCCGAATAGCGGAATGAAGGGTCTTGGTGGAAGGGTTATAAACCACGCCCACCGTGGGTATGCGTCCAACAGCGAACCCGAGCGAAACACAGGCAAATGGGAAGCCATGCACGAAGTTCGTCGTTCCATCGATGGGGTCCACAACGAAGGTAGGGGCATCGGTCAATGGACGTGCTGGGTCATATGTTTCCTCGCCGTGGAACCTGAGAGAACAGGCATTAGAAGCATGCTAGCAGCCACGAAAGAGCAAAACACATACTCGTAATGTGGGTATTTCTCCCTCAGGGAGGTCGAGATCATGTTTTCGACGGCACGGTCATATTCCGTGACGAGGTCGGCACCTACGGAGATCAGCTATTTTCTTTTCTTGGCTGTTTGTATGGATACGGACTATTCATCTTAGACCCTGTGCCGCTGGTCTCTGGTAGTGCATTGTTGATGATATCCCCGGCCTTGAAGGCCAATGAGACTAGGAAGTCATGTATCTCGTTGAGGTTTGGGTTCTCCATGATACAATTGAGATATTGAGATGGTAGACTTAAGTTCTACCTAAATATAGCTGTGGTTCAAAGGCCAAAAACGGAGGAGACGATCTCCGGGAACGCTAGAGGCGGGGCAATTCCAACCTCTTTCGAAGGAATATAGTAACGTCGACATGTATATTGTAGAAATATAGATGGATTATATGTATTACCTAGTATTGAATAGCCACCTCTATCCTCTTAGATTGTTTCTAGTACCTTTGTAGTGTATATGTGTTGTATTACAAATAGCAAAGATCCAGGGCTGGAGTATCTCCACGCTTCCAGTGACGTCGAGAACCCCCACTTCCGCGGGAAAAAAAAATCTTTGAGATTCTACAATTTTGGAGACGACACACACTCAGGAGCCCTTCTTTTTGGCTTATAGATTATACTCCAATATGCCGACCGAACTTGAAGAGGTGCGTGTCTGCGGCCTACGATATCGATTAGCTTACTCACATCTTCCTATAGCTGGTGGAATTCCTGCACCATGGCAACACCCAAATCAGACAAATCGGTACGGCAACTCCTCTCGCGGCGCGAATATATGATCTAACTACTCATAGCTTGCGAAAACCTCGTCGGTTTCTCCACGGCCCAGCCTGACTTGTTCAAGCGCCATCAACTCCTACCCGTCCGCGATTTGGAGCTTCTGGTCCTCGATTACACCGTACGTTATCCGCGATCATGGGTCGTGACCTTCGACTGATATCTTTGTACAGCCAATTGCAAAGAATGCATTGACCATCCTGGTCAACCTGTCTGGCGACGAAGAGGTGCTGAAACTTCTCGCCGAGGATGACAAGTTTGTCGAGACCTTGCTTTGGAAATTGACAGTGAGTTGTCTCGGATATCATACCTGTGGACAGCAATGGGGCTAATTTATTCGATTTCAGAATCCCAAGGAACCCAATGCTGATGAAGTGGCCATGCTTTTGGCCAATCTCGTCAAATCCGAAAAACTACACAATCTGTTCTCCCTCAAGCGCAGAATCCCTGAATCCGTATCTACCTCCGAGAACGCGATCGATCAGTTGATGGACTGCTTCGTGAAGGGTGCCGAGGGCGATCTCAACAAGCACGCCAATTATGATTACCTGTCGTACCTGTTTGCCGACCTGTCCCAGACAGAGAAGGGCAGAGCCTATTTCACCCAACGCCAGGAGTACGATGGGGTGGTCCCTATCACCAAGCTGACGGTCTTCACTGAGCACCGAAGCGATATTCGGAGGAAGGGCGTTGCGTCCACAATCAAGAACGTGGCTTTTGAGGTCGAGTCGCATCCAATGCTCTTTGACGAGGACGGCGCCAACCTTCTGCCTTACCTGTTGCTCCCGCTTGCAGGTCCAGAGGAGCTGTCAGAAGAAGATACGGCGGATATGCTGCCAGATCTTCAGCTTTTGCCGCCCGATAAGGAAAGAGACAGCGACACCAGCATTATCACGACCCATCTCGAAACTTTGCTTCTCCTGACCACAACTCGGGAGGGCCGGGATAAGATGCGAGCTGTCAAGGTCTACCCTTTGATCCGCGAGACTCATATGCATGTTGAAGACGAGAATGTCACAGAGGCATGTGATCGGTTAGTGCAGGTCCTGATGCGAGATGAGGAAGGTGAAGGTGAAGATGAACCCGAAAAGCCCCAAATCGAGGCGCCTCAAAATGAGGATGAAAAAGTTGTAGAACTGTTTTAAGCGATTAGATACCAAATCAATTGTACATATGGGAATGAACATTATACAACACTATATGAATGTATCTTGTATCTTGTATGTAACCTCCCGTTGGAAAGGGAAGATAAATCTGCCGATGTCGGTGGGGCAGCCCAGCTCTGGGGGGAACGACGGGTCGTTTTTCACTACACTACGACCTTAGTCCTCCACTAGCTCCGTGATTTTCTCTCTTCTGATTCCTCAATTCCCAGATCGATCTCGAGCTAATGCACGACCTAACCTGAAATACTTCCAGTATTTCATCATCCCCCCCACCATCACGTCGGCAAATATTCCACTGCGGACGCGGAAGCTGTCTTGCCCCTCGGCCCCGAGGTGCAAGTGGCTTCCCGCTGAATCGGATCGAACTGATTCCAATTTTCATGATTGTGCGAGCGACAATGGAAACTACCCCGAGATCGACAATCTACCACCCGACGTGAACCCCGACAGTGGGATTGTTCAGCGCTTTCGGGCCTTCATGTCGCGCGCCCCTCTTCTTCCCTCGTCGCCCATCCCGGGTGCTTCCTCTTACGGATCATTGGGAAGCTCAGATGATTCAGAAGAGGATATCTCAGTCCTGCGTGGTCAGAGCGTTCGTGGAGGTTTACAAAACGCGAGCTTCGAAGATGGCATTGGAAGTTCTTCCAACATACCAGGGTCTACCCCGAGACGATCACATTCCTCTGTCAGGCGACGAAACAGCTTGTACGTAGAGAGAAGTCGTCGGCATTCATCCGCTGCGTCCGATGTGGGAATGGGTCCTGATTCGAAATACTCGTTTGCTACTGGGTTGGCCGTACCAGGCAACCCGGTGATGCAGGAGACACCAGCGTCTTCGCCATATATGACAAGTGATGATGAAAATGTCCTCGACATTGATGATGATGATTCGAAATCCTCGGCCGATGATCCCCCAGATAATTCGCCGTATGCCCAAGTACGAGCTTCGGTTCCGGCGACGGATGATATCTCTCTTTCTATTAACAGTAAGCTTTCTTCCTGATGCTTTTCCCTGCGTATATCTAATGGTTTCTAGCACCTCGGATGTGGATTCTTTCTTTGCTATTCTCTTTAACGGGGTCCGCAGCCAATCTTTTCTTTTCTTTGCGCTATCCTAGTGTTGCCATCACCCCGATCATTGCTCTTGTTCTAGTCCACCCACTAGGGAAGTTTTGGGATGTGGTTTTCAAACAAATAGGTGATCCTCTCGAAGTTTTCGAGAACGGATCCCTTCACCACCGAGAATTACTCTCCGGTGAGATCGATGCCCCTCCTGTTCCATTGGCATCCCGAGTCAGACTTTGGTTTGCCCAAGGCCGTTGGAACGAGAAGGAGCATGCTTGCGTCTACATTAGCAGCAATGTTTCCTTTGGATTTGCTTTCGCGACCGATGTTAGTACACCAACGAGATATTTGTGACGAAGCTGACCAAGACAGGTTATTGTCGAGCAACATAAATTTTACAACCAGGATGTTCCAATTATATATCAGTTGCTACTTATCATATCCACTCAGGTTTTGGGATATGCATTCGCAGGTCTAACTCGACGATTCCTCGTGAGGCCATCGGCTATGATCTGGCCGGGAACCCTGATGTCCACTGCAATGTTCTCGACAATGCATAAGTCTGTCAACAAAGAGGCAAATGGGTGGAGTATCTCCCGATATAAATTCTTCGTCATTGTGTGGGGAGGCGCATTTCTCTGGTATTTTGTTCCAGGGCTGTTGATGCCTGCTCTAAGTTATTTTAATGTGATTACTTGGTTGGCACCCAAAAATGTGGTGATTTCGAACTTGGTAAGACATCCAGGTCCTTGTTCGCTTCTTTGACTAACTTTCATAGTTTGGTGTTGCCTCTGGTCTCGGGATGTTCCCCCTGACCTTTGATTGGGCTCAGATTGCCTATATTGGATCCCCATTACTCACGCCTTGGTGGGCCGCAGCCAATATTGTGACGGGACTGGTGGTTGTCATCTGGATAGCCGCCCCGATACTTTGTAAGATCTCCCCGTATTATCTCATTTGACTCTGCTGATCAAACGAAGACTATAAAAATGTGCTTTTTTCTGCATATATGCCCATCGTTTCAACAGCAGTATTCGACAATGGTGGGCGACCATACAATGTGAGCCGAATCTTGACCGCAGACTTTTTGTTCGACGAAAAGGCCTATCAAGATTACTCCCCAGTATATCTCCCAATCACCTATGTTCTGTCTTACGGTGTTCAGTTTGCTGCTTTGACATCCCTTGTCACCCACACCATTTGCTGGTATGGGAAGGACATCTGGCATCAGACTAGGAAGGCTTTTGAGGACAGACGAGAAGTCCCAGGCATGGAGACGTACCAGCCCCTTCGTGGAAGCAATGAGACGGTTCAACAGAGTTATGAAATCCCAAGGACCAGCTCGCATGAACCGAGCCAGGAAATTCCATTGGCAGGGGAGGATGTTCATTGTCGCTTAATGAGACGCTATAAGGACGCTCCCCTCGCGTGGTATCTTATAGTGTTCATTTCTATGCTCGCCATCGCCATCTTCACGGTGGAATAGTACGTTTTCCCCTCTCTTTAACCTTTGATAACAGCTGACCCTAGCACAATAGTTATCCAACACACCTACCTTGGTATGGGCTACTCTTGGCTCTTGGTATTACTTCTGTGTTTTTCATCCCAGTGGGCATCATCATGGCTGTCACCAATCAACACAGCAGCCTCTATCTGATCTGCCAACTCCTTTGTGGTATTGTATTCCCGGGAAGGCCTGTTGCAAACATGATTTTTGTGACCTACTCATATATCAGCTCTGCACAAGGGATCAAATTCTCATCGGATCTCAAACTTGGCCATTACATGAAGATCCCACCACGGATTCTGTTTGGCGTCCAGATGATGGCGACTTTGGTCTCGAGTCTGACCCAAATTGGTGTGCTGAACTGGATGTTCACTTTTGTCCCGGGACTTTGCACCCCGCAGGCCATCAATGGTTTCAATTGCCCCATTGCTCGAGTCCATTTCAACGGCAGTATTCTCTGGGGAGTCGTTGGCCCCCAGCGCTTTTTTGGCCCAGGAGGGCTATATCGTCCGCTTGTTTGGGCCTTTTTAGTGGGAGCCGTCGCCCCTCTCGGAGCATGGCTGTTGGGGAGACACAGCAAGAAGAGCTTCTGGCGTATGGTCAACTTCCCCATCTTGTTTGGTAGTCTGAGCTGGATACCACCTGCAACCGGGCTCAACTTTTCCATCTGGGCTCTTGTATGTTTTGTGTTTAATTATGTGATCCGCCGAAGAAGGACCGCATGGTGGGAGAAATATGCAATGACCTTGTCAGCCGCATTGGATTCTGGGTTGGCATTTGCAGTGGTCGTTGTCTTCTTCGCCTTCATTTACCCTGGCTGGGTTGATGGTTTCAAATGGTGGGGGACGGAGATTTATAAACAAGTAAGTTATTGATCGTCTGGCTGTTTGATGTCTGCTAACCGGGTCAAGGGTTGTGATTGGATTGCTTGTCCATACAAACCACTGGAACCGGGTCAACGATTCGGTCAGTAGATTCTGTATCAATTGAAAAAATAGAAATTCAATTCAAATAATACATAATATATTAGTAGGTAAACTACATCTAGCATCTAGTCAGATAGAGAAGCAAGAATAGTCGCGCCCTCTGTCTTCGAGGACTGAAGGCTTCGATGATCTGAATATGCAGTTGGCTCGAGAGGATCTTAGAGACAGTACAGTTTGGATCAAGTAAGATGTGGTGATTTACGAACTCTTGTTTTCTTTTTGATTATATTTTCCTCAATTTTCTTTATGACCTACGAAGTCAGCAGTTAGAGCTCACGTACTGTAGATGTGATCTTAAGAGCCTCTAGGTGCACGGACCACACGACCCGGAGATCTGTCCGGGTCACGTGTTTATATCAGCGGGACGGGTAAACACTTGCTCCGATGTCTACCGTCATACCTCCGGTTCGCTGCCTCCAGCTCTTTCAGAGTGGCTTACCCATCTCTCACTCTTTTTTTTTAACCCTGCCCCCCCCCTTGTCGCACCGCAAGAGAGGCAAAGGCTTCCATCTGTTCCGTATTTCTACCCCTGGCGCGACCCGTCACGTCGTCTTCTACCACTCGTACAACTCTGTTTTGCACGTCAGCAACATGTCGACCCCAACGAATCCCTCGAACGCTCGCACTCCAACTGGGCCAAACGGTGCCCCGCTGATGAGGATGCGTCGTCCCAAAGCGGCGGATCCTTTGGTTCGACCGAAGAGAAGGCCTGTCCCCAAACCAGCTGGCGCCACTCCCGGCGGCAATGGAACAGCCACCAAGACTCTTCCCTCACGGCCGTCCCACCCCCAGACGATCTTTCCGTCCGAGCGACCCATGCTTGAGCTTTCAAACAACCAAATGGCAGCGAATGGGTTCAGCGGCCCTTTGCTCAGTGATAAATACATTGATTATCCGGTTGTGACGACAAAGAGGGCTTTGATGGAGGGATTGAAGCACCACATCGCACGATTTGCATCGAAGAAGAGCGTCGACCCACGTGACGAATCACAGTTTACTCGACCAGTCCGACTTCACCGCCGCGACCCACGTTCACGAACTCATGATCCAAATTCGGGAAGGTCCGAGATCGATGGCCAGCCAATGGATGAAGCTGAACGCGAAGCCTTTGATGCTCGCAAGGCAGCACGCGAAAAAGAGCGCGCTGAGAACCTTTCTCAAATCGCTCCCGCCCTTGGCTCAACCTCGAAACGACCAAATGCCCCAAAGCAGAAGACGCAGCAGGTTTTCAAGTCGGACATGACCCCTGAAGAGATTGCGAGGGCACGTATCAAGTACGAAGAAGCATTGCCATGGCACCTGGAGGATTTCGACAACCAGCACACCTGGGTTGGAAACTACGAAGCAGCTCTGTCAGAGACACATGCAGTCTTTGTCCTCGACAATGGAAAGATGAGAATGATACCAGCCGAAAAATGGTACAAGTTCAACGCTAAGAGTAACTTCAAGGCTTTGACCATTGATGAAGCAGAGAAATTCATGGCCAAGAGAGTGAAAGACCCTCGATGGTTCATGGAAAAGCAGCAGCAGTTGGAGCAAGAAAAAGAATTGGCAACATACGCCAAGCAGCGCAAAGTCTACGCCGGAAAACAGGGCACAAATATCGGAAAGGGCGCGGGATTGGAGGCTGGTGAAATGGATTTCGAAGAAGATCGATTTGCCGATGACGAAGAGCATGATGACCTCTTCAATGAGGATGAAGATGCAAAAGATGCCGAAAAGAGAATCAAAGAGGACCAGCTCAAGGCGAATGTTTTTGATCTCAAGGACGAGAAGGAGTATGATGCTGAAGAAATGCGAGAGAAACGTGAACGAGAGGCCCGGCGTGTGTTGGGCAAGGGTGTGCGCAAGGCTTTGAAGAAGAGAGAACGGAACTTTGATTACAGCAGCGGTTCAGATGTCAATCCATACACGGATGAGGAGGTAAATTTTTACCTATTTTTGACAGCAAACCCAAAACTAACGTGGACAGAGCTCCGACGACAGCGAAACCGAACGGGCCAAGGAGGAGGAACGGAAGAAGGCAGAAGAAGAAAAGAACCAAAAAGAAGCGCTCTCCAAGGGAGCAAATACTCCCTCCGGTCGACCCAAGCATACAGACCCCCTGAAGAAAGCTTCCGCTGCTGGATCTCGTAAAAGGCTTGGATCACCAAACGCTTCCGATGCGAGCGGCACCGATACATCTCGAAAGAAGGCCAAAAGCATGCATCTCCCTGCGTCTCAACCCCCATCGCGTCCGATCTCTCCATCCGCTTTGCAGGTATGTACGAGCATTCTCCCTTGGTCAATACATACTGATTTTCTAGGGCAAGAAACGCGTGCGAAACATTGCTGGTGGCGCTGGATCTGGCAGCGATGTCGACACTGGTGTCGGATCTGGAGCTGAAATGACCGAGGGCGGCAAGATCAAGAAACTGAAACTCAACCCCCCTACTTCGGTTTCCCGTGGTGGCACTCCACAAGGGTCCCGTGCCGCAAGTCCTTTGCCTCGACTCTCCGGAAGCCGTGCCAACAGTCCCGACGGCCCCAGAGGTGAGTTCCAGTCAAAATATATTTTCCGTACAAGACATAAAACTAACAATTTGCAGCCAATCGTGTGTCGACTCCAATTTCTGGAACTCAGACGTTCCCCACGGCTGGGGAAATTCATGCAGCCATCCCAGCATCAGGCATCCTCAGCAGCGACCTCTTGAAAGTTTTCCGTCCTCGTATTGGTGAATCCAAGGAGAACCACCGGAGATTCATTGCCATTGTCAAGGACGTCAGTGTTTACGGAAAAGAGGATCGGATGCTGCGACCAGGTCCCTGGAAGGGGAACTAAGGTGCCCAAGGTAGTTCCAAGTCAAAATCATTTGTCGAATACTTTACATGTTTTCACTTTTATTTCCTATCGGCCGATCGCTGTCCAGCAGACACCTTGTGATTAGGAATACTTTAACTATGAATATCTTCTGCAGGTGGTCTATTCTGGTTGTTCATAGTTGTTCATAAAGAGCGCCTACCTAATATCCTTATCATGAGCAGCCATCTTTTACATATGTGCCAATGAACATTCTTACTAGCTTCGGGTGACTATCCAAATTTGATATCTCTGCAAGATGACTGAAGTGGAATACAGCAGATAGTCTCTTAGCCTGGGGACAACTAGGAGATCTCAGGGTGATATGATCTGTAGCTAGCATACTCGGTTATTGGCTCCCCTTTATCGGCCATCTGACTTGACTTCCTTAAAAGAACGGATGACTATGAGACACTCCTTCTAGGTAGTGTAATGCCTGGTCTTTGCTTTGGTCAAGCTGAAAGACATATATATATATATAAGCATTAGGTTTCATCGGTGAACGTGGGCTTACTGGACTTGGTCCCATATGGTGGGATTCCATCTAGGAAAATACCACTCCTAGTTCTCCACTGGACGCATTTGCAACCAAGTGGCAGGTTAGGAATCCCTCCACGAACCGTCACTTGAGCGATGTAAGGTTTCACGTGGGCAAGAGCCTTGACCTAGGCTGGGTTGACGCTAAACCCAAAAGCTCATTCCTTCGAATCGAAGACAAAAATCCTAGGACATGAATGGATCCTAGGTTAAGACCCTCAGTGAACAAAGTGAATGCCATTGCTACCTGGCCAACTCCATGTAGAGGTATCAAATGTGGATGGAAGCCTGAGGCCAACCAGGGTGTTCATTGGTAGAGGATGGGAGGACCCGTGGTTCCCGCATGGGTGCTAAGCCTTTAACGTGTTTTTAAGGTTGGTATAAATAGAACCTTGGTAGTTTCCCCTTGCAGTGGCCAGACTACTTCCCTTTTACCCTCTTTCACTTTCTTCCCTCGTATTAACCTACTACCTTACTGTTCCAACTCAAGATGCGGTTAACGGCACGCGTACTCCTTGCGAGTACAGGGGGGACATCATGGTTGCACAGTGGGCCCTGAATATGACTTTTGACCTGGAGGCGGAAAGATATGATTCACAAGCTCGAGTGTGGCCTTGATAAAGCTGTCGAGGGGTTACAATAAGATACCATACCGATAGAACTACGCAGGGAAAGGGTCTGTGGAAGACATGCGGGTTATGTGAACTAGGGGACCAGGTCTCCCTCCTTCTACAATGCACACTGGATGGAGCTCTGTGTCAAGAGGTTTTTTTTTTAAAGATAATACCACTAGTAAAGAGAACATATTCTAAATGATAATTCAAAAGAAAAAGACTAATAAATGTCATCACTCCCATTATAAACACAACGAACCAGGAGACGAAACTGGCTCGGAATCTAAAAACATAAATCACAATCATTACGTCTCAACCCAAGAGAACAATTAGTCTCTAGGATCTATATGCGAACAGAAAAATAAAATGCACGGCGCTCTAAAACTGCGAGACCGCAACAGCAACAGCTTGCGAGTCACTGTGGCTGATGCTAACGCTGATCTGCTTGACACCCGCTTGCTTGGCGGCGGCGGCGGCGGCACCATGAAGCTGAAGATATGTTAGCGTTGTCACTGGAATCATGGGGGTAATCATGCACTTACGTTAACCACCGGAGCGCCGTTGGCATCAACTCCGATCTCAATATCCTTCAGAGCAGCACCAGCACCCTTGCTGCTGACACCCAATGACTTGAAGACAGCTTCCTTGGCACTCCATCGGCCTGCAAACGAGGACTGCGGGGAGGCAGCCTTGCGGCAGTAGTCCTGTTCAGCCTGAGTGAAATTGCGCTCGACGAAGGTCTCATTTTCAATGTTGACGGAATCGATGTGCTCGACGTCCACACCGATCTTTGAGTTCTCCGTGGCATTAGCCTTGGCAAGGGACTCGAGGGTCTGACGAGTGCTTTCGGACTCCTTGGCTTCGGGGGCAGTGGCGGAGTACTTGAGCTCAGAGGTCTTCTTGTCGACAGACACACGGTAGTCGGGGTTCAGGAAGATCTTGTTCTGCTGATCATCTTCGTAAGGAGCCTTGCTCTTGGCAACGAAGATGCTGTTGTTGATCAGGCCGTTGTGGAAGTAGCGGTAGGCCTTCTTCTGGCGAGCCTCGACCTTGGTCTTGTAGGCCTGGTACTGAGCCTGGTCAAGAGTGGCATACAGGTACTTGGGGTGAATACCAATAACCTGCGCACCCTTCTGACCGAAACCGAAGGAGGTGACGGAGAACGCCTTGACACCATCGGTCTGGATGCTGCGGCTGGGGTAGACAATGTAGTCGAACTTCTCCATGACCTTGTCAACGTTATCAGCGTTACGGTTGCCCGGCACGAGACCGCTGTCCAAGACCTGCAAGCAGCCGTTGAACATCCAGGCACCGGCGGCACCCTTGGGGTGACCAGTGAGGTACTTCTGGAAGATACCCATCACTGCATTACCCTTGGTGCGTCCAAGGTGCTTCATCTGTTGGCAGATGACATCGGACTCGTTCTTGTCGTTTGCGACAGTCGAAGTACCGTGGAAGGATGCGATGTCAATGTCGTCAACTGTGAGACCCCAAGTAGCCATGGCACCACGGAGCGGAGCAATGCGAGGATCCTGCTTCCAGAAGTTGTTACCCAAACTGTATTGGGCGTCCTTCTCCTGGCGAATGGCTTCGCGCTCAATGTGCTGAGCACGCTCCTGCATGTACTCGGCCTCGTTAAAGGTCTCGTCGCTCTGAGCCTTCACGGCATCAGTCTCCTCCTGGAGGTACATAAGTTCGGCTTCTTGCCATTCGTTGATCTGCTTCTTGCGGAGATCCAATTGACGGCGACGGTACTTGATGTCCAACAGAGGGGAGGGGAATTTGCCGGGGTTCTCGCGGGCGGTAGTCAGGACACCCTGGCCAGGAGCGGGAACAGACCGTCCGATCTTGTCAGTGGCGGTCGTCGTCAGAGCAATGATACCGTGGATGGGCACACCCATGTCGAGAGCAAGCTGTGCAGTCATGATAAGCTGCATACCGCAACCCTGGGACTCCATGAAACCAGCGCGAGTGGTGGTAGTGGGTCGTGACATCTCTTGCGGGGTGCGACCGTGAGCGAATTCATCTTCAGCGTTGCTAGTGGCCTTCATGTTGGCGAACTCGTAAGAGCCCTCCTCCTGGAAGTCATCGAAACCTCCAACGAAACAAACACGGGCCTTGCCCTCGACAATGGTCTCGTAACCGATATCCACAGACTCAACAGCCGTGGCGCAAGCACCGACGGGAGTCTTAATGGGACCGGTAGAGGACAACAGCAGCATGTTGACCCAGGCGGACATGGTGTTGATGAAGGACTCCTGCAAGATATCCTTTTGCAGCGGCTTATCCATGAAGCGATCCTTGTACATACCGCGCAGAGCGTGGGTGCCACCAATACCCGAACCAATACAGTTACCAACCTCAGACAGGTGGACATACTTGTAGAACTCGTAAGGGTCGGTGATACCGGCGGAAAGCATAGCCTCAGCTGTGCAGACCAGAACAAAGAGGGTCACAGGATCCACCTGCTCGATGATATCATCGGGAATACCATATCGGCTGGCGTCCCAGCCTGTGGGCACCTGTCCGGCGACAAGACGATCGAACTGTAGCGCCTTAGGGATGAGCATAGTGGCGCCCTTGCGAAGACGGACGGTGTACTCTCCAGACTCGGGGATTTCAAAGATCTCAACCTTGTCTCCATGTTCACGCTTGAACTCTTCAGCTGTCTCCTTGGAAGACTCGAAGGGTTCGAGGTCCTCCTGGATGACAATTTCTTGAAGGAGCTGCTTCTTCTTAGGATCGTATCCCTTGAACAACTCAGGCTCGATAAGACGGATACCAGTGTGCTCCAAGATGTGCTTCTCGTACTTGGACTTGATATCCTTGTCATCAACGGGATCACCGGTCTTGGCATCAACCCAGCCAGAGTAGGCCTTGCCCTTGAGGGGACCGTTGTGGTGTTTAATCAGGCCCATGATCCATGCCATCTCAACACAGCCCTCCAATGAGAACTTGCCCTTGGATTCCATCTCCCATCGGGTACGGGAGTTACCCCAAGGACCGACTTCAGAGAAACCAGTGACAACGACCACCTTATCCAGGTTGACCATGCCCTTAAGAGACTCATTGAGCGGCTTGACTTCCTCCTCCCAGTCGGGCAGGTTGGGGAATTCAAACTTGATGTTGGCGCGGGGCTCTGCAACAACCTTCTTATAAAGAACACCACTGTCTTCGCCGTTAACGACCTTGTGCTCGATGGCGGTCTCCTTGATCACAGCCTGGCGGACATCGCTGGTCTCCATGATGTCGGTACGAAGCTTGGTCATCAGATCCTTCAGGTCAGGAATGAATTGCAGACCACCGTTGAGATCAGCAAAGACTGGGTCGAGCTGGCAAAGGTTGACAATGGCCGGGGACATCAGTCCGAGAAGGTTGAAAGCCATCTCCTGCTGAGAGAATGTACGGACACCCAGCTTCTCGACACCTTCAGCGACCATGTTGTTGCCGCTCATCAGACCAGTACCACGGGTCCAGCCAATGACAGCACCACAGATGGTGAGGTAGTGGCTCCAGTTCTCCGAGTACCAACGGTTGAAGAGAGTCTCCAGGGCAAGCTTGGACTCAGAGTACAAGCCATCATTACCAAAGGTGCCGTGGTTTGGCGACAGGGGCAGCACAACTTGAGCAGGACGAGTCTCGAAGCCATGAGCCTGCTTTTGGGTCTTGACCGAGCCCAAAAGACGGAGCAGGTTGGTCAACATGATACGGTGAGCAAGTTCGGACTTGGAATCAATAGAGTCGATCTCGCGGCCGTTCTCGGGGATGGCAGCAAAGGGAACGACAAAGTCCAAGTCCCATCCAAGACCCTTCTTGGTGTCGTAGATGTAGTCAACCAGAGCCTCAACATCCTGCTTGCTGCCTTGGTTGAACGGCACGACCACAAGCTGGGAACCACGAGCACCGTAACGGGCGTACATGCCCTGGTAGTACTCGGTAACCTCGCGCGAGAAGCGACTGGTGGTGACAACGACCTGAGCACCACCGCTGATCAGACCTTGGAGGACCTCGGCACCAATGGAACCGGCACCGGCACCGGTCATCAGAACATTCTTTCCCTGGAAGGTAAGACCGTCCTTAGCAGCCGATTCCAGCACATTCAGATAGACACCAGTTAGCTTCTTGTTGTAGTCCCAGCCGTGTTCAGTCTTCTTCTTCAGGTGCAGGAATGGAATGGTCTCCACTTTGCCAGGGCGGGTGGGAGTGGTGCGTTTGGCAGCACTACGACCGCCCTTCTTGGATTGGCCGTTCTCCTGGGGAATGATTTGGCTCTCGTTCATGCCGAGAGCGTGAACGACGTCCTTGTACAGTGTATCAAACTGAATCTGCGATGACTTGGAGAGACGATGCTGCTTGCGAATGAGCTTGTAAACACTCTTCAGGTCGTGCTGGACCTTAGTGCGGTTGCTGTACTCGGAAATCGGGCCTCCCTCAGCCATGTGCTTAACGTAATGTTCAAGCTTGCGAGCGCTGGTGCGAGGGGCTTCCTTGTAGCCAATGCTGCCACGGGCATCAATAGTTGTTTGGGGGCCAGTAGGCACAGCGACGTCCTTGTAAACTGGAGCCACCTCCAACACTTCGCGGCAGTTCTCAATGAGCTGCTGTCCAAGTTCCTTGGCCAGCTGGTACGTCTCTCCGCGCTCAGTTGGGCAGTTGTCGATGTGGTACTGCATGAAGTCGAGGAGGAGGGGGTTGGAGCGGTTCATGATGCGGATACACTGGCTGACAATTTCGCGGTCCACCACCTGCAAGCGACCAAAGATGATATCGTAATACATGCTCAAGGCATCTTGACGAGCCCAGTTCCATGAGGAGTCGTAGACACGGGCCTTCAACTGATCGAATGATGGCTCAATGCCCGAGGCGTAGAAGTCGCCGTGCTCTGCTTGCCACAAGTCCAGCTGAGCCTGCAGCGCTTTCTGGGTCTCTTGAGAGGTCACATAGGCCTTTTCGCCACCACGGAGGTCCATCTTGAGGTAGCGGGCAATAATCTCAAGCTGCTGCTTGAACAGAGCTCGCTGATCCTTAGTCAAGGCATCAATAGCCGCAGGGTCCATGACCATACCACCGCCGCCACCGCCGCCGTCACCACCGGCAACCGGAGCTGAAAGGTTAACTCCGGCGCTGGCGGCATACTTGTTGGTTACGTCGTCGAGGTAGGCCTTAGCATCCGCTTCCGATCCAAGACGAGCAGGGGGCTCCATGGTGAGAGTAAGCAGGAGCACACCATCCTGCCGGCCGGATCCCAGGCCCCACCGAGTCTCCAGGTATTTTCTAACAGAGGTGATGTTGAAGCCACCGGGCATTTTGGAGGAGACCATTCTGGCGATGAGGGAGGAAGACTGCTTGCCAAGTTGGCCGTTGAATGTGGCTTGCATCGAAGCACCCAACTCATCGAGGGGGACGTCCTCGGGCTTTTCAGGCGTGGAACCGAATTCCTTACCCAAGTCACCCAGGATTTCATTTTGTAATGTGGACTTGCCTATTCGCGTATTAGATTAGACCCCAGGTTCTATTTTTGAAGGGGGGATGCGCTGTACTTACCTCCAACAAGATCCTTAATGGCTTTTGACAATGGCACATCCGCAATGCTCTTCTTTAGCTTCTGAGCAACCAGTGTCCGCAGGATATCAACTGCTGTGACTGGGACGTCTTCCACTGAGGCAGCGGGGCCTGCACTGGGGGGTGGGGGAGGAGCTCCAGCTGCAGGAGCGGCAGCTGATGCTGCCGCAGGGGCAGCCGAGGAAGCGGGCTCTGCAGCAGCCTCTGGTTCTTCCTCCACGGGCTCGACATCATAGTAGATCTCATTGGCATCCTTATTATAGCAGAGAATCTGGCGCTGGACTGAAGTGGCAGCATCATAGGCCTCGTACTTGGAGGCTAGTGTCCGCCGGGCCATTCCTCCAAGGGTATCTGCGGGACCAATCTCGACAATGCGCTCGGTGCGCTGTTCGGCGAGGATCACATCTTGGGTCTCGATCCATCGGACAGGGGAGGCGAATTGGTAGGCAAGCAGCTCCACCAACAAGGTGTGAGCGAGCTCTTGTTCAACTTCCGGACGCATGATAGAAATATTGGGTATCAATTGATTAAACAGAAGGACGAAATTAGGACAAATGTCCGGGTTGGGCGCGACAAGAGTCGTAGAGTGCCCAGGCGGAGGAGGAAGGAGTGAGTAGGGAGGATGACTGGGAAGAAAAGTAATAGGAGAGAATTAGAATAGGAGTCAATCCTATGTATGAAAGGTATCAGTGAAAGTCCCCAAGATAAATTGGATTGATCCAGAAAGAAGAAGGGAAAAAAAAGGTGGGAAGGGAAATGGAGCACGGAGATAGATGTGGTATCAAATAATACCGGATGGTAATTTTCCCAGTTTTATCAACACATGTAATTCAAAGAATAATGAGAGAACAAAATAATGGCACCACTCACCCTATAGACAACGATGGAATTGGAAAGATGGTATTCGGGGAATAGGAAGAGTAATAATACTGATGATCCTATAAGAATTATTAAGTTATTGACAGCGAGATTCGGAGGAATGGGGAGGGACAATGTCAAATTGGTGAGGGCGTTGGGGTCGCAGAGCTCCGGCCGAAGGATCGGACACTAAGGAACGATTTGCGCGGCATTGCGTGTGGATCATTTTATAGCTAGCTGGGGTTTAAGGGGAACATACAACGTATGTTGTAGAGAGGAATGAATCCCAACGGCAATTACCAATCGACCCAATAAGATAGGTAGATGAGATTTTTAGACTGGTATTTAAATATTACATATGTACTACAAATCTAACGATATACAAATATCAAAACGTCAAAACGTCAAAAACACCAGGGGGAAAAAAACCCATATTTCTATGCAAATTACAATACATGGGTAACACAGTGTACTAATTCCCAACGGGTTCAACCCAAGTTCAGAACCCATTGGGGCGGGTCTACTACCACGCTAAACCTCTTTGAGCTGTCTGCAGTTCAACCAGACCTTTTTTTTCTTTCCCTATTGCTTTCCCCTTCAGGCTCAATTGTGCTCTCGACCTCTTTTTCTATTTTATATGTATATCTGTTGAAATTGTGTCCCTTTACTTTTCTTTATTCCCTTGATAATACCCCCCCTTTTTACTTTAGACCTTTAAACCTCAGGTCTTCCCAGTGAGCCCCTCCGGACCCGTGGCCGTTGTCCTTCAAATCTAACAGGAACAGGAAACCCCTCTTCAATCTTAGGGTCCCTCTGGTCTTTTCCCTCTTAATCTCTTTCTCTTACCTTTTAACAAAGAGAGAGCCACATCATGTACGGCACATTGACCGGTCCCCAAACCGGTATCAACACCCCTCGATCCTCTCAATCCCTCCGCCCTCTCATCCTCTCGCATGGATCCCTCGAGTTCTCTTTCCTCGTTCCTACCTCGCTTCACTTCCATGCATCGCAGTTGAAAGATAGCTTTACTGCCTCTTTACCCGAGCCCACAGACGAATTGGCCCAAGATGATGAGCCCTCATCAGTGACCGAGTTGGTCGCCCGCTACATTGGCCATGTAGCCCACGAGCTCGAGGAGGAAGACGACGCACAGGGCAACTTCTTGGATGTTTTGAAGCTCGTTATGAATGAGTTCGAACGTGCCTTCATGCGCGGCAATGATGTTCACGCCGTGGCAGCTGCGCTCCCCGGAATTGTTGCCAAGAAGAACCAAGTCGTTGAGGCCTACTATGCCGGGCGAGCTGCGGCGGGCCGGCCCACCAAGCCCTACGATTCGGCGTTGTTCCGTGCGGCATCCGAGGAGGCCGCGGGTATTTACTCTGTGTTCGGTGGTCAGGGCAATATTGAGGAGTACTTTGATGAATTGCGCAACATCTACACCACGTACCCTTCTTTTGTTGAAGAGCTCATTACTTCCTCCGCCGAATTGCTCCAATCACTCTCTCACGAGCCCGAGGCTAGCAAGCTCTACCCGAAGGGCATGGATATCATGCAATGGCTGCAAGATCGGGACGCACAGCCCGATATCGATTACCTGGTCTCCGCGCCCGTGAGTCTGCCATTGATTGGATTGGTTCAGTTGGCCCACTATATGGTTACCTGCAAAGTCCTGGGCCGCCAACCTGGTGATATCCTGGAACGCATCCTCGGTACCACAGGTCACTCCCAGGGAGTCGTCACCGCTGCTGCCATTGCAACCGCTACCAGCTGGGAGTCCTTCGCCACAGCAGCCCGTAATGCCCTGACCATGCTGTTCTGGATTGGTCTGCGCAGTCAACAAGCCTACCCCCGTACCTCTATCGCCCCATCCGTTCTCCAGGACTCGATTGAGCATGGCGAGGGAACCCCTACTCCCATGCTGTCGATCCGCGACCTCTCACTCACCGCCGTTCAGGAGCACATCGATGCCACCAACCAACATTTGCCCGAGGACCGCCACATCTCAATTTCCCTGGTGAACAGTGCTCGCAACTTTGTGGTGACTGGTCCTCCCATCTCGCTTTACGGTCTGAATGTTCGCCTGCGTAAGGTCAAGGCGGCCACCGGACTTGACCAGAACCGTATGCCATTCACCCAGCGCAAGGTTCGCTTTGTGAACCGTTTCCTCCCCATTACTGCTCCTTTCCACAGCCAGTACCTTGTTTCTGCCTACGACCGCATTCTCGAGGATCTGGAAGATGTTGTTGACATCTCCGCCAAGTCACTCGCGATTCCCGTCTTCCACACCAAGACTGGAGAGGATCTGCGACAACTAGGCGACAAGAGCATTGTACCCTCATTGGTTCGCATGATTACCCACGATGCTGTCAACTGGGAGAAAGCCACTGTCTTCCCCCGTGCAACTCACATCGTTGACTTCGGCCCCGGTGGCATCTCCGGTCTGGGCGTTCTGACCAACAGAAACAAGGACGGTACCGGTGTTAGGGTCATTCTCGCTGGTGAAATGGACGGAACCAATGCGGAGGTCGGCTACAAGCCGGAGCTGTTCGACCGTGATGAGCATTCTGTCAAGTTTGCCGTGGACTGGGTCAAGGAACACGGCCCTCGTCTAACACAGACATCTACTGGTCAAACCTACGTGGACACCAAGATGAGCCGTCTGTTGGGAATCCCTCCCGTCATGGTGGCTGGTATGACACCCACCACCGTTGCCTGGGACTTTGTGGCTGCTACTATGAACGCCGGGTATCACATCGAGCTGGGCGGTGGTGGCTACTACAACGCCAAGACGATGACCGAGGCCATTACCAAGA
The DNA here is from genome assembly GCF_000769745.1 of Penicillium expansum. Classification (NCBI taxonomy): domain Eukaryota; kingdom Fungi; phylum Ascomycota; class Eurotiomycetes; order Eurotiales; family Aspergillaceae; genus Penicillium; species Penicillium expansum. Next base: position 177,499 of record NW_015971534.1, read on the forward strand.
TTGAGAAGGCTATCCCTCCTGGTCGTGGTATCACTATTAACCTGATCTATGTCAACCCCCGTGCCATGGCCTGGCAGATTCCGTTGATCGGTCGGTTGCGCGCGGAAGGCGTGCCGATTGAGGGTCTGACCATTGGTGCTGGTGTGCCATCTATCGAAGTCGCCAATGAATACATCGAAACTCTTGGTATCAAGCACATTGCCTTCAAGCCTGGCTCCGTGGATGCCATCCAGCAAGTCATCAACGTTGCCAAGGCCAACCCTAAGTTCCCCATCATCCTTCAGTGGACTGGTGGCCGTGGCGGTGGTCACCACTCCTTCGAGGACTTCCACCAGCCCATCCTCCAGATGTACAGCCGTATTCGCAAGCAAGATAACATTGTGCTTGTTGCCGGCAGTGGCTTCGGTGGTTCCGAAGACACTTACCCTTACCTCTCGGGTACATGGTCCGCCAAGTTTGGCTATCCTCCTATGCCCTTCGACGGCTGTCTCTTTGGGTCTCGCATGATGATCGCGAAGGAGGCGCACACCTCTTACAATGCGAAGAAGGCAATTGCCGATGCCCCTGGTGTGGACGATTCGGAATGGGAGAAGACCTACCAGAAATCAACAGGTGGTGTGATCACTGTTCTGTCTGAGATGGGTGAGCCTATTCACAAGCTGGCCACTCGCGGCGTGCTGTTCTGGCAGGAGATGGACCAGAAGATCTTCAAGCTGGACAAGGCCAAGCGTGTCCCTGAGCTGAAGAAGCAACGGAACTACATCATCAAGAAGTTGAATGATGACTTCCACAAGGTCTGGTTCGGTCGCAACGCCGCAGGCGAAACTGTGGATCTGGAAGACATGACTTATGCTGAGGTCGTTCACCGCATGGTGGACCTTATGTACATCAAGCACGAGTCGCGATGGATCGATCCCTCGCTCAAGCGCTTGACGGGTGACTTCATCCGTCGTGTGGAGGAGCGTTTCACTACTGCCGAGGGCCAGGCATCGCTGCTCCAAAGCTATTCCGATATTGATACCCCCTACCCTACCGTCGAAAACATTTTGTCTGCTTATCCCGAAGCTGCTGATCAGCTGATCAACGCTCAAGATGTGCAGCACTTCCTGTTGCTCTGCCAGAAACGCGGCCAGAAGCCCGTGCCTTTCGTTCCCGTGCTGGATGAGAACTTTGAGTTCTTCTTCAAGAAGGATTCTTTGTGGCAGAGCGAGGATCTTGAGGCTGTTGTTGATCAAGACGTCGGCCGAACCTGTATTCTTCAGGGCCCTATGGCTGCCCGCTTCTCCAACATCATTGATGAGCCTGTCAAGGATATTCTTGATGGTGTTCACCAGGGACACATCGCTGGCCTCCTGCGTGATGTCTACGGTGGCGATCGCACCAAGATTCCTGTCATTGAGTACTTCGGTGGGCAGCTTATGAATACCACTGAATCGGAATTCGACGGTTTGGTTGTTTCGGAAGAGCCAACCAAGACCAGCTTCCGCTTGTCCTCCACTGCAGCCTTGCCAGACTTGGACCGCTGGCTCGGTCTTCTTGCCGGCAACGTCTACTCCTGGAGACATGCTCTGTTCTTGGCCGACGTTTACGTTCAGGGTCACCGCTTCCAGTCTAACCCCATGAAGCGGATTGTTGCTCCCACCGCAGGCATGTATGTGGAAGTATCAAACCCCAATGATCCTGCCAAGACTGTTATCAGCGTGCGCGAGCCCTACCAGTCTGGCAAGTTGGTTAAGACAGTCGAAGCCAAGATCAACGAGAAGGGACAGATCAGTCTGACCCTATTCGAGGGTCGCACCGCCGAGAATGGCGTTGTCCCTCTGAACTTTTTGTTCACTTATCACCCCGAGACTGGATACGCTCCTATTCGCGAGGTTATGGGTGACCGCAACGATCGCATCAAGGAGTTCTACTACCGGATCTGGTTCGGCAACAAGGACGTGCCCTTCGACACCCCCACCACTGCCACCTTCAGTGGTGGCCAGAAGACCATCACTGCCCAGGATGTTGCCGACTTCGTTCACGCAGTTGGCAACACCGGTGAGGCTTTCGTTGACCGTCCTGGCAAGGAAGTATTTGCCCCTATGGACTTTGCCATCGTGGCAGGCTGGCAGGCAATTACCAAGCCTATCTTCCCTCGCACCATTGACGGAGATTTGCTGAAGCTTGTCCACTTGTCCAACGGATTCAAGATGGTGCCCGGCGCCCAGCCCCTCAAGGTTGGCGATGTTCTGGACACCACCGCCCAGATTAACTCTGTCATTAACCAGGAGTCTGGTAAGATGGTCGAGGTCTGTGGCACCATCAAGCGGGACAACAAAGCCATCATGCACGTCACCAGTCAGTTCCTGTACCGGGGCGCTTACACTGATTATGAGAACACCTTCCAGCGTAAGGACGAGGTCCCCATGCAGGTTCACCTCGCAACCAGCCGGGACGTTGCCATCCTCCGCTCAAAGGAATGGTTCCGCATGGACGACTCCGACATCGAGCTTCTGGGCCAGACCCTTACATTCCGCTTGCAGAGCTTGATCCGTTTCAAGAACACCACTGTCTTCAGCAACGTCCAGACCGTTGGACAGGTCCTTCTCGAGCTTCCTACCAAGGAGGTCATTCAAGTTGCGTCTGTCGAATACGATGCAGGTGACTCGCACGGTAACCCCGTGGTTGACTACCTCCAGCGTAACGGAACTTCCATTGAGCAGCCGGTCTACTTTGAGAACCCCATCCCGCTCAGTGGCAAGACCGCTCTGGAGCTGCGTGCCCCTGCCTCCAACGAGACCTATGCCCGCGTGTCTGGTGACTACAACCCTATCCACGTGTCGCGTGTCTTCTCCAGCTACGCCAACTTGCCCGGAACAATCACCCATGGCATGTACAGCAGTGCCGCTGTTCGCAGCCTTGTCGAGACCTGGGCCGCCGAGAACAACATTGGCCGTGTTCGTGGTTTCCAAGTCTCCCTGGTCGGCATGGTTCTGCCCAATGACATGATCACTGTCAAGCTCCAGCATGTCGGTATGATTGCTGGTCGCAAGATCATCAAGGTTGAAGCCAGCAACAAGGAGACAGAAGAGAAGGTTCTGCAGGGTGAGGCCGAGGTTGAGCAGCCAGTCACTTCCTACGTTTTCACTGGCCAGGGTTCTCAGGAACAGGGTATGGGCATGGAGCTGTATGCTTCTAGCCCAGTTGCCCAGGAGGTCTGGGACCGAGCCGATCGCCACTTCATGGAGAACTACGGTCTTTCCATTATTGACATCGTCAAGAACAACCCTAAGGAGCTGACTGTCTACTTCGGTGGTCCTCGGGGTAAGGCCATCCGGGAGAACTACATGGCCATGACCTTCGAGTCGGTGAACGCCGACGGATCCATCAAGTCTGAGAAGATCTTCAAGGAGGTCGATGAAAACACCGCCTCATACACCTACCGATCTCCCACCGGTCTTCTCTCTGCCACCCAGTTTACTCAGCCAGCCTTGACTCTGATGGAGAAGGCCAGCTTCGAGGACATGCGCACCAAGGGATTGGTGCAGCGCGACAGCAGCTTCGCTGGTCACTCGCTTGGTGAATACTCGGCTCTGGCTGCTCTGGCTGATGTCATGCCCATTGAGAGCTTGGTGTCTGTCGTGTTCTATCGTGGTCTGACCATGCAAGTCGCCGTCGAGCGTGATGCACAGGGTCGTTCCAACTACTCCATGTGCGCTGTCAACCCCAGCCGTATCTCCAAGACTTTCAACGAGCAGGCACTGCAGTACGTTGTTGAGAACATTTCCGAGACCACTGGCTGGCTGCTGGAGATTGTCAACTACAACGTTGCCAACATGCAATACGTCGCCGCTGGTGACCTCCGTGCTCTCGACTGCCTCACCAACCTGCTGAACTTCTTGAAGGCACAGAACATTGACATCCCCGCTCTTATGGAGAGCATGTCTTTGGAGGACGTGAAGGAGCACCTGGTCAGCATCATCCAGGAATGTGTCAAGCAAACCGAGGCCAAGCCCCGCCCCATCGCCCTGGAGCGTGGTTTCGCTACCATTCCTCTCAAGGGTATCGATGTGCCCTTCCACAGTACCTTCTTGCGCTCTGGTGTGAAGCCCTTCCGTTCTTTCTTGCTGAAGAAGATCAACAAGACCACCATCGATCCCAGCAAGTTGATCGGCAAGTACATCCCCAACGTCACTGCCCGTCCGTTCGAGATCACCAAGGAGTACTTCGAGGATGTCTACAGGCTCACCAACTCCCCCCGCATTGCCTCTATCTTGGCGAACTGGGAGAAGTACGAAGAGGGCAACGAAAATGTTGCGAAATAATCTATTCCTCTTGATATCCTCTTTATAATGTTGTGTTTTTGATAGACCATTTTTCGTTCTCATGGGTCATTATGTGATATGTCTCAAAGCCTTGGAGTTTTTATGTGCATGTATATGAGTTTTAAGTTTGCATTTTAATACAGTTTTTTCCATATTAGTTATACCTTCAGACTCTTGCGCTTCCTAGAATAAGTAGTGCCTGTATATTACAAAGATGAAACCTCAAGCCAAATGTATATATTCAACACCAAACTGTTATGGTAGTGGCAACATGCCACTAAATTGATCCGCCCCCTCAATGGGACTTACCCACTTTAATCGTTGGTCAGTGTATATCTCCACCACAGGCGTCCGTTCATTCAAAATCCCACTATCATCAAATATTCCAGCCCGAAGGACTGTAGTTTCGTCAGGATCTCCATTGGTCTTGATCTTCCGTCCAAAAAGCGGCGTGCCTATCCACTTTCGTCAGATGCTGTCTTCACAAAATTCAGTATAGATACATACCACAGTCAGGACAGTAATAGTTCTTAATACTGTTTCCACTATCTGAGGTCTTTGCCACTTCTTTCGGATTTCCAGAGATCTCCACATTTGCGTTTTTGACAATGAAATTGTAGCTATAGGCTGCCCCAGTGAGCTTGCGACAATCGAGACAGTGGCACAGTGCCTAATGGAAAATATTAGGTTGACTTGACCAAAGATTGAATCATATTGGTTGTACTAACCGATGCCAGAGGCTGGCCCTTGTATTCGACTCGGACCTTGCCGCAGAAACAACTGCCAACAGCCATTTTTATAGAAGTAGAGTAATATCTGATGTAGAGCGTCCGTTTCATGCAGTCCGCTATTTGACAATTCGGGTGGGGACATCAATGACTAATCTTCACTATGTACTTTTGTGTAGCGGTCCATTTATTTTCCGGGTTTCAACACTCAACTTCTCAACCAGTTGGTAGGTGGGCGTATCTGTTAGTCTCAATCGACCGGTGACTAAGGTTTTGGTGGCCCCAACAATAAAGTACTGAAGTATTGGAAACCATTATGATGATGACTCATGGATATATACACCTACAAAGGTACTATGTATATTAGCAGGAATGGAAATTATAGCACGGAGTAAACATGTCGGCTTATCACTCTACGATATACAATAGGTAGAGGCTTGACAGAAAAGCATTAAACGTACAGAGGACTTTTCTACATATGAACAAAGATATATTAAGGACATCATGATCGCCCCGCACGGTTGAGAGGACCCCAATTAGCACGAGGGTTGAGCTGGTACCGCACCAGTCGTTTCTTGGTATGCGCAGCAGACACCTGACGGCCTAGAGCCTCATCAAATACCACCTCAAGGGTACTAGGGTGAGGCCGCGTGACGGGCTGTGCAGATGCCTTTCCCTTCTCCGGCGCAGGCTGGGGATCGGCATCGGGGCCAGTCTTTGCAGAAGCAGAAGCACTTTTCCAGGAGTTTCGCGATCCGGATCGGTAGAGAGCGGCTTCAACCTTGGTGACCAAGTCACTGACGTCTCTGCCAGCCTCAACGGCAGACATCAGGTCTTTTTTGAGAAGCGATAACCATTGATCTTCATCGCCCAATTTACGCAGGTTTTCACGGCTCTTGCCCATAATCGCAGCACCGGCGGATCCGGGCTTCAAGGATGATTCCTTGATGGGTGATTTCTGACGGACCCATTCGCGCAAGATCTCCCAAATCACCTCCCAGGGCGCATCGGTGCGGATTGAGTTTGGCTTGGTGTGGCTGCGAGTGGAGCGATATCCGAGATGGCTGAGCGCACCGCGGAACTCGTCGATTGGAATGGTGGTTGCGTGGATAACCTTTGAGAGAGCACTGAGTGAGAAGAAGAAAGGGTATTTTTCCCGAGCGGCAACATCCATTCGAGGAACGATGGCAGGGTATGCGGGATCACGCTGGTTCTTTGTGCTTGGCGCAGGTTGTTTGGGAGAGGATGGCTCGGATGAAGATGGTGTTAGGTCCAGGTCCTCTTCAAGGGCAGTGGTCAACATTCCCTCAATCCGAGCACAGGTCTGATATGTTTCGGGATCAGCTCCAGGAAGCATGTCCAAGATTTTTTGAATAAAGTCAGGATTGTGTAGCCGACCGGCCCACATGGGTCCTGCAAGATGTGTTTTTGTGCCGCAATGCTCACAGTGCGGTCCGGCTGCGGGCCCCTGGGCCAGGCCGTGGTGGTATATGGAGTTTCCCTTGCGGTCCAATTTGGATTTGGTAGACCCAATGGGCTGTGTTGACCATGCGCCACAGCCGACATCGCAATTGTAAACTAGCATTGAGTTACCCGCGGTAAATTTGACCTGTGCGGGAGATTGATAGACCCGAACAAAGACGCGAGCGTAAAAGTCGATAGACAGAGACAATAGTGGCTCGATAGCCACTCCATACTTGGCCGCGGACATGGCAATGGCATTCAGAATCAATCGCAGACCACCTTCGTGGGAGTGGAGGCCTTTGACGGGGATACCGCCGTACAGAGAGAATGCTTTTTCCGAATAGCCGGTCGAGGCCCAGACACCGGCATCGGTGCAAGTAACACACAAAAGGCCACCATCTTTGGCTGCTTGCACTGCGGCATCCAGGAACGGAGATGCTGTGCCATATGGATCCAGATCAATGACGTCGAACTTGCTCGCAGTGTCAAGCCCGTACATGTAAACGCGAGCATCAGCCAGATTAGGTTGAATCGTTTTAAGGTTGTTGTAGTCAATGTTCTTCTTCATGGACTTTATTGCTGACCTTGACAGATCATTGGCTACGACCTTTGTGACAAATGGAAGCTCCGAGGCATAGCGAAGGGCGCGCAGTCCAGTTGCGGAGAGAGCATCAAGAATAGTGAAGGAACCTGTGGGTTGCTCTGGCCGAGCTTCTGACTGAGGTTCTTGATCAACCGCGGGAGCGGAGACTGGCTGGTCGTTTGTCTCTGTGTTTTCCTTGTGTTCTGCTTTGGGGGCGGGCCTCGGGTTCTCGGTCTGGTCGTCTTCACGCTTCCTTTTCTTTTCCCCATTGCCTGCCTGCTTCTTCAGTTTCTGGGCCGCTTTTTGTTTCTTCAGGTCTATGATGTGTTCTCCATGAGCGCGAATGGCCAGCACACTGAGGTCGCGATTAAATTGTTGGATTGGGTTGTAGAAGACGGATTGCATTTGGTCGTCGCTTTTGAGATCCTTCTTCGTTCCCTTGGAAGCGGCCTCTTGGGCAGGCGGGTTGAGAATTTTTGCCAGACCCTCTTTGATAACATGGTAATTGTCTCCCTGGTATTCCACCAGCTGGACCTGAGGAGCCTCCATGGCTCTAGAAGTGGAAAGGATTCGGACACAAGATCGGATCGAAGTGGGTGTCGAGCGGGGGAATTGGGCCAGAATAAGGGTAGGAATGAGTCTTCGCTTAGCGTAATTTGTTGCCGATCCAAAAATCAACGAGGGGTTCATGAGCGAAGCCTTTCGCTGCATGTCACAAGAGAACGTTGAATGCGACGGAGAAAAAGATTATACGCACGGACCAGTATGCAGTACACAGCAATACCTGTTTTGTAATTTATGTCAACTATAAAAGTATGTAGGATCAAGCAGTCTTGATTGCAGCTCGCATGTCACAGCTTATTATTGCGATGATATCAGAGGACGAGATTTGATATTTGTATAGTAGAAAGAGCAATATTCATGATGTCTTCAGGCTCTTTTTATACATTAGGATTAAGTCTATGTAAGTAATATGTCCAATCATACAAAGCTATCACAGCCACTCCCCAATAATCGGGACATGATTATACATCTCGTTCCACCCCTTGGCCTCCCAGCCCGCGCCTTCGCCGGCACGTCCAATAACCCCGAGCGCACCTGCAAGCCAGAGAGCCGTGCTAGCAGCCGCGACTCCATTGACAACCCACCACATCTTACGCTGTCTCTTCGACTTCATTTCTGTAAGTCCAAGGTAACCATCCAACGAGCCTTTTTGGCTACGCTCCTTGCGCGCTGTGGTCACTCTCCAGCCCATCCAGGTCGCCCAGCCACCAACAAAGTGCCACACACTGGCAGTCACAAAGAAGAAATAGAATACATTCCAGAAGACAGGGCTCCGAGCAAAGCCATGGGCAATATACCCAAGTCCCACGCCAGAGCTTCCTCCTTCGACAATCAATGGCGTGGCACGGTTGACCCATACGTGGAATCCAATCAGCGGCGCGACAAAGTATCCAGTGCGTGCCTGTAAAGACATCCGCGGCCAGAAGTATAACGTGTTTCGCTGTGCGCGAGTCTCGGCACCGTACAGACGTGCTCTGCGCGTAGCACGAATGTTGCGGAGAGCAATTCCTGAGGCAATATGCGCAAGTATAGGAATTGTCAAGACAAGATGCTCAAGCCCGGGGGCCTGGTATATGGGTCGTGTGAGTAAAAGGTAGGATTCACTCGCGGGAACGGAGCGAGTCACGAGTGGGATAAGAGAGGTGTTGGCGAGATGTAGGATGAAGAAAGCCGAAGGTGGGTAGGTTGAGTATTTTTGAATACCGGTGACTAAATAATCATTGTGGTTAGAATATATAACCCAGCTTTTGTTGATTGACGTACGCCATGAATCCCAGCGATGCCCGCCTAGTTTGGGGATTGAAATTCCAGCTCCATGTTGCGTAGGAGAGGCGGCCCTAGGGAAGTATTCGCCGCTTTCAACATCCAGAATGTCATGGACAGGCGATGGGTCTAATTCTTGCAAGGAGATGATAGACTTGGTGTCGATGTCCTCCGGTTTGGAGAGCACGTGGGACGACATTGTACGATTTTCAGGATTTTTGGTTTTCAGGAGCTAGAGAAAAAGCGTGAGAATGAAATTCGTAAGAAAATAACTCGTCAATCATGCATCCATATTGTATAGGCGAACTAGGAAAAAGCAGGGAAATGTTGGGCTTCAAGGATCTCCGAGTCGCGAAAATACAGCAGCTCTGATAGGTCACTTCTTCGACGGGTAATGACGATTGTCCACAGTCCATGGTCATGTGACTCGATATACATCGTATCTTACTATAGTAGTAGTTTAGTTTTAACTTGCTTGATTTAATATAAATATTACATCCAAGTACATGTCTTGCCCATATGCTTAAAATAGGAACTATATAGCTACTTAATGATTAACAACAGCACATTAGCATGAAAGCTGAGATACATAATGGAGAGACTAACCATGAATCCATATCTGCCACATTTCACAGGCAGCGACGCGCGTTAGACCCCGTTATAAATACGCAGATGGTCGTAATGCCCGGCCGTACTTAACGCTCTCTCTCTCCGAACTTCACGGATACTCTACTTCGGGGACAATGGCACCGGTATGCTCTTATTTTTTGGTCCAAAACTGACACCTCAGCTAACAAATATAGCGTGGTTTCACGAACCCCGCTCCTAGGGTAATTAATCACCCAGGTCTGCCATATCTGCTATCGCCAAGCTAACCCTTATAGACCGAATCAGCGCGGTCTGCGCTGAGCTCCTTCACCTGCAGCCTGTGCAACAAATCCTACTCGCGCCACCCAGAATATGAAGCACATATCGGCTCATACGATCACCAGCACAGAAAGCGTTTGCAAGATCTCAAGCAGTTAACACGTGATCCAAATGCCGTCGAGAAGAACCGCCGGGCAGAACGTAAAGCCGATGCGCAGGCCGGTCTGAAAGTCATCGAGACTCCTGTCGACAATGTGATACCAAGTGGAGGAAGCACGGGGTTCAAGAAGGGAGGTTTTAAAAGCTCATTCGCCACTGTCAAGGGAGCAGTGGCCCCTACAGCCCCAGTCAAAAAGAACGTTCTAGGAGACGACGAGGAAGATGATACCCCGAAACCAAAAGACCAAGATCCATCAAATGTGGGCAGGCCCCAAAAGATTGAACCTGGTGATGTGGAAAGTGAAACCGACGAGGAATACGGCCAAGAAGGATATTATGATCCTCGCCGGCCAACGGACTGTTTCGCTGGGTGTGTTGCCCAAAAGGTCTGATGGACATCGTGATGCCAAAATGACTTGAGAATCGAATCAAATATCAAATATCCAATGGCGTTGAAGGGTACGGATTATGCTTTGTTTTAATCACTAGGCAGCAATGAATTTCCATCTAAGCCGTTTAAGCACATTTACGTTGGTTCTTGTCTGGGTGTAATGGTACATGCTTTCCAAAAGACTGTCTAAAACGGTTGGAGAACAAAAGCAGAATAAAACAACGACATAAGATGGAACAGGTGAAAGGGTACTAGGCACATGGCTATATTATTGCGAGCTCCTCACTCGCCCTCGTTTATTGGCTTACAGGCGCAGAAGCTTGGCGGCCTGGCTGACAATGGTGTCCTCCTGGGGGAAGGCCATGGTCTCAAGGCCAGCGGCGTAAGGAGTAGGAACCTCAGCACCGGTGACACGGACGGCGGGGGCGGTCAGGTAGTCGAAGCCGTACTCCATGGCCAGAGCCAGGATCTCGGACGAAAGACCGAACATGGGGTAACCAGACTCAACGACCATGATGCGGCCGGTCTTCTTGAGGGAGGCAACGATGGTCTCAACATCGAGGGGCTTAATGGAGCGCAGGTTGATAACCTCAGCGTCGACGCCGTACTTCTGCTTGAGCTCGGCGGCAGCGGTCAAGGACTGACCGACACAGCGAGAGACGGAGACGATGGTAAGATCCTTTCCGGGGCGCTCAATCTTGGCCTTGCCAATGGGCAGGACGAAGTCGTTCTTCTGGGCAGCCTCGCTCATAGGGAAAGACTGGCCGTACAGGAGCCTGGTATTGGTTAGTTCACGCGGAATCCAATAAAATGAGTAGGTTGGATCTTACTCGTTCTCCAGAACTACAACGGGGTTGGGGTCACGGATAGCAGCCTTCAGCAGACCCTTGGCATCCTCGGAGCTCCAAGGGGAGACAACCTTCAAACCGGGGATGCTGCCGTACCAGGCGGAGTAATCCTGGGAGTGCTGGGCACCGACACCGGAGGCGAAACCGTTGGGACCGCGGAAAGTGATGTTGCAAGGCTGGATACCACCGGACATGTAGTGAGTCTTAGCGGCGGAGTTGATAATCTGATCGATGGCCTGCATGGCGAAGTTGAAGGTCATGAACTCGACCTAGATCATGAAAGATTAGCATGCGATCCCGGATTCCAACAGTCACTTCCGGAAATACTCACAATGGGGTGCAGACCAGCGAGAGCAGCACCAACAGCGATACCACAGAAGCCGGCCTCTGTGATGGGAGTATCGATAACCCGCTTGGGACCGAAGCGGTCGAGCAGACCCCTCGTCACCTTGTATCTGTACAAGCGGAAGGTCAGCGTCGGTTCAACTGGAACTCATGGATTACTTACGCTCCGTTGTACTGTGCGACTTCCTCACCGAGGACGAAGGTCTTCTGGTTGCGTTCCAACTCCTCTGCCAAGGCCTCGTTCAAGGCATCACGAACGGTGACCTGCTTGGTGCCGTCCTCGGTGGCATATCCGCGGCGCAGAATTGAAGGAGCACAGGCGGACTGGCGGAGATTCGAGCGCAGAGCAGTGGAAGCAAGGCGCGAGGAAAACAGACGAGCTGTTGGGCGGAAAAGTCGGGGAGCTGCCATTGCGGAAATATGAGGGAATTGAGAAGATGAAAACAAAAAATAGAAAAAAAGATTCAATTAAAGATCGCAGACCAAATCGGACCGCAAAGACAATTGAATAGAAGAACGGGAGTGTAGATCAAAGTGAATGCCCAGGGAAAACTTATCGCCGTCCGAATAATCTTTGAGATGCAAATCCGAAGATGTTGGGCAACACGTGATATCAGAGCTCACCGGTACTGTAACCGTAACCATACCAGAATTGGAGAGCTCACCCTGAGGCATCCGACCTTGTTTACACAACATATCCTCTGTGAGGTATCTACTTTTAGTTTTATGACTACGTGTTTCCTTCCGGGTCTCTCAAGTCCTCTCAAGGTTTCTCCTTGCTGTAAATTCATGCTTTTTGACACTCTTCCAAGGGTGTAATTGTTGGTACTGATGTTGTCTTTGCTCTGGCTACTTCCGTCGGCGCTCGCCGCTCAACCCTCCGCACCCGACCCCATCTCCGCTCCGCTGCGAGCTCTTGATTTCGGGCAACTGAATTTCCTCCATACTACCGATACTCATGGCTGGCTGGCTGGTCATCTGCAGGAGTAGGCTTTAGACCCTGCTAAGCTTTGAGTTGTACTAATAATCGCAGACCGTCCTACTCCGCAGACTGGGGAGACTATGTATCATTTACGACACGCATGCGGGAAAAGGCTGAAGCACAAGGACAAGATCTACTCGTGATAGATACTGGTGACCGAGTCGAAGGGAATGGCCTGTATGACTCCTCGGAGCCCAAGGGTATCTACCTTTCAGACATCTTGCAGCACCAGCACATCGACCTGTTGACGTCGGGAAACCACGAACTATACAAGCAGAATACATCGGAGGCTGAGCTTCTTGTCACCGTTCCTAATTTCCGGGGCAACTATCTGGCTTCAAATATCGACATCATTCACCCGACCACCAAAGAGCTTGTGCCTCTGGCTCCGCGGTTTAAGAAGTTCACTACCAAGAAACAAGGTATCCGTATAGTAGCGTTTGGCTTCCTCTTTGATTTCAACGGAAATTACAACAATACTGTGGTCCAGAGAGTATCTTCTACTATCAAAGAGGATTGGTTCCAAGAAGCCATTCGGGATAAAGAAGTGGATCTGTTTTTGGTGATTGGCCATGTGCCTGTCCATTCGCCGGAATATCGGGCGATCTTCAAGGAGATCCGGGGAATTCGTTGGGATACCCCGATCCAATTCTTTGGCGGGCACCAGCACGTGCGTGACTATGCGCAGTATGATTCTAAAGCCTTTGGGCTAGCGAGTGGTCGATTCATGGAAACTGTTGGCTTCATGTCAATCGATGGCCTCGCCAGCAAAACAAGCCACCAGTCTGCTGCCGGACCCGTCTTCAAGCGCAGATATATTGACAACAATATTTTTTCTTATTATCATCACACCGGTCTTGATCAAGACACCTTCCCAACCGAAAAGGGCCTCAATGTCTCCCGATTGATCGCCAAAGCACGGACTGACCTTCATCTGGACCACATCCATGGATGTGCTCCACATGATTTATGGATGTCGCGAGTTCAGTATCCGGACCCCAGCAGCATTTACACTTGGCTTGAGACTCAGGTTTTGGGTGACTTGAGGGATGAGACTCGTGGGGACACGCCTAGCCTAGCCATTGTTAATACGGGCGCTATGAGGTTCGATATCTTCAAGGGGCCTTTTACCCAAGACTCGACTTTTATTGTATCTCCATTCACTAGCACCTTCCGCTATGTGAAAGATGTCCCATATGACAAGGCACGACTTATTGTCGAGGTTCTAAACGAGCAGCCTCAAGTTTCATCTACGGATGAATCTTCGTTGACAACCTTGGGCCCTCTCGAGCAACTTGCATATCCGGAAGACGTGATTGCCGAAAACTGGCCTAAAGCTAGCGAGCAAATCCCCATGTCCGGTCCGGACCTCGTGCCCGGTTACACGACAAAAGATGATGCGGGCACAGATGGCGATGACACCATCCATTCACCCATCTCCTTTTACCGCGTGCCGAACTGCATTCAATCCCTCAAATCTGCCAATGCATCTGAGACACCGAAGACGGTAGATTTGGTCTACCTTGACTTCATCGAGAAATATGTAACACTGGCCGCCAAGTTTGCTGGTCTCGATGTCGACATTGCAAAGGAAAGCGATGTCTATATGCCGCACGTGTCTCTAACAAACCTGATTCTTGACTGGGTGAAGAAGAACTGGAAGTGTTGATAAATATATTTTCTAGCTCGGTTCATTTTGTTACAATTCATTCCTAGTTTCTGGACCCATGTTGTACGCAGAAGTAAATATCGGAGAAAAACCGGCTAGGTTTATAATACATTTATATTGCTGAGGTGGCTGTTCACTCAATCACCGCCGTTGAATGTGAACACACCCTTCCCACTACGGTAGCCGCCCAAAGTGCCCTGCACACTCTCTGCCAACTCCGGGCCCTCGGACTCCCAGTTCCACTTGACCTCATCCACCGGGATATCCCGGAACTTGCCAGAGCGAGTCAATTGAAGCACATCCTTGATGGTACTCTCCTTCAGCTGCGGGTTCTTGTCACCCCACTTGCTGACCCAGAACCCATCAAAAGCGAGGTTCTTGAAGATCAGCAGGCCCGAGGGCAATGCAACAGGTTGCTTAGACATGGCCCCGTAGGTCACCATGTGCGAATCAGGAGCCAAAGTCTTCGCCAAAGCGGTGGCATTCTTCCCGCCAACGCAGTTCAATGCCAGACGGATGGGCTCCCGGCCTTGGCGGGTGAACTCGTGGACCATATCCCGGAAGTTGCCAGTAAGCATCTCCTCCTCGGTGATGACAACGGTAGCTCCCAGGTCCCGGAGCTCCTTCTTAAGAGCCTCGGTCTCCTCGGGGGTCTTGCGCTGTCGAACGACATTGAGTGTCTTAATTCCCCACTCGCGGCCCAGCTGAATAGCTGCTCGTCCGACACCACTGTTGGCACCGTTCTGGATCATCCATTCCTCGCCAGCACGCATCCAATCCCATTCACAGAAATCCCGGAGCATACGGTACGCAGTGACGGGGTTGACACTGACAGTGCCAACCTGCAGAGGGGTCAGGCCCTCCTTGTTCTCAATCTTGATCAACTGGGATTCGTCCAGCTGCGCGTGGGTACGCCAAGTACCCAGGCCTGTGCGCTTCATAATGACCCAGTCACCTTTGCTGAGGTTCTTGACGCCTGCACCGGTTGACAGCACCTCGAATGCGCCCTCGTTACCACCGACTGCGGCGGGCTCTGCGTTTCCGAGATCCGTTTGGAAGGGAGGTTTGCTGGGGTAAACACCCTGGATCTGGTTCACGTCGGCGGGGTTCATCGGCGCCGTCAACAGGCGCAGATTCACTTGGGTTGCATGCGGCGCGGAGATCGAGTGCTTGTGTAGGCTGAATTGATTAGTTTTATTTGCTCAATTGCAGCTAAGAGAACCTACCGCAAGACATCTTTGGGCTCGCCATATTTGGAGTAGATGAGAGCCTTTGCCTGTGTGTAGCCGTAGACCGAAACGTATCGCCGACCGAATGGAGCTTGACCGAGCACCTGTGGTACAGCTCGAGCTGAGGCCGGGCGAGCACTTCGGGTGGCCGTCTGTAGTATACTTCGCGAGAACATAGCTGGTAGGTGAGGGAGTGGAGGAGAAGAGAAGTCGAGCAAATCCGGATGACGTCTTGGTCGATTTCGCTCGGCCCGAAGGAACTATTGACATTGTAGCTCCGAGGTCACTTACACGGAATTGTTTGATGTTTTTATTCGAGAAATTTCTATTTATCTCTAGCAGGCTATCAAGCCATATAATATGTATCTACATGTATATAGTGACATATCTTCAAAGGTGACAGGGACCTGAACAGGTACCGTAGAAAAGCAGCACGGACCCGGGAAACTCGCGTTCTCACTCCCTTTCTGTATTATACTCCTCACACACTCGTCTAAATGTCCTTATTGCGCGAAGCTGAGAAATGCGTCGCTAATCAATATGCACATGGTTTCAATGCCTTCATAACCCCACTGTCGCGCGCGGGGCCATGGCTGGACCGCGTAAAGGAAGCAGATGCGCGCAAGGAAGAAGGTAGCAACACCGGACTTTCACTCTCTACTTCGGAATTAACCAATATGATCAGGGAAACCCAAGTCTGCAGTGGATGGCCGATTGATCTCCATCAAAGACAATATCTGCACGCGCGACCTTCCGACGACCTGCGCTTCGGGAATACTGGATAAATTTACGAGCCCGTTCAATGCCACTGTTGTCGATCAACTAGAGGCTGCCGGGGCCATTGTCGCCGGAAAGACAAACCTGGACGAGTTTGGGATGGGATCACACTCGATCAATTCACACTTTGGTCCTGTCAAGAATCCTCGTCTGGATTCTAGCGGGGAAGACCTCTCGGCCGGTGGCAGCTCTGGTGGAAGTGCCGCCTCAGTCGCCGCCGACCAATGCTATGCGTAAGTGGCTAGTCGTCAGCAAGGAGACTCATTGCTGACTTCTACAGCTCACTAGGAACGGACACCGGAGGCTCGGTCAGACTTCCAGCTGCTTACACCGGGACAGTGGGATTTAAACCGTCATATGGACTGATCTCACGATGGGGCGTGGTTGCATACGCCAATTCTCTGGATACCGTGGGTATATTGGGGAAAACTACCGCAAATGTGCGAGATATCTTCAGTAGGTTTTGACCAATGTGACTGGATAACGACTGTGCTAATAGCCTGCCCAGACATCCTCAACCAACATGACCAGCGCGACCCTACCAACCTCTCAATATCCTCCCGCTCTCGAATCCAAGCCTCTCTCCAAACACCACAACTTGCCTCACGACTGACTTCAGCCCCTCTCCGAATCGGCGTGCCAATAGAGTACAACGTTTCCGAGCTGACTCCGTCGGTCCGTCGAGCTTGGGCTCTTTCTCTGGCACACCTGAAGAAACAAGGACACACCGTCCATTCCGTCTCTCTGCCCGACACAAAACACGCACTATCTACCTATTATGTCGTGGGACCTGCCGAGGCATCCTCAAACCTGGCCAAATACGACGGAGTACGATACGGGACTCGCGCCGCAGGCCCAGATGGTGACGGCAAGCCTGATGGATATCTATTCTCAAATACCCGAGGAGAGGGATTCGGGCAAGAAGTTCAGAGACGAATTGTTCTAGGCACGTTCACTTTGAGTGCCGATGCCATTGACAACTATTTCATCCAAGCACAACGGGTCCGTCGTCTAGTCCAGCAAGACTTTGATGCTGTCTTTACAGCCAAGCATCCGCTCGCTGCGCACAGCGCAGACAAAATTGCAAAGGAAAATGACGTAGATGTCATCATATGTCCTACTGCTCCCTCATCCCCGCCACGACTGTCAGACTTGATGAGCAAATCTACCAAGCAATCCCCCCTGGATGCATATGTCACCGACGTGTTCACTGTTCCCGCCAGTCTCGCTGGTCTCCCTGCAATTTCAGTTCCCGTGACAGTGGCTGGAGAGAAAGATGCTGAGCTGGCAGGGATTCAGGTCATTGGCCAATATGGAGACGATCAGTTGGTTATGAAAGTGGGAGAGATGTTGGAGGGAAGAAATCTGGATTAAGCCCATACCTGTACGACTACTAAATGAAATGTATATTATGTGAATAAAAATTTCGAAATCAGAATTGGTATCAATGCTATTACGGAAGCCAAACGCCTATTCCATTCTCCCGTTGAGTGTGTCATATGTCACTAAGTCATCTCGACATCGCCGTCACCCTGCACTTCAACGTTGGGAGTGCCAGCTGTTCCAACACTCATCGCATCTTCAAGGATGTGGTTCGGAACATCGCCTGCAGCCGGTGTCTCGCGATTGCTATTGGCAGCGGAATCAGATGCCCCGGCAGTTCCAGGAGTATGGGCAAGCGTAGAGTCAAGCGCCGCGCCGACACCCCCCTTCAACACCTCTGGCCCTCCCACAGCTCCAGTTCCGTCAAGTTCGGTATTGTTATTGATGACATCGCCATCAATGCCGCCCCATGTGAACATGGCTTCTACCTCGTCCACGATATCGGCCATGACGTCTTCAGCAATCTGGTCATTGAAGCGTTCGCCCATGGCCCGAACTGGCTCTCCAGTTTCAGTCTTATCGGGTGGCCCAACCCACCATGGCCCCTCAAATCGGCATTCGACGGCACCGCCGCCGTAGCAACTCACGGCAGGATAATAACCGATCAAGCCATCGTCGGCATTCTCACGCTCGCCAATACCAAGATTGTTTGTGCCATTGGCGAGACGACTTGCAGGCGGCAGGAAGGCGTACAGCTCTTTGAAAGGGGTTCCCATTTGCACTCCGTTCTTTAGAATGGTGATACTAGATCCCGGGAGTGTGCGAAGGGTGGCGTCTTCGCTGTTAAAAGGGGACGGGGGACCAAACGTCGGTGTTTCCTTGAGGTTGAAAGCATAGTCACGGAGGTGTTTCGTAGAAAAGACATTGGATTGTTGCCAACAGAAATCCGATTTATAGTGAAAGGGAATCCGATCTCGGATAATGTTGGTTGCTACCGGCTGTGATGGGGTATTATCGGCAGGATCATAAGTGCCCTCGACAATCTTCTTGTGGAGAGAAAGCGGCGGAAGAGTGATGAGCATGCCGATAACATCGCCTTCATTGATAGCCTCCCCCTTGGGAAAGAAGAACTCGCATCGCATGCGATTAACAACTTCGCCGTTCACATCTCGAATTCCGTACCCGTAGCAATCCACCCCAACGTTCACGTCGAGGTCGGCCTCGCGTCGGGCGAATCCAATACGGACATGGCCACGGGGTGATGTTGTCGATCTGCCATTTTGAGGTGCCTGGGGATCGTTGACTATGCCGCTAATCACACGAGCTTCGTAATAATACGTGCCCTCTCGAGCACATACATTAGCGCGAGCCGTATGCCACGCATCACTGGTTGTTACCGCAGTCGCGCTCTCTGAAAATGATATCGCAGCTGGTGAATCCTCGAAACTGAAGCGGGTATGGTACGGGCGAACATCGGTTTGTCGATATTTGATGTGAGGGAACCCGGGGTCTGCAATAGCATAGCTATAACGAAATCCATTCTTGTTGGTAAGCTTATCGACAACCTCGTAGAAATCCCAGCTCTGGCCTAAGACGTCCGACGTCTTTCGGCTCACGCGATTCAATTGGCGAGGTTGTGGAGGGTATCGATCTGAGGCGTGCGGCTCGGCGAGTAACAATGGACGAAGAATGCTTAGTTTTGAACTGGGCAGGGCCGTGCTGGGTGCAGCTGTGGCTCGCTTCTTCGGTGGTGGTGCGTTCTCCGTGTCTAGTCCTTTGGCTTCACGCTTCTTGCGACTATCTCGCTTGTTGCGCTTTGCTCGACCGTCGCCTTGAGCGGACGGGGCTGGAGACGATCGTGGATTCAAGTCGGTAAATTGCGCATTTAGCAGAGGTCCACCATTTGGGGGTAGGATCGGGGAGTTGATATTGGACGAGGGAGCGGAGGACCCGGGGGCTTGGCCGGATGCCATGATGGAGGCTTTGTTTGTCCGCTTGGCTCGCTTGGGTCGTGGTACGTTAGTCTGTCAATCTGAAGAGAGTCAGTAATTTGAGCAAAATATAATCCAATGAGCACGGCTCCCTGGCATTTTGCTTCTGCGAAGTTAGAGGTCCTTACTTAATTTGAAGCTTGTCTGTATGCTGTCAAGCTGTTCTGGCGTATATACGCGAAAGACCGAGAGATTTGGCAGCCTATGACTTCCCCAATTAAAGTCTTATAGTATGCTGATGAATCCTATATTCATTGATAGGCAGCAAATTTCCCTTTGTGCAAAAAAGAGTCAATCGCATGCGCGCTGGACAATAATCTCCTTGCGAAAATGAAGGCGGTCAGTGATTGATTGCAGAAAAGGTGCGAAGAGGCTCAGGCGGTGTGTAGTACCGGCGGTGAGGATATTGGGGGGCACCGCCGGCAGAAAAAAAAATATGACCACACAATTTGATCGTCGTGTGTACTTCGATAAGCCAGCTCAAACTACTCATTTCAGTTTCTTCGGTTTATCTGAAGAATTCCCCACTATGCCAAAGGTTTCAAGCTCCCGCGCTGCGGCTGCGGCGCGCAGACACAACCCACTCGCTGAAGATATTACTTCCGCGGGGCACCTTCGGACACAGAGCAGCAAGAAAGGCAAAGGAAAAGCCGACGAAAATGATGAGGATGGCGAAAATGGACAGCGTTTTGTCGATGCGAAGATGTCGCGCAAGATTCTACAGATTGGTCAGGAATTGGCCGACGAGGATGCCGCCGAGGAACTCAAGAACTCAGCACGGCCCCAGTCGAATGCATTTGAATTTGATACCCGATTCGAGGATGAGGAGACTTTCTCCGACGACGAGGGGAAGTTTGAGGCCGACGATTGGGTTGACGATGAAGTCGAGCAAGTTGTAAGACTCCCGAATCCTTGGAATGATATTGCTTCTAACATTTTACAAGGAGGTCGATCCCAATGATCTAGATATGTTCAACAGATTCATGCCTCATGAGGAGGACCCTATATTCCACCCCAAGGATCCCAGCTCCGCTGGCCCCACCAACCTTGCCGATTTGATTCTCGAGAAGATTGCCGAGCACGAGGCGAAGCAGGCTGGCGAGGGCCCCTATGGTCAATACATCCAAGGCGGTGGTATCCCCGAGGATGCAGTCCAGATTCCTGCCAAGGCTGTGGAAGTATATGAGAAGTATGTTTTGCGATAGCTCCTAGTGAAGCCAAGCTAACTTGTTCTAGGGTCGGCATGATTCTTTCTCGCTACAAGTCTGGCCCTCTCCCCAAGCCCATCAAGATCCTTCCCTCTGTGCCGAACTGGCAAACTCTCCTGGATATCACTCGCCCCGAGTCATGGACCGGCAACGC
Source organism: Penicillium expansum (assembly GCF_000769745.1). Taxonomy (NCBI): domain Eukaryota; kingdom Fungi; phylum Ascomycota; class Eurotiomycetes; order Eurotiales; family Aspergillaceae; genus Penicillium; species Penicillium expansum. Next base: position 198,351 of record NW_015971534.1, read on the forward strand.
CGTCTACGCTGTAACCCGTATTTTCATCTCGTCCAAGCCTCACGTTGCCCAGGAGTTTATCAACACTGTGCTTTTGGAGCGTGTGCGTGAGGAAATCCACGAAACCAAGAAGTTGAACGTCCACACCTACAATGCGCTGCGCAAGGCATTGTACAAGCCCGCATGCTTCTTCAAGGGACTTTTGTTCCCGCTCGTGTCCACCGGCACCTGCACCCTGCGTGAAGCCCACATTGTCTCTTCTGTGGTTGCCCGCGTCTCCGTTCCTGTGCTGCACTCCGCAGCCGCTCTGCTCCGCATGTGTGATCTGGCCGCGGAACAATCATTGACCTCCCTTGAAAGCACCGGTGCTGTTAACATGTTCATCCGTGTCTTCTTGGAGAAGAAGTATGCCTTGCCATACAAGGTCATTGACGCCCTGGTATTCCACTTCATGCGCTTCCGCGCCGTCGATCCTTCGGAGGACGCCATGAACGACGGACCCACAGGGCTCGGTTCCAAGGCATACAAGCTGCCAGTTCTCTGGCACCAGTCCCTTTTGGTCTTTGCCCAGCGTTATCGTAACGACATCACTGAGGATCAGCGTGAAGCGCTTCTCGATTTGCTTCTCGTCCGTGGACACAAGGACATTGGACCTGAAGTGCGACGCGAACTGCTTGCTGGCCGAGGACGTGGTGTGGTGGTCCCCGACCCGGAGGCCCAGAATGCTCTCGATGCTGGCGACGACACGATGGATGTCACCATGTAGATGAGTTGATCATAGCCCCGCACATGTTCGCTTACGATATTGTCATGAGCACGTTTCTATGGGATGGCGTTGTTTTTTTCTTTCTTGTTTGAGGGACTGCATATAATTCCCCTGGTGTCGAAGGTTTCCAAAATGGGATGACAATACCGATCACTAAATTTAGTGTATTGAATTGAGGTAGACATAAATCGTTATCTTTTCACAGTCAACTCATCAATCCACATGCAGATGCAGCGAATGGTAGGAGTCACCCCTATAGATAACCTCCTGAGTTCATCCCTAAATAGTAACGGAGGGGCAATGTATGTATACGTTGTGCCACGCCGTTTCAGGCCCTCCACCTAGGCTGCATGATTCTGCCGTGTTCGAGGTGGTTCTGTAGTATCCCCATGATGATTTGCGCCAATCTAGATGGCACACTGGCCCCCTTCTCCATAGATGTACATAATCCCAGTGTCACATTCTCAGTCAGGGGCACGGAGAATTAACGGGGTGGGGCATGATTAACCTACAAAACACCTGTGATTGGCGTTTAAATGGAGCATTCTCCGGGCAATCCTGATCGCGCCTTCAGATTCAGGAGAACGTATCAACACTAGGTCCACCCTAGATTGTTCGAGACTCTTTGCGATATGGGATCATTTGTATTGTGGGACAGATGTATTATGATTCAGATAGATCGAGTCGGAGTGACCGGATGTGTCTCGTATTACCCGAGGGATCAGAAGCTGAATGAACATGTTAAAATATGTAAAAATATGTATGATGTACTCAGTACTTCATGTTAATTCTAATGCAAGTGTATGGCAAATATCCCAATTATAGAACTCAAGAGAGGCAAGACAGTGACCAAGTGCCCACTTAGGATGTAGGTCCTCCGTACGGAACTCCGTGGTAAGAAGTGCCCCAAGTGTGATGTTTCAAGCGGCAAATCATAATTGGCTGCCGACAGGGGCTGAACCATGGAATGCAGGGGGAAATTAACGTAATTTACGTGTCTGTTACAAGAACTCAGCCCCCTTTTGAGGTACTTGGTGGCACATGGTAAAATGTATGGTGTAGCTTGTACCTAACGTACGTGTGTGCCCAGGTTCCAAGGTTTTCCCCCCCCCCTTTGTTCCATCCGACGCCATCCCTTTCAGACCACGCTGGCCTGTACTTAAACCTCATCTCGCCCATCCGTTTGCAGTTGAACAGCTGTCCTTTCCATTCTTTCTCTCTCTCTCTCTCTTCGCTGACTCACCCTCTGACTCAATCTTCCCCGGAGTCTGGTCTCCGGTGCCGATCGTGATGATAACGTGGCCTCTGTGATTTGAACTCCCTCTTTTCACATAAGTCATTTTAAGTCTATACATATACACTGCAAATTATTATTCACGTCCGGCACCGGTTATCCATTTGACCCTGCCACTATGACGGATACTATCAACCCGTTGGATACCCTACCAACCTCACCATCCCCTGAGATGTACACAGTTTCCCCCGCGGATACATCATTAGACTCTCCGGAGCCAGAAGATGATATTAAGGATGAAGATGACGAGAAGAAGCCAACAAAGAAGAGAAAGTCTTGGGGACAAGAACTCCCAACCCCTAAAACAAATCTCCCTCCTCGGTATGTTCCCCACCCTTCAATAATACATATTGAACCCCGCTGACTCTTGTAGAAAACGCGCCAAGACAGATGATGAAAAGGAGCAGCGCCGGATAGAACGGGTCCTCCGGAACCGTGCAGCTGCTCAGACATCACGCGAGCGCAAGCGCCTCGAAATGGAGAAGCTTGAGACCGAGAAGATCCGGATGGAGCAACAAAACCAGTTCCTCATCCAGCGTCTATCACAGATGGAGACAGAGAATAACCGCCTGAGCCAACAAGTGGCCAAGCTCTCTGCTGAGGTCCGTGGATCTCGCAGCGTGACTCCCAAAGCCAGTTCTCCCGCCCTCGAATCTCCCACCCTCACGCCTACTCTCTTCAAACAAGAAGGCGACGAACTTCCTATGGAACGGATTCCTTTCCCCACTCCCTCCGTTACCGACTACTCTCCTACCCTCAAACCTTCCACTCTGGCTGAGGCCTCCGACGTGACACAACATCCTGCAGCGGTGTTGTGTGACCTGCAGTGTCCGTCGCTGGCCTCGAAGGATCTGGAAGCGCCCTACCCCTCTTCGACCTCTCCGACGAACCTCAGACTGCAAATGACGTTGCAGCTCCTCTTTCTGACGATGACTTCCGTCGCCTGTTCCACGGTGATTCACCCGCTGAGCAAAATCCTTCTTTCCCTGAAGACGGGTTTGCCTTTGACGTTCTCGACGGAGGAGATCTATCAGCATTTCCCTTTGATTCTATGGTTGATTTCGACCCCGAGTCTGTCGTCCTCGAAGGCGTCCAACCGTCCGGTCTTTCGGATGAGACTTCTCACCAGACTACTAGCTTGCAGCCCAGCCTTGGCGCGTCCACTTCGAGATGCGACGGGCAGAGCATTGCAGCTAGCGGTTAGTGAGACTTTCTCCCCGCAGACCTGGTCGGCTGGCGCCTCGGAGGCTCGACCGAGTTGGGAGTCGTTATTAACCATGGCCTGGGCAATCGATAGTCTCAGCCTGTCTAAACGACACCAGCGGGGAAACACAATGAAATCCGGTCGGCAACGCAGTAATGGAAAGATGCATCGAGGTACACGGAGTTTCCGGAGTTCCAGCGCGAGCAAGGCTCTTTCATCCTTGCTCATGGGCAAACAGCGCTGAGGGTTCCAATTTGTTTTGGCCTGTATACTAGTTTTTTTAATGCAAAATCGACTGGCTCATCTTGCAATTATTTCCACAGCGTAAATAGTACATCCGGCAGTAGTTCCTCTAAATCACCAGAGTACTCCGTAGCCTTTAATCTATTAAGAGACATTGTTTCGGCATATTGGTCAAATCTAGACTTGTCCGTTGCTAAAATAAACTGACTTCGGGGACGCTAAGAATGCACTGAATGCGGTCAGTGACGTTGCCACGCGCCCCCAAATCCATCTGCCTTCCACAACACCTGCGATTCTCACCCTCTATATTCTCTCTAACCGACATCATGGTTCGCAAAGACCCCATCTTCGAAGCCCGCACAAATGTCAAAGTAAGTTGCCTCCCCGCACTCTGCTTCCCCTCCTCACGGCGTGCATCACCCCGCCTATGCATGAAACCGTGGCTAACCTTATCTTCCCAGCTACACTCCAACAGACTCAAGAAAGAAGCCGTCCGAGCGGAGGCGACCTTTAAATCTGAAAAGGCCAAAGCCGATAAAGCGATGAAAAACCGGGAGTTCCAGATCGCCCGCATTCATGCCGCCTCCGCCGTGCGCGAGAAGCGACGCCAAGTAACGCTGAAATCCGAAGCGGCACGCGCAGATGTCATCATCAACGAACTCAAGGCCGCCCAGAGCACACGCGACACATCCCGGACGCTCGCTATGGCTTCACGGGGCCTAGATGCTGCCTCGCGGAGCGTTAACCTCGAACACCTCGTCTCCCACGCTAATAACTTCCTCGCCCGGTCGGAGGACTTCAAGATCGCTAGCAGTGCGATCGAGGATGTCGCACAGGGTATATCGATGCAAGAATATGGTGCGGAGGGTGAGGCCGATGTTGATCGGCTTATGGAACAACTGGCAGATGATGCGGGTGTTGATATGCGCCTGAACCTTGAGGCGGATGCTGCGCCCAAGGAGGAAGTTAAGGAGCCTAAGCAGGTGGATGCTGAGGTTGAGGATGGCCTAGGTGCAAGGCTACGAGCTTTACGGGCTGCTAATTGAGAAAGCGGCTTATGCTTTCTCTCTCTCCTCTTGGTTACTCCGCATTTACGGGACTGTCAATTCCCCCATATAGATTCCTCGCGATCTCTGGACCTTGCAACACACTGACGATCCACGAAGTTACGCTTGTATTTCTTTCTGCGCTGTTCTATGCGTGACTAGGCGTATTCAACTAAGTTTTTTTTCCTTTTTTCCTTTTTGTTCATACATGAGGCTAGCCAATCCTGAGTGATTGCCATCCTAAAAAAAGACTAAGAAAAGACGATTTCGGTAAAAACATGAGGCGAAAAGTCTAGGGTCTAGGACTAGATCGTAAACAGACTAGCCCTCCACTTAGCTCTGGAAAATTGAGAGACATCACCAATCACATCCGAGCATCTGCCTACTCTAATGCAGGCAATTTCCACCCGAGCAGCAACCAGTATAGCTTAGGCGACAAACCGCCCCCAAATTGACCAAAAATAAGGGTCTTCCAACATGAGGCGCCATCTAGGTTTTTTTTAAAAAGCCATGGACACCTCGTTCCTGACTGTTTTCCCTACAAGCCCCCAGGACCATTCAAAATGGCGCCTTCACACTCGTTCATTCTTTTCTTGTCATTCGTTTTGAGCCCATTCGTTAAGGCTGCCCCTTGGATTGTGACGGATACCTACGAACAAGAGGTTAATACGGATTACTATTCCGAGTTGGTCACCGAAATCAATCAGATCACTCCAACAGCAACTTTGCCAGCCGAGGCCCTGTCCACCATTACTTCCACCAATACTGTCTATGACTACACCGTTGTCGAAAAGCTATATCCCACTGGCTACGGCGAGGAGCGCGGCTTATACGATGGCTACCAGAACGTTGTGGAAAGTGATGGAACCTATCATAGTACCATCTACAAGGTCAACCTGACTTTCTCGGCCCCGACGGCCTGCTCTACTCAATGGACCACCACGACTGCTGTCCAAGTCCGCCCTCCCTATGGGATCGCGACCTTGTTGCCCAAGGATCATGTAACAACCTCGACCTCGATCGACAACAGCCAGCCATTCCAGCCCTATACCTACATCTACGAAGTAGTGTTTGTGGAACCCACCCAAATCCCCAGCAAGACTCTGGACTCTCTGAGCTACTACCACACCCCTACCTCTCGGTACATAGGTACCGGATGCCAGTACACGGGCGTCAGCAGCGATTATAGCGGCAACTCTGGATACTATACTGGTTTGTCAGACGGACCAGAAACCACTCAGTACACCGGTGGAACATCCGGCAGCGATGGATCATCCAACAGTGGCTACTACTATGGCTACGGTGATGACGACGAAAACTGGTTCACCAGCAAATGGGGATCCGGCCTCGGCATCTCCTACCTGGCAATTGTATTGATCTGTGCGCTGGGCTGGATCGGCATAGTTTTCATCCTGGGCATGATCGAAGCCTGGGTGCGATTCCGTCGCCTCATGACGGGCTGGCAGACCCGTCGTGGTCTGCCTCTTTTCTGGTCATTCCTCTTGCTCCCTCTTTCCCTTTTCTGTCTGTTTTGTTTCCGCAAGGGATACCGCGCCCGCAGCAAAGAGGACGCTGAGGTCCTCAAGCAAAGGTGGGACGCGATGGGTTTCTGGACGAAGATCCGCTTGTTCTTCGCTTGGGGTTTCCGCTTCAAGTACCCGACTGTCTTGGGCCCGGCACCTGCGACTGTCAAGGCAAACAAGAGGCCCGTTGAGTCTGGTCCACGCTTGTTGGATGTTACTCCTCCCGGTACTGGTGCTCTGCCAGCGGGCCATGGCGAGGAAGCTGGTCCCGTTCGCTATGCTTGATTGAAGATTTATACGTGATCGTTTGCTATGTTGAATTCGGCTCTGTATTCACTGGCCGTTGATAAGCCACGAAAAGACCAACGACCTTATTGTTTTGGACCTTGTATTTAGCGACTAATGTTTAATTAATACCACTCACTCTTTACTCGGTACACATGCTCGGCTATTCCAAAAATCAAGAACTTAAGCTCAAAGGGATATCCAATATCTAATGTTACGTCTCTGATATCATCTCTAGAATAAGTACTCGGTGGCGACTACCTAAATACCACCCTGCTCTTGCCATATCTACGGCCGATATACAACCTAGAAGTGTCTTTCCTCTTCAACATCTTCTTTCCAAAAATCTGTCCTTCGATTGCATCACATCCATTCCATCGGTTGGATTTCTTTGTTTGGGTCGTTGGTGGTATTGTGTTACCACTGTCGGCACCCAGTTTTCTTTTGTCACTTGGATAGACAGTGCCTGCAATGAGTGTGACTAACTCGGAAAATATCTGAGATACGAACCATTCTGAAAAGATGTTGAGAACTTGAATAATGTGGACACTTTCTTTCAAAGTCACTGGTTTGCAAATTTAAATAGAATATATAATCAGATATCAAACATCATACGTCACGTGTGTAGCATTGCATATTACTTGCTAGAAGCACCCCTTTATTTATTTGCACCAATGCTTTAAAAATTAGAATAGTCTCCTTCATTATAAGCAAATGATAAAACAAAAGAGCAAAAAAGAAATCTCAGGTTTGGTTTTAGGAATAGCCGAACGCGGGGGTCGAACCCGCAGCCTTAAGATTAAGAGTCTTACGCTCTACCGATTGAGCTAGCCCGGCCGGGCTGTTGGAAGAGGCTGCACTATAATGCTACATTAGCCAAAACCATTACTAGTCGATTGTCCCCGACTCCCGCATCTCCATCACACAAGTGTCCATGGCCTAGATCAAAACATTTCCTCATGGAGATCGAGTCGGCAGGTTCCGCCTCTAGCCCACATGGAAAACAAGCTGCATGCTTGAACTGTCGGCGGAGCAAGATTCGCTGTAAGCGCCTCGCAGGCGAGTCCAGCTGCGAGAAATGTAAACAGACCAGTGCAGAGTGTATTGTGCCCAACCATCATCTGGGCCGACAAAAGGGGGTTAAAAAGTGAGTCAAATCAAGTCGTTGTGGAATAATATACTGACCGGAGTTTAGTAAACGCAAGGGCCTGGAGAAAGCGATACATCAAATCGAGCAGGCAATCAAGCGGCCTAAGGTCGACTCTACCAGTGACGATGAGGCCCAAAGAGCCATTTTAGTCCTCCAGGAACTTCTCGGTCAAGTACAGGGCCAGTTAATGCATAATGAGCAAGAGCATGAGCGTGGATATTCAGAGGCATCAGATCACCCTCGCATGACATCCCCACGTGATATGCATGCAGAGGAGAGTCTTGCTCTTGACGATGCAGAAAATCCTCTCCAGCTGCTTGCTAGAGCTTCGGATCTTCAGCTTTCGCCGACCGGGATGCGGCGTGCGCCAAAGTCTCCACCGCCATTGTCGGAGGGTCCTTCGTTCCTTCAGAGCACCCCTATAGGAGAGCCGAGTGCCAAGTCCTTTTTTGTCCCTGCAGGAGCGAACTTGGATGTTGGACCTGAAGTTGACCCTGTTGAGCTGGGGTTGGTCACATTTGATGAGTCGGAGTCTTTATTCTCATTGTAAGTTTTTTTTTTTTTTAAAAAAAAAAAAAATTTAGTTCAACATATATGACTGACAGATCAAGCTTCTACCAAAATCTCGCACATACACGATGGGGCCTCGACCCTTTGATACATACCCCGTCCTTTGTACGGTCTCAGTCGGCTTTTCTATTTACCTCGATAATGGCAGGCGCAGCCCTATTTTTGCCGTCTGCTGCTGCTTTATCCAAAAGACTATCGAGGCATTGCAAATGGCTCGCGAAGCGAGTGTTCACACACCGTCATAGATCTGTTGAGATTGTTCTGGCTTTCATGGTGAATGTTCCATGGATGTCTCCTGGTGATAGACTAGGAGATGATGATACTTGCTCCTATATTGCCATGGCTCTCACTGTTGCTCTAGACTTATCTTTGAACAAGATTGTCTCTCCCTCTTCAAGCTTTGACCAAGAACAAATGAATCGTTTAGCACGAGCAGAGTGTATAGATGCCAAGAGGGCTTTACACATGGATGGATTTGGTGACATTGACCCATCTTCAGAATGGGGCCTTCGGCTGTTACGAAGACGCGAAAGAGCTTGGATCGCGTTGTATGTCGTCGAGAGGGGGTACGTGTGATTATCCTAGTATTACATTTGGATCCTACACTAACTTGTTTAGTGTTTGTCTTGCGCGAGGACGAAGTTATACGGTCCCTTTGACAACGCTCATCGAAAACTGCGATCGTTGGCACCTGTCCAATATTGCGGACCCGCGTGATGGGCCTATGAATTCCATGGCAGTTCTTCGACGGGACCTTGTAGGTGCCATCCGAAGCTCCATTTTAAATGCTCATACCGTCCTATCCAGTTCCATTCTAACAGTTTCAGGATGGACTTTTTCAGAAAGTTAAATCAAGCTGTGATGGTTATTGCTTCGTCGATACCGGCTCGGAAGCTGCTCATTCGTATGCTATTATGTCTTTGATGTATATCATTTATATACTGACCATCTCACAGGATTAAGAAGACCATTCAAACCTTTTATGAGCAGTGGTATGCAACATGGGCCTTGTCAATTGGCGAAGGAGACAGTAAGATTAATACCTGAAATTGACTGACTAAATATTAACAATTTACAGCACGATCCCTACCCCCCTATGTCGAGATTCTTGTCACACACACTCAGTTGTCCACCTACGGTGGTGTTATCAATCACCCAACAGCTCCAATCGAAGTTAAGCGTTTTTTCCGAGCCGCTGGTCTTTCGTCAGCATTGAACGTCCTGCGAGCAGCCATCCAGGGTGAATCTCGACTGAAATCAATGCCAAATAATACCGTCATAATGATCTCCTTTGCCGCATGCTCTGCTCTCAGCCTCAGTATAACACCCGGTGACAGCAGATCCAGCCTAGCACCCAGCGTCCGAAACCTCATCGAAGAGACTGCCGGTGTCCTAGAGAGAATTGGAGCAACACCAAGTCACCGAAGCGGCGCCTCTGTTCTTTACGGGAGATTCTTACGCGAGTTGATTCGGCGTGCACCAGCCTTGCCTCTACAATCCCGAGGAAATCTAGGCAAAGTCGATACACCCGAGCCGGCATTTCAGTCTTCATCCCTGGATCATGGTCCCCTGCCAGTAACACTACCACCCGATGATCTCTGGTTTGAGCCATTGCAATTTTCTGCCATGTCTGACAATCAGATCGTCGATGCGGTCAACCGAGCGGGCACGGCGTTTGGTGCGTCGATCCCGGATGTGCCTCTTGATGACATGCTTAATTGGGATTGGCTTGACTTTGCCAACCCGGATTTCAATTTTTAGTAGGACCAGAAGGCGGATGTTTGCATACCCCAGTGTTGTTTTTCTTACGTTTATACGATTAAATCTTCGTTTTCCGAACATGTTCATATTACCAACTTGCATGTACCTATGTATCGTTGAGAAATATCTTAATACACTTTCATCCAACATACCAAATGCAAGGCACTGATTGCCCCGAGATGCAGATCCCTGTCCCACAGGACGCCGTGGCAACAATACAAAGTAGACAGCAAGTTATAATTCGCCAAGACCCACGATCTAGGGCCAAAAGCCACACGATGTACAAGATAATTATGCCAGACAGATCATCCTTGGGACCATCCTGGTTAACGTCATAGGCCCCTCCCCGAAGCATATCAAGAAGCAGTTGACGGGTTGATTATGGGTTTGTTTTGTTGATATTTTTGGCGGGTCATATTTGGTGTTTGCTCTATACTGGATACCTATGACGTCGGAAGGTATCTATACAAGATGATTGTTCCCCCCCCCTCATTTATAATGAACCAATAAGAATGTTCCTTTAAGCCGTGGAGATCCGTCGGAAATTAATAGAAGAATAGAAGAATAAGTGGAACATTAAAAGAACGTCGGTCGGAGGGCTTCCGCGGGTGGCCGCTCGGCATCCAAAAGTAGCTCCGACTAGCCGATGCGGTCGATGTTTTTAACTGCGCGATGATTTCATTTTCGCGTTGTTTTTTTTTTGCAAGTATCAAAGATGACGACTCTTAGAATATCTACTACATTGTCGCGCAAAGCGCTTACTGCCTGTCGACCTCGACTCTTCGTTGGAGTCCGCGCCAGCGTGCGCCCCTTGAAACCATTTAGTACCAGCACCAACACTAGATACTCCACAACCGCACCATTACAATCTCTCGCTCCTAAGATTGAGCGCGGCGGGTCAAAGCTGTTTAAAGATGCCGATGCCGCTGTCGCCGATATCAAGAGCGGATCGACAATCCTTAGCTCTGGGTTCGGTCTTTGTGGGGTTGCAGGTACGTGGACCAGTAACCAGCGCGAGAATAACATAGCTAACACGCAGTATAGAAACCATCATTAACGCTATGCACCGCCGAGGCGTTGATAAATTGCACTCCCTGACAGCCGTTTCGAACAATGCCGGCTCCGCGGGCAAGGGAGGCCTTTCAACACTCTCGCAGAACGGCCAGATCGACCGTCTGATCCTTTCATACCTCGGGAACAATAAATCGTTGGAGAAGAAATATTTGACGGGACATATTGCTATTGAACTTTGTCCGCAAGGTACTTTGGCTGAACGTCTCCGTGCTGGTGGTGCTGGGATTCCGGCCTTCTTTACCCCAACAGGTGTCCGTATGTATAGATACTCCTCGGATTATGTTCGTCGCTGACAAGCAAAGACACCTTTATTCAGGAGGGAAAGATCCCTGTTCGCATGGACGAGTCTGGTAAAGTTCTGGAGTCTGGCAAGCCGCGCGAAACCCGAGAATTCAACGGCAAGACATACCTCATGGAAGAAGCCTTGACCGGAGATGTGGCTATTCTGAGAGCTTGGAAAGTGGATGAGGCCGGTAACTGCGTGTTCCGGTGAGTACATCTTATTACCACATCCCATAATCTGTATACTGACATGGAATAGATACACTACCAAAGCATTCGGCCCCATTATGGCCAAGGCTGCGACCCTGACAATCGTGGAGGCGGAGAACATTGTCCCCGTTGGCTCCATTGATCCCAATGATGTGGACCTGCCGGGTATCTTCGTGGATCGGATCGTTCCTGCCACAGACGACAAGCACATTGAAAATAAGAAGTTGCGCTCGGGCGAGGCTACTGCAGCTGGGTCTGCTAAAGATGCGGCTCAGATTCAAAGAGAACTCATTGGTCGTCGGGCGGCTAAGGAGCTTAAGTCGGGATTCTATGTGAATCTGGGTGTTGGTATTCCTACGTTGGCACCGTCTTTCCTGCCCAAAGATGTGAAGGTTTGGATTCAGTCGGAGAATGGTATATTGGGAATGGTAAGCTTCTAAAGTATTATCTACGGGCTGGTCTAACAAGATTCAGGGTGATTATCCCACCGAGCAAGAATTGGATCCGTAAGTTGTTCCCATATGTGAGCTTAACTCTTACTAACTTAGACTAGCGATATCATCAATGCCGGAAAAGAAACCGTGACCTTGGTTCCTGGAGCCGCCACATTTGACAGCACCGAATCCTTTGGCATGATCCGCGGAGGTCATGTAGATGTGTCTATTCTCGGCGCTCTCCAAGTGAGTGCTAACGGCGATTTGGCCAACTATATGATCCCCGGTAAGGTGTTCAAGGGTATGGGAGGAGCAATGGATTTGATCTCGAACCCGGAAAAGACTAAGATCGTCGTGGCCACGAGTCACGTCGCCAAGGATGGATCGCCCAAGATTGTACAAAAGTGCAGCCTGCCGTTGACTGGTGCCAATGTTGTTAGCACTATTATTACCGACCTGGTAAGTAGGAAGAGTATAATTGATTTAAAGACAAAACTGACAAAAGTACAGTGTGTCTTCCAGGTGGATCGAGCTACTGGAGAGCTCACACTGACAGAGCTTGCTCCGGGTGTTGAAGTGGAAGAGGTACAAAGCAAGACGGAAGCTAAATTTAATATTGCCGAGACCCTTGAGATTATGGAATAAAGAGACCGGGGGATTCAGGGTCCATTGTATATACCCCGCTATGGTAAGTCGGACAAAGGGCTTTTGGCTTTGTTTCTCTCTTATAGCCCTTGAGTCTGGAAATTATTCTTCATTTTTGTATCTTCATTTTTATTCCTACTTATATTATAACATACAATATACAACATACAACATAGACTCTTTTTTAAAGTTGTTGTGTTTTAAGTGTTTTAAGTGTCAAGAATTAGGCAGACGAATTCTTTGTTTGGGTTCACAGGCATCCGTCAAACAGGGGGGTCTACAAGGGTCTTAGCCTTCGAAAACAAGCTCACCCGATAAAATAAGCTTACATGTGCCTAGCATCTTAGAATTCGTTTTATCTTTCTTTCCATCTCACCATGGCATTCTACCCATATGGGTTGGAGCCCATTCCAGAGCATGAAACAACTATCTTATTCTCCGACAATCGAGTGGTGTTAATGGAGCCAGTCATTCCCTACAAGCCCAGACGGTCCACATTTTCGATTTGGAAATGTTCTCATCCGGAGTGTATTGCATATCCACGCTCCAAGAGAGCCATTTTCTGTCGAGTAGTCCAGCGACCTCTCTGGGCACTGATTTTCATTCTGTGCGTACCTGCTGTTACTGCTCTGGTGTGATTTGTTGACTTTTTGATCGTGTTATCCACAATCGACTCGTGCTCGAGCTAATAATGTTGCAATTTAGTGGTATCATTAATTTCTTCGCCGTGGCATGGCAATGCTTTATTTATCTCTTTCAACATGATCTCGAGTTGGGTATTTCCCCCGGTGAACGCTCCTCTAGGGGTTCCAAATGGTTTAATCACGCCGTCGTCCCCGTACCATGCAACTCGCACAACGACTACTGGCGCCATGTTCCCCTACGCTCGGCACTTCGTGCAGGATGTACCGGCGTCGAGGTTGACGTCTGGCCATGGGAAAATCAGATCCTAGTCGGCCATTCACGTTCTACAGTCCTTCGGGGAACACTCCAGAGCCTCTATCTTGACCCGCTACTGAAGATGCTCGACAAATCCAATGCGCCCCCTTCTCGCAACTGGCCGAAAGTCACAAATCAGGAAATGGTCGGGCTATTTCCCTATGACCCAAAGCAGACTCTGACCTTGTTGATTGATTGCAAACCCGAGGGTGATCAGACCTGGCCTCTTCTTGTCGAACAGCTGAACCCGTTGCGTGAAAAGGGCTATCTGACTCACTTCAATGGCTCTGATATTATCCACGGCCCAATTACTATCGTCGTCAGTGGAGACGCGCCTTTTTACCAGATCTTGGAGAACGCGACCTACCGCGACGTCTTTTACGATGCACCTCTTGGAAACTTGACCTTCCCTACCGAAATAACGGCAGATGACAACAGACAAATGGATTCCACTTATAACCCATCCAACAGCTATTATGCTTCAGCAGACTTCCGAAAGGCTATTGGGTCTCTCTCTCTTGGTCGTCTGTCGGATGTTCAGCTCGCTACTCTTCGAAGTCAGATACATGCAGCCCATGAGTTGGGATTGAAAGTACGGTATTGGGGAACTCCGACCTGGCCGATTGGACTGCGTAACCATGTTTGGCATACACTAGTGCACGAGGGGGTGGATGTGCTAAATACAGATGATTTACGTGGCGCAACTAAGCAGGACTGGAAGCCTCGCCACCGATGGCAGTGGTGGTTATGACACGATTTGTGTAGAATTTTATACGTTGAATTTGAAATAATGAACTGGTGGGCTTGCCACGATTAACATCCAGAAATTGAAGTCAGTATATTTGTAGAGCACGTAAATTACGTCTACTAGATGCCATTTTCATCCCTTATAGAACCATCATAAACTCTGGGTTGCGATCATCGTTGTACCCTGCGTATTGATCATACTTACCCTTCCTTTTGTCTCGATTGATCTTTACGCAGTAGAGCACGTTAAGCAGAATCCTATATGAATTAGCGATAGCCTTGCACCGACAATAAAATGCAAACTCACATAAACCATGCAAACACCAACAATCCAAGGATAATGGTATGTCCACGGTGGAAGAGGGGCGCATCTCGAGACGGATAATTGAAAGCTATAGTACTGATGTTAAAAGGTCTGCAAACATAATAGAATTCAATATGTGGGACTTACTTGCAACAAATCCTCCAGCATTTGCAATTGCCAGCTGCAGCGCTGATGTCGTGGCTCTTTTGTAATGTCCCGCAGAGTTGTTCGACAACCATACCAGGATGCATGGTACACTGGCGTATTGACCGGTCGCCATGAGGAAGGTCATGCCATATTGAACGCGAGGGGAGTCAATGTTGGCGATGGCTGCATATCCAATGATAGCAATTGGGAGAGTGAAGAGCATTACTACGCCTCGCAGACGGAGACGATCGGAGATGATGGCAACGACGACTAAAAAAGGAATGAGCATTTGATGAGATCGACCCAAGGTGAACAAACCTGTAATTACGGATGCGACAGCATAAGGTATCACAGACCATAACTGAACCTCGTTGGCGTCTTTGGCGAAACCGAGGTTTTTGATGATTGTTGGCAACTAGAAACCGTCAGTGACTTTGTGGCGGACATAGATTAGGGGAGTCATACAAACAAACCAAAAGAGTATATCCCAGAGAGAATGGCAAAGTACGCCGAGGCAGATAGCCACACTTGTAGATCTAGCACACCTCGACGTACTTCTGACCATTTGAACGATTCTGCCTCAGGCGTCAAGGATCTGTATGCGTTAGCCAAGCTTTATCGTCTAGTGGGTCGGAAAAGCTTACCCTTCTAGTGATCCGGGGTTATCAAGCATCAGCCTTTTCCTCCCAAAGGCCTTTTCCTCTGCAGTTAAGAAAGATGCAGACTCCAAGTTATTTGGAAGGAAGAAGAAACTTAACACTCCACAGACAAATGTCTACTACACAGTCAGACAAAATTTTTGGGTTGATAGCAATCACCTTCACGTACCAAAAGTCCCTCGATGATCAAAATCCAGCGCCAACCTTCTAAGCCCCCTCGCGGCCCGATTTCCGCCAATCCACGAGCGAGAAGCCCTAATTTGTTAGCATCCGTCGAAGAATAAATGAAGTCGATGCATATGTACCTCCAAATGCGCCCGACAGGGAAGCCGCTGTGTAGAACAAGCCAATGCGCAGAGCCAAATCGCCTCGTCTATAGAAAGAAGATAGATAGAGAATCTTTTTTCCTTTGTTAGCTATGACGAATTTCAAGTTTATACAATCCTGGAAACATACCATGCCAGGAAGAAGACCTCCCTCCGCAATACCCAACAAAGCTCTGACGGCGACGAAACCAGCGAAGTTTTGTACAAATCCTAGACACATGGTAATGATGCCCCAAATAGCCGCCAATAACGGCAGCCAAATCTTCGGCGATGCTTTCTTGAGCACCAGATTACTCGGTAGCTCACTTTCATATCAATTAGTCTTTGGTACTAGGGCCCAGTGGCACAAAACGCACCTGCAAATGTAGGTAAGATAGAACACAGCCAAGCCGACATCGTATTGGTGGTCTGTGATAGAAAGATCCGCTTCTAAGCCGAGAATCTTCGCATTGCCGACATTGGTCCTGTCCAAAAATGACATGAGGAAAAGCAGTGCTAGGATAGGAAGAATACTGGGAAAGCATTAGCAAGCGCACAGTGATCGTAATGTCTGAACTAACTGTATGTCCAGCTTCCACAACACCCTCTGTGTCAATTTCTGCTGACGCGTGAGATCGCCATGTTGATCGAGGGGAGATGATTTCGCCTGTTCGATTTCTGACACTCTTGACTTGGGTGGGTCCATGATGTAGATTGTTGCTTGGCGACGCACGAATGATCTTATTCTTCTAGACTATATTTTGCAGCATAGGATGGGGAGAAAAGAGGAAAAGAATTGGAAGAAATAGCCCACAAACAGTCAGAGAGCCTCCATCGGCTGGCACTTCTGGGCCCGAGCTTCCGAGCCCTCTCCAGCCCCTTTTCGCCAATGGCAAAGTTTCCATGAACTCTCGAGTCGGATGTTCTGTTTCCCCGCGATCCCCGGATTTTCGACGTGTTCTCCACCAGTAATATTACGGAAATATTTCACCGAGGTTACTGTCATATTACCACCCACTCCGTATTTCTCGGTGCTCATTTCTGAGCTCCGTTTGTTTCCAAAGCTCCGGACTTCGGGAAGAGAATTGGTCTTTAATCTCAGTCTTTAATGGAAAAATATCCACACTCAGGGAACAAAATATCATCATCCGACATGTCTCGACTTTCTACTAGCCTCAAGGCATTAATCAATGCCCCTTCCGCCCGCCCGTCCACCGTCCCGGCTCCAGCAAACATAACCTCGGTCTACCAAAAGATCCAACAAACCGCGCAATCCAAACAAATCTCGCAGCCATCATGGGTCGCACTATCAGTGAGTTGACCTCTTCAATTAAGATTGAATGCGATCTAACGGCAATGATAGACTGCAGCAACAATGACCATGAACTCCCCGGAGTCCCTCGCCGCTCTCTACGAACTAGCCAGCACCAACCCCGATAAGCAAGTTGAGACCGCCGAGCTCATGCGGGAGGTCGGTCTCAAATGCATCAGTTTCAACGGCATCCCACGCACCATAAACTGCCTCAACGCCTTCAAAGCCAGCCTCTCGGACTCAGTCGGCAGCCAGCTCTCCCGCACCCCCACCCGAGCGCCAACCCCGGAGAACATAACCGCGATCAGTGAGCGCGGCCACGCACTCTGGGATTCTATCTATCGACCATTCGAGAAGAAGCTATTCAATAAACTGGCCGACTCACACCCCGACCTGCCGGTGCACATCCTGCACGGCAACTACGGGGCCCTGTTGTCTGACCCGGAGCGTAGCACTGGCGCGTCGGCTGGGCGGATTCTGACGTCGATTGTTGCTATCTCATGCTTGCGCGCTCAGTCTGGCGTTGGCCCCCAGGTTATCTCGCATGTGTTTGGGTTGCGGAAGGCGCTTGAGGATGGCTCGTGGGTGAATGATGTCGAGGGGGAAGAGGCTGCGCGGTGGTTGGCTAGCGATGAAGGGAATACGTGGATTTTGAATAGCGTTGATGCCATCGTTGAGGCTATTAGCCAGGGCACTGGGTCGAACTTTGCTCCTGCACGTGCGAAGCTGTAAATTTATAAAGAGTGTATACCATAAATATTCAATACTATAAGTTCGCTCCGAAGGATGGAAGAGTTGAGGCCTCTTTGAAATCAAGTATCTAGCGGGTTCATCCGTGCGGGCGAGGCGACCATACACCTGCGCTGGGTTTACTTCGGGCAGGAAATTGATTGGACACGAAGCTGCATGCCTGTCTGATGAACAACCAGGGTGTTCGGCGCCTTGGTAAACAAAAGGCAGGCAACATAAGACCCCGCGGGAGTTTTCGCTGGAAAAAAACCCGGCATAAATGTTTGTCTTGATTCCGTGCTCATCAGAACCCCCGCACGAAGATGCAATGAGCTGGCCTAACAACGGCATTTGCGGTCCATTCCACCAATCGCCGTGATATTCCTGTGACTGCGCAGCGTAAGCTGCATAACGAAGTCAGAAGATACCGTTATCACCAATTCGATTGCTTTGTCGCATAAATTAGAAGACCCATTTGATCCGGTCGTGCATACCCTACGTGTTTGTGGCGCAAGATAAGTGAAGCTGCCATAGACACTTAAGTCCGTCATGTCCGTTCAATCTGTTGTCGGGCAATGGCACCTGCGATTCGCGAGGTCACCCAGACACTGATCGAGGCAGACACAACTCTTGTGTCAGTCATTACTCTGGGGAATACTCGGCCATGGCCAACGTTGAACTTGGTCACATTGACCGTGACCACCCCATTCACGACTGTCATCCATGTGGTCAATATAGCAGAGACTCCTGCGCCTGAGCAAATCAGTTCGACCCAAAGCAGTGGACTGTCAGATGGAAGTAAAGGCGCAATAGCAGGGTCTATCCTCGGTGCTGCGGCCTTTCTACTGCTCTTATACTATCTCTATCTATGTCGTTTGCAGTCGCGGCCATCGGCTCCACGATCGGCCAAAGTTCCACTTGATCCGAAAGATCCTACACCACCTCCTGATCCTGTTCCTACTGACGATAAACCGGCGAGGAAAAAGAAGACTGTTACCATATCGTCTGATCTTCCTCGATATCTTCCTCGATTCTCGGCCTCGAAGGATAACAAGTCATACATCTCGCCTCTTGTGAGATTAGCGACAGAAACGAACTCGAGGACTGGGTTCGAGACGAGAGAAGGAAGATTGGGACAACAGATTCGCTTCATGATTCGAGCACGGGAGAAACAGAAACCGAGGAAGAAGCGCCGGAGATCTCATAGGCGTCGGAGCAAAGGCAAATCTGCGAAGACTGAGGGTATGAACTGATGAGAATGGCTCTAATCTAATATGTTGTATGTAAATATGGAGTTGTTGAGAGAGGCCGGTTAGAACATACATTTATCCATGTCCATTTTCCTTCGTTTAGCCTGACATGGTCTTTATGTACATTAATGCATTAACCTAGTTATATCATTCTACATATCCCCCTGAAAGATAAGCTTCAACCAGTCAAAGTCTCGGGAGTCAGCAATTCGGGGAGTGGAGTCTTTCGGAGCTCTCTCGGGGGAGACTTGCTTTCTTCATTTCCGTGTCGGACACGAGAACGCATTCGGCAACAGGGCCGTCGGGACAGTCCCGTAATTTCGTCAACTCAACAAAAACTAACAAAACTAAAAAAAGTCTAACTTCACTTAATTCACCATTGAGAACCTCGGCTATTACTATATTAGGCAATTTTCTAGAAACAAAATATTTGATCAGTCATCTTTCCGACCACCCCTGGCTTGGTGAAGCCCAACGCAACCAAATTCTTCTTAGTGGCATTGACCATTCCAGGAGGCCCACATAGCATGACCTTAGTGTCTGGCGATGGCGTAGGAAGCTGCTCAGCCAGAACAGCCTGGTCCACAAATCCTGATCCATAGGTCCAGCCCTCGGGCGCAGAGTCCAGCATATACCACAGCTTGAAGTTTTTCGGGTATTGACGCGCGAACCGTTCAAGCTCCTCGCGTAAGAGAATGTCAGCCTCACTGCGGTTCGCGTAGACCAGACTAACTTCCGTCGTGTCGGTGTCGTTCTCGCAAATTGCCCGGATAAGCTGGTACATGGGTGTGATACCTGTGCCGCCAGCCACCATGCCGATCTTGCGACAAAGACCCTTTGTGTAACGCATAGAGCCCTTGGGCCCGCGGAATTCGACTTCATCGCCCACGGTCAAGCCGGCCAGGTATTTCCCGCTCAACTGACCGTCGGGATAGCACTTGATCACGAGTTCAATGCGGCCCCGGTCGAGGTTGTTGGAGGTAGGGGTGTATGAGCGAGTGACAGTCGTTCCATCGACAACGGCTCTGATGGCAACGTGTTGGCCAATGGGCAGACCCAACACATCTGTGGCAGTTGGCAGGGCAAAGACGAAACGGTAGACATTCGTTGCTAGTTCGGTCTTTTCAACGAGAGGCAGGCGTTGATATTGTTGCGGCTCGAGGAACCCGCGTGTCATATGAGGATCGACGCGAATCACCTTCTTGGACTTCATGTGAGGTGGGAATCGCATGAATCCAGAGTCGATCTTGGTGAATTTGTCGGCCTGTCGCGCTACCATTACTCCTACGGCTGTGGAGATAGCAGAAGCGGCCAAAAACCCGTTGACGAAGCCTCCATGAGGCAGTCGTAGATTCTTCATTGGTTGAGGGATCAGTTGGGAGATAGCTCCCAGGCTGTTTGTGAGATTGTTGCTTTGGCTGAAGATGTAGAAGACTGGGATCAGTCCACCCAGAGCATAAGTGATCGTTTTGATGGTCGATGATGAGGAACCGGCCTCTTCGGGTGCTTTTTGGGAGACAACGCGCACTGCCTTGGGCCGGACGTACTGCTGAGCATCTTTCAAAGTGCCCACCAGGAATGGCTGCATGATCTCGCGGGCGTCTTCAGAATGCCCAATATCCTCATAGGCTGCTGTGGCATCAGTGCCGGCTACCTCGATGAGAGCGTCTGCACCACCTGGGTGATCTTGCAGATACTTTGTGAGTTCAAAGACTGTTGCAATGTTAGCAATGTCTTTTTGATCATTTTAAAAAGATTGTTACCTTGTCCGTGGATGACCATCCAGGTATCACCCTTTGTGTTATGTGCTGCCACATCTTTCAATGTATACTCTGGCAGCTCGACATCTGGCTTCCACTCAGCCTTCAGCTCTTTTGTTTCTGGAACGGACATTGTGAATGAATGATTTTGCGAAAACTAAAAGGACGGAGTCTTAATTTAATATCACGAAAAAGTACTCCGTACTGGAACATGGAATTATCGCAATAGCCCACTTAGCACTTCCGATATGTACATAAAACCAGCCTACCAGCAATCAGGGATTCAAAATGCCTCGGCATCTCAAATGAAATAAATTAAATAAAAAATAAAAAATTTAAAAAAAGCTTTCTCTTGTCGGTGGGGCCGTCTGAGACGGCACATTTTGCGCCAGTGCCGTCGGCCACGGTGAGCCCGAAACAACGTCCACCCTGTTATTTCTGGACTGATGTTATTGTGGATCCTAATTAAGAATCATTTTGAACCGAGGCACTCAGAGATATGCAGCTTCTACTATTATGAAATGAAAAAGAATCGGGACGCGCTTTCATGAATAGTGGAGTCAACTATGCAGTTTCAAATGGCTCAGATAATTAGATCCTTATAAATGTAAGCGGGCCCTTCAACCTTGGAAGACAGGACGAAGACGTTATTATTTCTATTCCCATTTCACGATGGTTGCCAAACATTTTTACTTGCTGGGCGAGGCTATTACCTCAGCTCGCCCAATTGAGGTAGAGACAACAGTCGACTATCAAGGGCTTCAGCTCCTCATTGCTGGTCAATTTGCCATCGTTGAGCCAAATGGTAAGTGCTTATCTCATTTCCTCTGATGACATTCTAACTCTTAAGCTAGGCATCGGATTCCAGTCAGAGGACTCGATGCTGTCTACTCCCTCCGAGATCCTTGCCAACGAACAACCCATCGCTATCTCAGTAGATGGAAAGGCAGTGCGGGAGATCCCTGGTCCCAAGGGTCTGCCATTCGTGGGAAACTTCTTCGAGGTCTACCCCGATCACTTAGGAAATCACCAGCGTCTATTTGACCAGTATGGACCCATTATACAAACCACCAATATGGGTCGGACAGTCTACCAGACCAATGATCCCGAGCTATCGGCCATCGTTTTTGCCGAGTCTGATTTCTTCACCAAGAGAATCAATGAGGCACACCCTTTACACCCGATTAAGAACCAACAAGCGGGTGTGTTTTTGGGTGATACCGATACACCCGAATGGCGCGCGGCACACAAGTTCCTCCCGCCGGCGTTGGGACCGAAAGCAGTGCGCCACTACGCGCCCACTATGCAAGAGACTGTCGAGGATGCATTCAGTGTGTTCGATGAGCTAGACGAGCGCGGCGAGGCTTGGAACGTCTACCCGTACATGCTTAAGCTTGGTGCGCAGGCCGTGGGCAAGCTTGTTCTCGGTATGGACTTTAAGCATTTCTCCGCCGTGGATGCGCCACCTCATGAGCTTGTCTACCGAATTGCCGAGTCATTGGAGTTGAACAAGAAGGTGACCGCCCGCGGTGATTGGTACGCCAAATTGCCTTTCGGTGACCCGAAACGACTACGGGATGCTCGCTATCGTATCATTGAGATGGTCAACGAGTCAATTGAAAACGCTTCTCGCAATGGCGTCGAGGATCTCCCGTTGCAGGATGCTGCATTGCAGGCCTCTAACATGATTGGTAAGTGTAATAACCAGAAGATAGAAAACTTGAGCTGACGTTTAGCAGATTATATTATTCGCGCCACCGATAACAAGGGCGAGAAATTGCCCAAGACAAGTCTGATGGAGGCACTAGTAGTAGCCACCGGCGCTGGTTTCACGACCACTAGCTCGTTGCTGTCGTGGCTACTTTATTCGCTAGTCAACTACCCCGGCATGCAGGAGAGACTCCTACAAGAACTGATTGATAACGACATTGACGCCGATACCCCGATGACCGCAGATCTGATAGATCGTCTGACATTCCTGGACAAGTTCATCAAAGAAACCCAGCGTCGTCATAACCCTTCATACCAGCCTGCGCGCACTGCCAAGGTCGACATGATTCTTCCAGGCGGATACAAGCTCCCCGAAGACTCTATCATCATTCCTGCCCTTCACCACATACACAACAATCCAGCGGTTTGGTCTAACCCAGCACGATTTGACCCGGATCGTTGGGATACGGAGGAAGTCAAGAACCGCCATAAGACTGCGTATATTCCCTTCGCTGCTGGACCGCGTATGTGCATTGGATTCAGCTTTGCCTTGCAGGAAGTCAAAGTATTCTTGCCCAAGTTGTTGTACCGGTACAAATTCACGAAAGAGAATGATGGGCCGGTTGAGTATGATCCCATGTTCCAGTTGATTCGTCCTACCAATTTGTATGTGCGGGCGGAACGACGAGTGAAATGGCCCCCCAAGACTGAGCAGTAATTGAGCAGAGGGCACAGCTGCGAGGATATTTGTACATAATAATTTTCCCTTCTATACTCCGAAAGAGTGACAATTTAGGTTTTCAGTTCTCAAAAAAGCTTAGCTCCGGCCCGAAGCCCGACCCCGAGGCCGGAGTTAAAACGTGAACGGGGTGTTTCAAGTTGTCTCTTTCTTCAACCAACTGATAACCTGATAATGGAGAATCAATCGCGACCGGCGCGTTACATGGCCCACGCTCTCGAAGAGCTGGGCCTAACCACCATGTGGCGGTCTTCGCTCGACGTAAAGCTTCTCTGCGCGCAGCGCTTCGTGCGCCTCTTCGCGTACGGCGGGTCGACCTTGATTCTAGCATCGTATCTGTCAGCCATCGGGATTTCAGATGATCGCATTGGCTTGTTTATGACCCTCACGCTGGTCGGAGATGTGGTTATCAGCTTCTTCCTCACTCTATTTGCTGACTCTCTAGGTCGCAAGGCGGTGTTGTCGCTCGGATCAATCCTTATGGCTGGCAGCGGAATCATTTTCGCGCTGTTCGGAAATTTTTGGATTTTACTGGCGGCTGCAGTCTTTGGTGTCATTAGTCCAAGGTTTGTGGTTTTCCCCCCTTATTTCTAATTTTATCCGCGCTAATTTCTTAGTGGAAATGAAATTGGTCCGTTTCGCGCTGTGGAGGAATCCACTTTGGCTCATCTCACACCCCGTGAGCTTTTGAGTGATGTTTTTGCTTGGTATTCCTTGATTGGAACTGCTGGATCGGCCACAGGCATGCTTGTCTGTGGTTGGATCATCAATTCTCTCGAATCAATCCACGGATGGGCTTTCATTCCCGCCTGTCGCATCATTTTCTTCGTCTATGCCGGCGTCGGCGTCGTTAAGCTAATCTTCACTTTGGGATTGAGTGGCAAGATTGAAGTCCAACAAGAGGAGCCACAGGAGCAGAGCTCTGAAACCCGACCGCTGCTGGCAGACCCAGTCGAACGGGATGTCGAGCCAGTTCCGAAGAAGAAGGGACTGTTCCCGTCTATCGAGAAGGACCTGTGGTCGCTGGTTATCCGTCTCTTCATCCTATTTGGAGTGGACTCGTTTGCGTCTGGATTGGCCTCACTGTGAGTGTGTTTCCAACTCTCCTCGGCTACGATGCTAATTGTTTTTAGGTCCTGGATGACCTACTTCTTCAGGGGCAAGTTCAATTTGCCTGAAGGTGAACTCGGTACTATCTTCTTCACCACAAACATCATCTCCGCGGCATCCATGCTGGTAGCCTCGTCCCTTGCCAAACGTATTGGTAATGTCAAGGTAAAGTATTCTTCCTACTCGGGCAGCTGAGCAAGTTCTAACTTTTTGATAGACTATGGTATTCACTCATCTGCCATCGGCAATCTGCCTGGCCCTCATCTCCGTCCCATCTAGCCTGCCTCTGGCATTGACCTTGTTAGTTCTGCGAGCCTGCTCCCAGAACATGGATGTGGCGCCTCGCTCCGCATTCCTTGCTGCGGCTCTGCCTGCAGACAAGCGCACTGCTATCATGGGTGCGGTGAATGTTGTGAAGACTACCGCCCAGAGCATGGGTCCCCTGTTGACGGGTATTTTGTCGCGCAATGGCCATTTCGGCGTGTCTTTCATTATTGCAGGATGCTTGAAGGTGGCCTATGATCTTGGCATGTTGTTCACCTTTGCTGGTAAGGAGGCTGCCGCTCGGAAGCAGGCAGCTCAAGACGCAGATGAAGAGACAAGTTAGAATCTTGACTTGGGTATCATGGGTACGGCTTGTTGATATATTTGTTACACCTTCGCAGGAAGTACCATAGAGAGTCTTGCTATTGTACAGTCTGATGTGTGCCTAGAATTATCTCAAATATCATTTCGTTTGGTCAGTATACCAGAGTAGTCCAGTGCCCATGATGACATTGGACGACACCGAACGATATAATGTACAATACCGTAGCCTCTTCGCTTGACCATACCATTGAAGCTTTTTATCTCAACTAATATTGAGTTGAGTTCTGAGTATAAGGAATATGGCACTCATCCTCTGTATTAGTATAATGAGCTAGGGAATTGAGCAGTGTTCTCATATAAAAATTGAATTTTAATTGACATAGTATACACAAATGATTCCAATTCATGAACATAGACCGAACGCTCAGATATACAATTCTAAAAAAAAACCAAATCTAAACAAAACGAGTAGCCCTGTTTCGCAAAACAGACAAGCGCCGACGTGACATCACAGTGTGATTGCCCGGGGCAGTGCCATTGTGGTGCAGCGTAACATTCAAGTGGGGAGCATGGTGCTTGCCGGAGACGATATGGGAAGTCTTATTCTTCAACAACTCCATCGTCTGATGAATGATCCGGTCACTCTCTGCATGACCAGCATTATTAACTCGACTCTCCTGCTCGGGCTCTCGCTGGTTCTGCATAACTTGGGAGGAACGCCAAGAATCCGAGTTCGACCCAGGTGTCTGAATATTACTGATATCCTCAACGGAAGTCTGTTTCTCCGCGCGCACAGGCGCATCGGGCTCAGAAGTAGGCGTGGACTGCTCTGTATCCACTTTCTTGTTCTCCTTTGTTGGAGTGTTCTCGCTGTGGAGGGGACTATCGCTGTCGCAAACAAGATTTACCCAGACTTGGCTGTAAGCGACGAGCTGGCGTGGCTCGCACTGGCTGACTTCGACGCCATTTTGGATCTCTTTGCTGATGAGGGGTGGGTCGATGCATCCCGGGACCTCGTGTACGGTGATGTTGCAGCCACTGCCGCCTTCTAGGAAGGGGAGGTCGTGATTGTGGAAGAGGAGCTCTGCGTCGACAGAGATGGCGCTGACGAGGTTGTGCTCGTAGGAGGGGACGGCGAAGTTTTTACAGCTGTCCACGGTGATGTCTTGGGATGGAGCAGATTCTTGGTAGTTTTCGTATGTGTCGAGCTTGCTGAATGCTTCGCCGGGGCAGTTTGGGTAGAAGTGTGTCCATACGCGGGCAATGCTTTGGGCGTGGACTGTGCTTGATAGCAGTGACAGAGAGATAAATGATGTGGTGAGGGAATGCATGGTTGCTGGTGGTTTTGATATCTGTGAACTTATAGATCTTATAGATTTTGATGATCAGATCGAATTGGTTGATTGCAAAATATATGAAGAAAGATGCTCATCTACTGCTCTTATATACATAAAGCGCCCTATCACCTTTCTCATTCCATGATTGCTGTACTGCGGTAATGGGATGGCGGGGAAGAATGACTGGAATGAGTATGACGCTGAATGTGAAACGCGTCTAAACTTCAAATTAAGCCTCTGCGTCATACCCAGGGGCTGGAAAGTGTCATGAACTCCGATTTTTTCTTAATCGGTTGTCTGATCGCGCATTCCAGCCCCAAAGGGTCCATATGATGTCGATCTAGGATCGTGCGTGGTATGTGGGTACTCCCTATACATTCCGATGAATGGCTAAGCGCCTCTGAAAAGGCCTGGAAATGCTTGGCAACCAATGAATACCCCCATACTATTCGTCCATTCTACATAAAGAAATGGCAGGTTAAACATGATTGGTGATATTAATGTACGAGGTTGGCCGGTGATCATTCCGCGAGCATATTATTGGTGATAACTTTGCTTGACAGCCTGTTGACACTTCTAGATTGAATATCGACTTTGTTATTGAAATATAACTAAGATATCATCCCTATCAAGGATTTTGATTCTATAAATATTGTACACAAGCGACAAAAGCGAGTGTCACTCAACAAGACCTGTCGCTAAATCTACCAAAAGACGAAAATCTGAGTCTATTTACATACCCAGCTTAAAACCACCCCAGCTAAGAGTGGAGAAAACTCCAGCGGGATCATAAGAAGACCTGATCTCTCTCATGCGAGCGACGTTCTCACTGGGGAAACCCGCATAAGGATCTTGCCACTCACCAGCATCACCCATGTAGACGAACTCGGAAGAAATTCCCAGCTCTTTGTTGATAGTGTGAAGGTGCTCGGCCAATTGACGGGACCAACCCTCCATGCGAATATCGTCTTGTGCTAGGGCCCAGCCGGTACTGAATTGCCAAACTGCACAACGATGGTAAGTAAGAAGCGAAACTGAAGCAACTTCCCAAGGACTTACTGATAAGAGGTTCTTCTTCAAGACCCCAAACGTTGCCAACACCGTTGGTCTTGGCCACGCGAATTGAAGTCGGGGACATAACATTAGTGACGAAAGTCGGGTAAAGGCCCTGGACATCAGCGATCTTGTCGACTGCGGCTTTCCAAGCCTCATAAATGGAAAGAAGAACCTTTGCGTCGGGCTTCATCGTCTTGTGAGAAAATTGGACACTAACTAATCAGTAAGCTGAAAACTGCAATACAGTCAAGATCACATACCGGAACATCTGTTTGGGGGAGTCAAGGGCATTAGCCCATGGCTTGATGGTAGTGACGTTGTGAATTCTTTGGACGGCTGGAATCTTGGTAAAGTTGGCGAACTGCGATGGGGGGCTGCTGACACCCTCCTGGACACCGAGGACAGAGCCTTGTGCCACCTTGGTAGTCGCATTGTAGGCGATAGTGGCGATCATGCCCGCAGCAATGGGGTCTTTATCATCTAGCTTAGCCGCCTCACAGACAGCCGAAAGATACTGGGGGATGTTTGTCTCGTTGAAAACCTGGATAGTGGTGCTGACTTTGGGAATAGCAAAAGTCTTCAATTCGAATTTCGTGACGATTCCAAAATTGTTTGCACCACCCTTCAAGGCCCAGAAAAGGTCGCTGTGTGAATTCTTGTTGACGGTGATCTGTGTTCCATTTCCAAGAACGACATCGTAGGTGACCACATTGTCCATGGCGTATCCGTACTTGTTGTTGAAGTAGTGGAAGCCACCGATAAGACTGAGTCCGGGAACACCAATTGTCTTCATACGGCCACCGATGCAGACACGGCCATGAGGCTCAAGTGCTGAGTACACCTGGTACCAATTGAGGCCGGGGCCAACCTCCACGGTGTTGCTCTTCACATTGACAGAGTTCAGATTCGACAGGGCAATCAGAACTCCAGCATCGATGTTGTTCGCTCCAGGATACTATTGTAGAGT
Organism: Penicillium expansum; assembly: GCF_000769745.1. Lineage (NCBI taxonomy): Eukaryota > Fungi > Ascomycota > Eurotiomycetes > Eurotiales > Aspergillaceae > Penicillium > Penicillium expansum. The sequence goes on from NW_015971534.1 coordinate 226,476, forward strand.
TAGAGAGTTAGTGATATTCCGTTGCTTCTATTGCCACCTCGGATATAAGCTTACGTTCATGTGGCCTCCACCGCGAACAGCAAACTGCGCATTGCAGGCACCGATAACCTTGACTGCTTGGGACACTTCAGCAGCAGTGTTAGGCACAAAAACACACGCAGGAGAAAGATTCGCCCGGATATCCCAGTAGTTATCGATGGTCTGAGTCGTGTAGTTTCCCGAACCGGGAAAGATCACGTTCTTTGGCATAGACTGAGAAAGCTCCGTGCAAGCACATGAAGCTCCATTTGGAACTTGAAGAGTTCCAGAAGAAGTGGAGAGGAAGCCCGTTACAGTTGCCGAGGCGCCAGCACTGCTCACACTAGCATGCACAAGGCCCGAAATGGATAATCCAACAAGGGGAAGGAGAAGCTGCATTTTGATTATTGCAAAATCGAATTTGTGATCATCGATACTTCTCAAATAACCGCAGGGGCCAATCCTTTCTTATAGAAGCTGGAAACTATTCTGTCTCCTGTTTTCATGGAATCTGTGACTAGGATGGTTCCACTCCGGCCCACCATGAGATAACCCTATTTTGAGGGTACTCCATGATGATCATGGCAAGGGCTCGGTTTCGGATCGACATTTGGGTCCTCCCAATATATTCCACATGGATTGAACAGGGCTGAATCTCGTTCAAGCAGAAAAATTAACATTTCCAACCATGGATATAGGCAACTGGATAAATTTAAGCTTATAATGTTCACTGAACAAGATCTGTAGGTGCACCGATGAAGTAGATAGACAGGCTAGATAATACGAACCCGAATCCGAAAAATAAAGTTACGAATCCGAGATGTTCTGGCCAATCAGAGACCGAGACTCTAATATTATTCGGACTTCGGGTTCGGATCTTTGATCTTGAGCCATCCATGGTTATTGATCTGGGAAACGGTTGTTTCAAGATTGATCTGTCCAAAAAAAGCCGAACCAGGAAGAAGATTTTAATCGGCAGCCTAGAGTCCATAGCTTTACGCGGGGCCCGCCACTTGGATCCATACCCAAAATAAGCTCATAGGGACAAGGCTGTCTACCTCTGCTTTCCGTACCAATGGCCCTCTCCCCACACCTCTTTGTATCTCCGTACAACTTCTCGGATTCCAACCCGAGTACGTGAACCCCCCAAAATAGATTTCAGGGTTCAGCACTAAATCTTGCAGAAAATTTCTAGCAATGCAATTGAGAAGCAGATATAAAAGCTTCATCAATCGCTACATGGATTATCATTCACAGTCAACATAGCTTTCAGCTTCGATACTATTCTTACTATTCAATTACATCTTCACCTTTGCTAAATTCAAACCACCGGAGCCATGGCCAGCGAATCCACATACACTCTCTACAAATATGACCCGTCGGGAGTTGCGGCGCTCGTCTTCGTCGCTCTCTTCGGATTAACCACCTCGGTACACATTTTCCAAATGATCCGGAATCGATCATGGTTCTTCATTCCTTTCATTATCGGAGGACTCTGTAAGTTTATACCCCATTCAGGAAGGAAGACATAAAGCTAACTTGCTTATAGTTGAAGCTGTCGGCTATGTCGGTCGCTATCTTAACTCGCGAGAAACACCCGATTGGACAACGGGCCCTTATATCATGCAATCACTATTGCTCCTTGTCGCACCAGCATTCTTCGCCGCATCCATTTACATGATCCTGGGCCGCTCAATCATCTCCACCGGCCATGAGCAGCTCTCCGTCATCCGAGTCAAATGGTTGACCAAAATCTTTGTCTGCGGAGACGTGGTCTCGTTCCTCGCCCAATGTGCTGGCGGTGGCTTCCTGGCTTCCGGAAAGACCCAGTCCAAGATTACGCTCGGACAAAACATCATCATTGCCGGTCTTTTCATCCAAATTGCTTTCTTCGGATTCTTTGTTGTGACCGCCGGTGTGTTCCATTACCGGCTCTTGAAGTGCGATGATTGCGTTTCCAAGACTATCACGGTACCCTGGATGAAGTGCTTGTATGTGCTATACACGGCTAGTCTGTTCATCATGATTCGGTCTATCTTCCGTGCTATTGAGTATATTACGGGTACAAATGGCCCGCTCATGTCAACGGAGGTGTACCTGTATGTCTTTGATGCTGCTTTGATGTTCTTGACTATGGTTACCTTCAACATTTTCTCTCCAAAGTCATTGATTACTCCCCGGTCGGCTATAGGGGACATTGAATCGCCAAGTGCAAAGGAACTTGTCGATATGAGAGATGCCTGAGACATACTCTAATGCGATAAAGAAAACAATTTATTACTTTGGAAGGGAAAAGGGGAGTACCATGGAATATTTTTAGGTTAACGTTTCTTTTGTGGGTCGGAGTGGTGGCGCTAGCATTTTGGCATTTGATGAATTTCTTTTTTTTTTCACATTTAAATACTCACTGGAATATAAACACTACATCATCTCTCCCCGGTTATCCATATACCTACTTCGACCTGTACATGTTCAGTCCAGCAAGGAGGTAACATGGGACCTCGACGGGCGCACAAGAAGTCTAGAAACGGTTGCCAATGGTGCAAAGCCCGCAAGATCAAAGTGAGTGCCCCGAAGAAAGTAATACATCTGCCTAATTTTCTAACATGTTCAAAAGTGCGATGAAACCAGACCGCACTGTAATAACTGCTTCAAACATGGAATAGAATGTGTTTTCGGTGAGAGCACCCCCGCAGCCTCCGCCAGGCAATCGGGGTCTCCTTCAACTCTTAGCACTTCCAGTGCCCCAACTTCCGTCACCTCGGGGGAGAACGCCCCACCAATGGGCATGGCCGAGATGGCTCTTCTGCACCATTACTCTACATCAACCTGCTATACGATTTCACGCAATCCAATTCTGCAAACAGTATGGCAAATCCGGATCCCGCAAGTCAGCTTCACTTCGCCATTCGTATTCCGCGCCATCATCGCTTTTTCCGCGCTGCATCTGGCGCATGTGAAGCCCGAATTTCACGACCATTACGTCTCCCAAGCCGAGTTTCACCATAACACCGCCTTGCAGATGGTGTCCGCCATTCTCCCAGATGTCAATGCAGAGAACTGTCAAAGCATATATGTCTTTTCGATTCTGACCTGCGTTATCTCCTGTGCCAAGCCGCGCATCAGACACGATTTTTGGGCAAATAGTGATCGAGATATCGAGTGGTTAAACCTCTTTCGTGGCACAATACATATCCTGGCGTCAGCGGATCACTCCATCAAGACGGGACCGCTAGCACCAATGTTTGCGATGGGTCGCCGCAGGCAGCTGGCTCGGGACGCGAGGTCTGCCATGGCTACGCCGCCGTTTCTTCTCGCTTTGAAAAAGCTCTTAGAGGATACAGTTCAGGATCCCTGTGAGCTGCGGTGCTATCACGACTCAATCGATGATATGGCGATGTCATTTGCCACTGTCGAAGAAATTGGGTCACATAATTGCGAGACTGCTGATGTATTTATTTGGTTGTTGAGAGTTTCAGATCAGTATCTTGGGTACTTCCAGCAGCGCACGCCTGAAGCGATGGTGATTTTTGCATATTTCTGTGTTATTATGAAAGAGATGGAATGGGCTTGGTGGATGCAGGGGTTCAGTACCTATACTATTAGTGGTATATATTACTTTTTGGATGAGGAGCATCGCTGCTGGTTACAGTGGCCTATGCAACAGGTGGGATGGGTTCCGTGAAACAAATGCCATTATCCATATTTAATATACTATACTACTCTACCTAATCCTTCATCCCTGCTACTCACTTTGCTCAAAGTGAACGGCAAGGTTTATACACAGCATGCTGCAGCTTATTCGATGAAAACCGCTTCTTATGTCGGAGATTCAGGCCCACCTGTCGAGTCTTGCGGGTCATGGATTTTTTTTTTTTTTTTCGTATGTGCTCTGATAGGCACGGCTAGTGACAAGTCAGTCCATCTATAAGTCTACTTATAGTTTTCATGCATGCTGATTCAAGCTCTTCATCACTTCTTCTCAACAGGATGCTTCTGCAAACTCTCATACCACTGGATCATAGATCCTATCATGAAGGCTATCGAGCCCCAAAATGTAGCGAGTGACGATTGATAATTCACGCCAGAGTTGCTACTCGCCGGTCCCAGCGCACCACACAGAGTAAAACCAACACTGCCAATAAGATTCCAGAGCCCAATGTGCCAGCCCAGAACATGCCAAGCAGGAAGGTACCATTTTGACTGCGTTTCAAGCATGTACATCAGAGAACTCAGAGTGAATCCCACCCCACCAAGAGTAGTAGTACCCCAGTAGAGGCCATCAATGAGTCCCTTACTCATGTGGTTTAAGATACCAGGGATGCCGACAATTGCACCAATCCAGAATATCGTCGCGCTCACGAATAAAATAAAAGAAGCTAAAAAGCCAATTTCATGAAAATAATGCGTGCGCAATTCCGACATCGACGGAATCCATCGGAATGACCTGCCATCTGTCGACGAAGTAACATAACCAGTGCTATCCCGCTGAGAGTGGGCACTGTCACTAGCATGATAGTGCTTTTCCCCGAGAAACGATTTCCGATTCGCATGATGATGCTCACAATTTGAGGCCGTCGGCCTGAGCTCATTCACTGCATGCCGAGGAATCCCATCCTCGATGGTCTTTTCGAGGACGGTCTCAAGCGCCCAGCCAAAACATCCAGTATGATTGGTATTGAAAGCTTCGAGAAGCAGCAATACACCCCCGATTTCAAAAATAGTCGCGCCGACGAACCCTGTCCAACCGCCGGCAACGGATATTTCACCCTGAAACTCGGTCTTCTTGTCCACAAGTGGTAACCACACGAAGAACCCATTGATGATGAAGATTGCGGACCCGATAGTGAAGCTCATGGCGACTAGATATGATACATCCCAATAAGGGACGTAGGTCACCATCCGGAGAAAGATCTTGGCCACTGCTGGAACAGATCGCGTCAGTGGTGGTGCTTTCAATCCCGTTTCGAGGGGTAAGGCCTCTGTGTCGATGCGAATAGCATGTCGGCCCTTCCTGTTGTCGCGCGATCGCCATAGACGCTCTATTTGCGGGGGAGCATGGGTGTCTTCTGGGAGTTGAGTTGGTTCGTAGCGTGCCGAAGTGGGATTTAGGAAGGAAACTGGGCCCGTGACATGCGTCTCATCCAGTTTGAGACCATGATGACCTAGAGGCTTACGACCGGTCTGGAAGTGTGAACGCCGCCGCATCATATTGGCCAGGGCCGAGGTGGGGTTGTGTTGAGGTACGTCTTTGGGTGCTAGCAAAACATTTCGGGGATAACTCGACGTATATAGGTTTTGCTTTTTTGTCGATGATCTCCTTTGAATCAAACGCGGAAGAATATATATCCTACTTGAAGAGGTCGACGTCAGCGCTATGTAGATATGCGGTAACTAGAAAGCGGCGTGCCTCGACCCCCGAAATATAAACACCAGATATTTTCCGAGGTTGCCTTTTATAATAAGGTAGTAATTGACTGATTATTATGTACGTGCCCAGGTGGGTGTGGCAGAATGTAAGTGTAATTGACATCATCCCCTTGGCCATTTATAATGGGCCCATGCTTATTCCATATCGGAGTAATGGTTTCTCCGGTGCTTTGATGCCGTGGTTATCTTGGGAGCTTCAAGTTTCAACTCAATTGTTGCAATATCTGTCCAAACATACATATCAAATTCATCATCATATAGAACAAATTGATAACCATTAATGCTAAACAGAAGAAATCGACAGGTACAACATTACTCATAATCAAAAAACAGTCGCCTAAAAAATCAAAAGGATATTCCCAACTCAATTGAAGAATCGTCGACTTGATCCCCCTTAGAGGCAGATCAAGGGCCATAGGAATGTCTTCATGGTTATTCAGACAAAGAGAAGTAGACGTGAGAAGTCAGGTCTGCTTTGACCCATTCCCAGCTCTGTCATCTCCCCCATCCTCGACATAAGCAGCCTGATTGCCAGCCTCAGACCTAGCCTTGACACTAGACTCTGTCTCCGTATCAGCGCCATCCTCATCCTCATCCTCAGCTGCTTGTGTGGCTGTGCGCTGCAGACTCGCAGGCTTGGTTTTCTGAACCGCCTTGCCCTTATTCCGACTCCTGTCAGGCAACGACTGTTCCGCCTCACTCTTCAGGTCAGCACCAGACTCATCGCCCGCCTGCGACATGTGGGAGCTCTGATTCATGCTCCTTCTCGCACGGGCACGCGCACGCCGAATCATCTTGTTATGGTAGTCCTCCTGTTCAAGCTCTGTATCCTCGTGGAGGATGCGACGAGCAGCTTCGCGCCCAACAACGGGCAGTCGGTCGACACCCTGGACTCCGTCTGGCAGTAGTTTGGGATCCAGAAGACCGACTTGAACGAGGACGCTGGCTTGATCCCAATATACGTGCTCGGAGTAAAGACGCCCGGCGCGCATACTGACAATACTCACGAGGATGATCTCGACTCGCTTGTTTGTCGGCGGGACACCCGGTAGCATCCATGGAACCTCCTGCGTGTGCTCGTAGCTCACGTACAGCTCATCCACGATGCGATCGGGTCCTGTGGTACGAGATAGCAGTCGGAGGCGCATGGACGGGGGCAGTTTGCCTATGAAGTAATGCTCATAGAAATGACGCAGGGCCTTTTTTCCGATCCCGCCGCTGATAGTCGGTGTATACGTGACACCAGGGGTTTTGTGTTGAACGTAACCATCCATCGTTTTCCTGACGTTCGACGAGAAAAACTTGCCTAACAAAGCATTAGTCTACCATTGTTCGATTATTTTGCGATTGCAACTTACCCTCTACATGCTGCTCATATCGCTGCTCGTAATCCGGATCCCTGGAATACCCCTTCCGCAGGACCTTCAAAGTCCGCGTCCAGGCTAGATCCGCCGACAGATGATCGTATTCCTCTAGGTCCGTCTCCGCAAACCCGGGCACGGCATTATCATACGTAAACGCCGGGTACGCCAGATCCAATCGTTCTCCAGTCCCGATACCAGCGTTGATAGGCCGCGTCTGACGGCGTTTCTTTCCTTGCAAGCCTAAAGCGACGGGCTGAACAAGTACGTCGACAGTCTCGCCTGCCAAGTGTACGAGGACCTGGAGCGAGAGTGGGAATCGTGATCGCGTATCGGGGATTAGGCTGGGGTAATAGGCGACCAGGGCACAGAGTCGACTGGCATTGACGGAATTGATATAGTAATCGAGACAGTAGTCCGCGGCGTCGCCATAGGCTAGGGATCAGGTTAGTCGCTTCATCACTCGGAGGGTATGATGTTTAAAGAGAGCTCTTTACGTACCAATCACGGCGTAGTTTTCGCCTACACCTAGACCGTCCTTTACAGACTGCAATCGGCGAGCGTAGTCTTTTCCTCCTCCATTATAAGGGAGGTATAGGACGTCGAATCCTTCCTCCTGCCAGTTCTTGATGATCTCCATGTCGAAATCTTCGGTCTCGGCTGTGACGCATAGTCGCGCATTATTGTTGCCATTGTTGTAGAGGAATCCGCCGCTGCTCAGGCCAGGGGCACTGATTGATATGTTGGCCATTGTGCTGCTTATGGTGCTTTTCTTTGTGGTTTTCGAACGCATGTACTGCGTTGGTTGCTATGGTTGCAATTCGGTTTCTTGCAATTTATCCCCGTTTAAATTTTCAAAGACAAACGAGTCAAGCTAAGGACATGCTATGCAAAGAGTACAACTGACAGTATTGGCAGAACAGGTAAAACGAAAATTGGTAGTTGACATATAACGGGTTCCCCAGGCCTACGTCATTGGCGTCGGGCTCCTATACGTCATACCATCATCCAGTCCACAGGTGGAACATGGCATTTTTATATTAACTCTTGGCATCGACAAACAATTTGATTTGATTTTGTATTGATTCATTCTCTTTCTTCTATCCAATATTTCAGATGTTTTCTGTGGGGCTAGAAGTTCGATATGAAGATAGCATTCTGTATTTTCAAACCAGAACCCCGGTGTTTGTTATATGTATATATAGGTACATCTCGGTATGTCCTGTTCCTGTCTTTGACCCATGGAACGGTGAATCATACAGTAGTGGCTTCCAAGGTTAATAGGTGACGAAAGTTCAAGGGACCTCGAAGTCTCGAGTGGGGGCCTCCGTGGAACGGCTCTCGACAAACTAGAAACTGTTATAGTTACTATTTATATCTACTGCTTCCCACCCGGTAATGAACATGACCTACTCTGTAGTACATACAGTTCCGCAAAGCCCATAAAGCCCATAGCCCAGCCCAACCCAACCCGCAAATGGGCTGGGCTTTGGGCCCTACCTTCGGGCCCACCGGTGGGCTATGGGCCTAAGTAGAAGCCCACTGCGGGTTGATGGGTCCCCAAATGGGCCCCAAACAGTACAAATATGCCGAGAATTTAGATGCCAAGTAAAGTTGAACTCCCTTTTAGGGTTTTTGAAATTACCCTTCGTTTTACCCCCGTTTCTAAGCCTTATCTAAGAGGTAATATTTTATTAGTTTAAAGTATTTAGAATCAATTACTAGTTATCTCTCTATATCACGTTCAAAAACGCGAGAAGGCGCGTTATTTAGACAATTTATAAATTACAAAAGTTCACTTAGAAATCAGTAGTACTCACTCCTATACAAATCCTAAATATATATCTTATCAAAACATTAATATTAACCTTTTTTGTAACCTCTACTGATCGGATGTTCTTCAAATTTGAAACATATACTTACATAGCTACTATAATTCTAGATTCTGAATTTGAACTTTATATACCTAGCAGAAGGTCGTGATATAGCGATTACAGAGGCCGTCTAAGATGGGCCCCCACAAATGGGCTGTGGGTTGGGTTGGGCTTCGTGGAGCGCTACTCTGTACGGCCCATAGCTGTATAACGTATAATATATGCTAGACGATATGTACATCGTTTGATTATCTTCTAACAAATGTTGCACCAACAATATCGGCATAATTATAAATCGCCCATGAAGTATGCAAATACCAAAAATCGAAATGATCCGAGCCAACGTGCGAAGAGAAGAGGAAAGCTGTATAATAGTATCCATGGATACACATTGCCAAATAAGCTGATACTCATCGATAACCCGGGAAAGAGCGTCCCCCAACCATTTCCAAGAAGTTAGCGCGAGCTCTGTCAATGATTCATCCCCTTCGTGTTGCTAGAACAAGATGCCAGCAGCAGAACATCCGCACTGTTCCTGAGGCTGTCGTAAGCCGAGGATTATTAACAGACAGGATCGAAGGCACAGGGGAACATGGTCCTCGTGCAGGGCGTTGATCGTGGTATTGAAAGGGGGAACCAATCACCTCAGCACTATAGCGTTAAAGTCATCCTCGACAACCTGCACCTCGAGACAGGAGGCGTCGAAATGTTGCGAAAAGCGATCGCTCCTTCGTGGCACCGGGATTTCAATGGGATTTAGGCTAGTGACAGGGCTGTGGAGCTCCTTCAAAATCATTTGCATGATACAGCAGGCCATGATCCCACTCGTTTACCACCCACCAGATTCGTAGGAGTCTTTGGGGTTACGGCGGCGGAGCTCAACTGTGCGACTCTTTGTCGGATTATTGACAGCTTCAGTTGAAGAAATGCCTTAGCCCACCCGTATTTTAGGGATAAGCCCTTTCGGATTCTGATATATTGCATTCCTGTCCGTTTTACAATATGTCGAGCCTGGTGACCACCACGTTGCACTTTTCGCCGTTAATAAAATAAAAATGAAGGTGGCCTCGGAGCATGGGGATAGCATGAAGTATTATTGGCGAAATCATATGCTGTAAATGAGAAGGAGCGAAGGGCGTTGCGCTGGTCGGCGCCGAACTGAATTTTGTTCTGTGTTGTTCGGCGCCGAAGTCATTCTACCCCCGAGATTCTGAACTATCCTCAATCACTTATAAGTCTGCCCATTTCCCTTCATACATGTCATTTTAAATCAATCAAAAATATTTGATTACTTGCTATTTAACAACTTTTGGATTTCACCATGACTCGACCGATAGAAGAGCAGCTTGACCAGGTCTCAACAACCACCGAGAAGCCCTCCGAGGCCAAGGAAGATGAGACCAACTTACCAACGGGGACGCGACTGCTAGCTATTATTATTTCTATTCTGTTTGCTATGTTTTTGGTTGCCTTGGTATGAGTATCATATTTCCTACTGCCTATGTGGATTTGTACTAACAAGTCTTTGAACATTCTAGGATCGTACTATCATTGCCACGGCAGTTCCCCGAATCGCAAACCAGTTCAATGCTCTTGACGATCTTAGCTGGTATGCAAGTGCATATCTGCTGACGAGTTGTGCCACCCAGCTATCCTGGGGCAAGGTGTACACCTTCTACTCGACCAAGACCATCTTCCTAATCGCGATCCTTATTTTTGAAGTCGGATCGGCGGTCTGCGGTGGCGCTCCCAACTCCAAAGCCTTCATTGTGGGACGTGCGATAGCAGGAATTGGATCGGCGGGCATATTTTCCGGTGCGACAGTGATAATCGCACAAATCGTGCCGCTGGCCAAGCGGCCCATCTACGTCGGGCTGATGGGATCGACCTTTGGGCTTTCGTCAATCATCGGACCTTTGATGGGTGGTGCGTTCACAGACAACGTAACATGGCGTTGGTGCTTCTACATCAACCTACCTATCGGTGGTTTCACCATGGTCATCTTGTTCCTTTTCCTGGCTGTCCCCCACAACCCCCAGCCGTGCACCTGGAAGCAACAGATCCTCCGCCTCGATCCCCTGGGCAGCGTGCTCTTCCTGCCCTCTGTCATCTGCTTCCTGCTGGCCCTACAGTGGGGCGGTACAACCTATCCCTGGAGCAACGGGCGCATCATCGCACTCTTCGTCATCTCAGGAGTTTTGATGATCGCCTTTGTCGGCGTGCAGATCTGGCTCAAGAAGGACGCAACGGTGCCACCTCACGTCTTCAAACAGCGCAGCATCATCAGCGGAGTCGTCTTTTCCCTATGTGTAGGTGGTGGGCTAATCTCTATGCTGTACACGCTCCCACTCTGGTTCCAGGGCGTGCGCGGCACATCTGCTGTGAAATCCGGCATCGACACGATCCCTATGGTGCTGGCCCTTGTTGTCGGAGCCATTTTATCTGGATCAATCATCACCGCAACGGGATACTATGTTCCGTGGATGTTTGTTGCGGCGATTTTCATGTCGACAGGCGCAGGATTGATGACGACCTTCAAGGTGGACACCAACCACGCCGCCTGGATTGGGTACCAGGTATTGTTTGGTATCGGTATCGGCACGGGAATGCAGCAGCCCTCTATGGCGGCGCAGACTATTCTCCGTAAAGATGAGGTCGCCATTGGTATCTCGCTCATGTTCTTCGCGCAGTCTCTCGGTGGAGCTATCTTTATCGCTGTCGCTCAGTCACTCTTCCAGAATTATCTCAGTGCAAACCTACCCCACATCCAGGGAATTGATGTGGCCAACATCCTGGCGGCTGGGGCAACGGGTCTCTCTGATACTGTCCCGGCTAGCAAGTTGGCCGAGGTTCTAGCTTTGTACAATGATGGCCTTCGGCGGTCGTTCATTGTCGCCGTAGCGGTGTCCTGTCTGATGATTCTCCCTGCGCTGACGATGGAATGGAGGTCAATCAAGAAGGAGAAATCGTCTGCCACGGCTGCTTGAAGAGTGCTGTTTTGTATGACTATATTATATGGGTAAGAGGTAAGTAAGTTTAGATATTAGAATGTTAGTGCCTGGGCCAGGGGTTAGAAATATATAATACTTCACTACGGTGTACTATGGAGCATAACTTAGCCAATCCGTACATAGCATTACCTAGATCTTCAAGATGATCCATGGATGCCCTCACCTTAATTTCACTTGCAAAATCCGTTTTTAGGCCATATTAATTGTGATTGGATGAAATTGAGTCGAAGGAGGAAAAAGCTTTCGACCTAACGAGAGTGGCGGCAATTTAGGCGAGACTGGGCGAATCAGAGCGGGAAACTAGTACTATTAATATCCACCTGAGCATCTATCCAGGTACTTATGACTGTAGCTCTAGTGTACTTCGAGTCTAGGGGGAAAAATTAAACGTGTCAGGTGCTATAGCTTTTCATCACATCTAGCTCCAAGCTACGCTAAGCACAAAAATCGCACAATAAGTAGCTATTCATATGCAAATAAATAAAACATTAACATTCAATTGAGTAGCCGAAAAGACATTGTACACGTTAAATACATAAAAGCTGTGCTGCATACGACCTTGGGGAGGGAAAGGACCCGGTTTTTCCACGACAAGACCAATTTCCCCTCCACAACACCTCATCTGTTCAACACAGAGCAATGTCACTGGTGCAGCATGTTTCTGCCATTGACGGTATTGATCGCGAACCCGAACCGGACTCAGTTGACGACTGCGACTTCGTTCCCATTCGACGAAAAATTAGCTACGATGTCCTCCAACCTCCGAGCGAGGTTATCCCGGTCGCAGAAACGCGTCCTGGAACACCGGCGTACAAACATTCCCCCGCAAAGAGAATAGGTATGTACTCTTCACCTCAGGTAAGACAAACTTCTGACACCATCCAGCACAGGTCGCCGTCACCGTGCTGGCGTGCTGGAGCGCGTCGGGGATCGTGTTTGGCTTCGCGGCGCTCAAGCCTGTCCTCGTTGAGGAAGGCGTTTATCACGAGCGTTGCACTCCTGCCGAAATAGAGGAAGGACTCGAGTTGTGCTCACAACAGGACCTTAGGTATGATTGTTGCACATACCGCCCCGAGTTATGCTTGGCGCTAATCAACTGCTAGACTCAACCTGTTCTTCACCATTGCTTCGATAACAGCCAATGTCTCTGCTCTTCCAGTTGGGACGATCTTGGATCGATGCGGATCACGTGTCTGCTGGTTCATTGCTTGTCTGTTGCTTGCTATCGGCGGTGTCATCATGGCCTTTGCATTCCATGAACCTGGCTTCGATGGCTATATTCTGGGGAATTTCTTCCTAGCTCTGGCTGGCACCTTTTTATTTGTTCCCTCGTTCCAGATCGCGAATGCGTTCCCTAAGTATGCGGGGTCGATCGTCGCGCTGGTGACTGGTGCATTCGATGCCTCTGCCGCTGTGTTCCTCTTTTATCGGCTCATTTATGAGGCGTCGGACAGATCTTTCACCCCGGATAGGTTCTTTCTGGGCTATTTAATAGTCCCCGTGTGTATTTTCATTGCACTCGTGACCATTATGCCAGCACGTGACTATGTCTCGACCCTGCAATTAGAAAATAAGATTGAAAAGGCCGAAGATGCCACGCGCGACGTCCACGACTCTGATGATGAAATCGAGAGCACGTCGGAGCTAAACCGGGTGCGGAAGAAGCGAGCGGAGCGGCGAAAGAAGAAGATCCGCCAGATCGATGCAGTGCTCGGTGATAGAGGCGAGCGGCAGATGCGTGCGGAACGAGAAGAGGATCGCCAGCAGACGAGTTCGGTCTGGGGTGTAATGCATGGTCTCCCAGCGCATAGGCAGATGGCTACACCCTGGTTTATCCTGATAACGCTGATGACTGTTTTGCAGATGATTCGAATGAACTACTTTATCGCGACGATTCGCTCGCAGTATGAATACATGCTCGGATCGATCGAGGAGGCAGATAAAATAGGTGCCTTTTTCGACGTCGCGCTGCCGGTCGGAGGTGTTCTCTTCACGCCCGTGATCGGGTACCTGCTTGATCGCCTCAGTGTGCCAGCGATGCTTGGGCTGATTGTGCTTTTCACCACAGTCATTGGTGTACTGAACTCCATCCCGGCTGTTTGGGCTGGCTATATGACCGTTGTGCTTTTTGTCTTACTCCGGCCTCTCTATTACTCAGCCATGTCGTATGTTTTCTTTTCCCACTCACCGCTACATTCTAGGTGCTAATCTTGGCCCTAGTGATTATACCACCAAAGTCTTCGGTTTTGCCACGTTTGGACGTGTGTACGGCGCCATTATTTGCCTCTCGGGAATCGCAAACTTCTCTCAGTATGGCCTCGACGCATTGACGCATCATACGTTTGATGGGAACCCAATCCCAATCAATGCTGTCTTGGCAGTAGCAGGATTCATTGTTGGAACATCACTTGTGATCTTTGTTTTCGTATCTGTGAGACAGCTGAGAGAACAGGATCGGGTGGATGAGGAAGAACGCGAGAGGCTTCTCTTGGAAGAGGATGAAGAAGAGGACGAATACGAGGATGATGGAAGTTACCGTTGATCTGGTTAGCAGTTTTAGGAGGTTGAACCGATTAAACCGATTAAACCGAGGTATAAAAATGAAATTTAGTTCTCAACATGGTCAGCCATTTCTATCTATTGTCTATATTCTCAGTGTTCTCATAAGAACTCTAATATTGAATCCTTAAATGCCATCACATGGTGTATAGTGGGGCTGTATTCCGAACCAACCGCTTGCAATAGGAGAGCCTAGAGTGCTTGGATATAGCCTATATTATCCATGCCTTGTGCATAATGATATCACCATATACGAGACTTATACGGCAACGCTATCTACTACCAGCATTATATCAGCATTAGCCCAGGATTATCGAGGCTGTTCTACCTCACAAATTACACTTTCGGCATTTCCGATCACGGTTTCAGCTCCGACGTATTAAGAGGCGTGGAATGTTAAAGTTCCCTCATAAACTCATATCTGACTCTTGGCCGGAACTCTCCCCAGGTGACACAAGTAGCTGTCTCCTTACTCAACTTGGAATTTTAGAAAAGAAGCAAGGGATTTTGTGGATTTTGCTATTAACAACAATTACAAAGTGCGTAAATCAAAGGCTGAGAAACCCTAACCAAGCAACATTGGCAACAGAGCAGAGATAGAACGGATCATCTTTAGTTCCACAAAAGTGACGTCTCTAACCAACCATCAGATTAAAATCCCCAGGAAAAGGAGGGGACCAAAGTGTATCACGTAGTCAACGCGCAAGTTGCCAAGTTGCCAAGTAACTTCCCCCGCATTTACTCCCCCATCGCCCCCGGATTATGCCCAGAAGCAGCCACCCATCTCAACCAACTCACTGCGCAAGAGATGACTCGTAGAGGCTCTCCCTAAGTGGGGTGACCTCCCCCTCATTTGTTTCGGACAATATTGCTGCGTATGCCCTTATTCTATGGCATTTGTGCTTGTCCCGAGGCACTTTCCTAATTGCTCTCGGCTATTGCTTTCTTGATGGTCGTGTTTCTTGGAGATTTTCCTGGGCAGATTGAACTGGGCTGCAATAGGCGAGCGTCGATTTTGAATGGCTGGTTTAGGAATAGATTGGATTTATTCTCGAGTTGATTCCCTACTTGGATATATAATTCTTGATCCTTGCTGATCTGCTTGTTTGCTAGATAAGGCTGCAGCTTTGTCTTCTATTTCTGGCCAAGACAATTCAATTATTTTTTCTTCTTACTTTCCCCTACATCTTATCTTTTTATCAAATACTCCAATTCAGTTCGGACATATTGGCATGGGAACCATGACTCCCATTGATGAGAAACCGATTGATGACCACCGCATCGAGGACATCGCGGGGAAGAGCCCTCCCAGCGACGAGGATGACGAGTTCACACCACAGGAACAGAAGAAGATTATTCGACGGATTGATCTGCGTCTGGTGACTATGACCGGATTGGCTTATTGTATCTCGCTCATGGATAGGACAAATCTGAGCATGGCCGCCGTTGCAGGGTAAGGCTACAGTCGTCTGGGTGCATGATATTCAACGATGACTGACCTCTGGAACAGCTTGAAAAAAGAATTGCGGCTCGACGTAGGCGAGCGCTATGTAAGTTCTAATAGATTGATCACATTTTGCAAAAGACGAAAAGCTAACCTCTGAATAGTCCATTGTCGTCCTGATGTTCTTCGTTCCCTATATCATCTTCCAGCCGCCGATGACGGTCATTATTCGGAAAGTTGGCCCGACATACTTCCTGGGCACGATTATTGTATGCTGGGCGGGGATCATGATTGTAAGGGCTTTCCGTTTTCTCAACGTGAAGACTCTGGTTTATTGACTGGTGCAGGGAATGGGATTCGTCCAGGACTGGGGCGCATTGGTTGGAACGCGTGTGCTTTTGGGTGTACTGGAAGCTGGTTACTTCCCTGGTTGTGTCTACTTGCTATCTTGCTGGTATACCCGATGTAAGATAAATAGCCAAAGATCTCTCCAAGTGGATGCACGGTGCTGACTCTTCAAAGATGATGTCCAAAAGCGATTCTCCGTTTTCTATCTCATTGGATGTGTCGCTTCGGCATTGGCGGGTATCCTTGCTTTTGGTCTGATGCAATTGAATGGAAAGCACGGATTGACCGGCTGGAGATGGATTTTCATCCTCGAGGGAGTGGTACGCATAGTTGGGCTAACCGAAACACAACCACCGAGCTAACAAGCAACATAGATCACCGGCTTTATTGGCATCCTGTGCTTCTTCTTCCTCGTCGACTTCCCTGACCGCGCACACAAGTCCTGGCGCTTCCTAAACGAGAGAGAATGCGCATTCATCGTTCGTCGCATCAACAAGGACCGAAACGATGGCGATATGGAAGCCTTCTCCCTTAAGAAGTTCCTCAAACCTGCAACGGATCTTAAGATTTGGGGCTTTGCTATGATCTTCTTGTGCGTTGCCTTTCCAGACAGACTCGATTCCTGCTAACCGTATCCCAGCTGTCTCACTACCGTCACTTACGCCATCGCCTATTTCCTACCCATTATCCTCATGAGCGGCATGGGCTACGGTGTCGGCAAAGCCCAATGCCTTGTCGCGCCCCCCTACGGGTTCGCAGGAATCGTCATGTACGCCACAGCCTGGGTAGGAGATAAGTACCACATGCGCGCACCGATTCTAATTTTCAACGCCCTGCTCGCCATCATTGGCCTGCCGATGATGGGATTCGCCAAGAGCGATGCCGTCCGCTATGTGGGCGTGTTCTTCACAGTTGCTGGCGCTAATGCTAATATCCCAGCCTGCATGGCGTATCAGGCGAACAATGTGCGTGGCCAGTGGACGCGCGCTTTCTCCAGCGCTACGCTTGTAGGCTTCGGAGGTCTCGGTGGTATCGTGAGTAGCTTGGTGTTCCGGGAACAGGACGCACCCGGTTACCGACCGGGAATGTATGCCGCTATCGCGTAGGTCTTCCCCTGTGTCTCAGATTGTGTTCGTGTACTGACTTTGTTTCACCAGGTGTAACATTCTGATCATCTTGCTTGTTCTTTCTTTGAGTCTGTGGTTCCGGATCTGTAATAAGCAAGCGGACCGGGGAAAGCGAGTCATTGAGGGCGATGCGGCCTTCCGTTATACGATTTGAGGTCGACGGAATATTCATGTCCTAGATGGTATCCAGATAGTAATGCGAAAGC
This sequence comes from Penicillium expansum, assembly GCF_000769745.1. Lineage (NCBI taxonomy): Eukaryota > Fungi > Ascomycota > Eurotiomycetes > Eurotiales > Aspergillaceae > Penicillium > Penicillium expansum. Next base: position 243,854 of record NW_015971534.1, read on the forward strand.
AGGCCTTTTCCATTTTTAATATTTCCTAAATGACCCGCATAAACCGAAGCTCAAGGAAAGCTATGAGACCGCCGGAGCTTTCCCCCTCGGTGGGGGAATTCGTGGAGTAGATGTACAGCGACTTTCCCGACGGGAAACCGGCCATTTGCTCCACCTGGAAGGCGGTCAGTGGTCCAGCTGGGGCCGATGGCAAACTACAACAGCTGTGATTGGCCAGATAAGAAGGGTTCCTGTAACTTCTTATCGCCGCTGTATGTTTCCCGACAGGTTCTCCGTCATCGGACAATCGGACAGGGAAAAGGCAAGAAGCGTGGGCAATAAATATTAATTTCTACAGTTCTGGCACTTTTGTCTTCTTCATTCTCCCGACTCATTGATTTACTGACTTACTTGTGGATGTGTTGAGTGCTTTCCCTAAAAGCCCTCATTATCCTCCGGTCTCAGTATGGCGGCATCCCTGTTTGCCCTTCGCGGCGGCCGCCAGCTTGCTCTGCGGTCGCGTGTTCGCGTACCTACAATTGCCCGAGCTTCATTGTCACCATTGAACACTCGGAGAGCATTGAATACCTCGCAGCCCGCGACCCGTCGTGGTGTATATACTAGCTCCATCTCCGACCATGGAGATCCCCACCCCCAGGATATCTTCCAGCCTCTCGATACCTTCCCCCGCCGCCACATTGGGCCCTCCCCCGAGGCCGCGGCACAGATGCTCGCCGTGCTCGACCCGCCGGTGGCATCCTTGGATGACTTCGTGAAGCAGGTCCTGCCCGAGGACATTCTTTCCAAGAAGGATCTCAAGGTCTCCGAGCCCCACGCCGATATCAGCCTGTACCGCTCCAGTGTGCAGGGTGGTTTGGGCGAAACCGATATGCTCAAGCTGCTGGACACCTACAGGAAGCAGATTGATATCTCCGGCAAGACTTATATTGGAACCGGCTACTACCCCACCATTGTGCCCCCCGTCATTCAGCGTAATGTTCTCGAGAACCCTGCCTGGTACACCAGCTACACACCCTACCAGCCCGAGATCAGCCAGGGCCGTCTGGAGTCTCTCCTCAACTTCCAGACCCTGACAGCTGATCTGACTGGTTTGCCCTTCGCCAATGCCTCAGTTTTGGACGAGGCCACCGCCGCTGCCGAGGCCATGACTATGTCCTTCGCCACAATGCCCGCTTCTAAGCAGAAGAAGGCCGACAAGTCCTTCGTTGTGTCTCACCTCTGCCACCCCCAGACCATTGCAGTGATGCGGTCCCGTGCCGAGGGATTCGGAATCAACCTCGTGATTGGAGATATCTTGGCCGATGACTTCAAGATCGTCAAGGACCAGAAGGACCACCTGATCGGTGTCCTTGCCCAGTACCCCGATACCGAGGGAGGTATCTACGAATTCCAGGCTCTGAGTGACTCTATCCACGGCCAGGGTGGTACTTTCAGCGTAGCCACTGACCTGCTGGCCTTGACCGTTCTGAAGGCCCCCGGCGAGTTTGGCGCTGATATTGCCTTCGGAAGTGCCCAGCGTCTGGGTGTTCCCATGGGCTTCGGTGGCCCCCACGCCGCATTCTTCGCTTGTGCCGATAAGTACAAGCGCAAGGTGCCTGGTCGTGTCGTTGGTGTGTCCAAGGACCGCCTTGGTAACCGGGCTCTGCGTCTGGCTCTGCAGACCCGCGAGCAACACATTCGCCGCGAGAAGGCTACTAGCAACATTTGCACTGCTCAGGCTTTGCTTGCCAATATGACTGCCATGTATGCTATCTACCACGGCCCTGTTGGTCTCAAGTCCATTGCCCAGCGTATCATGTCCATGACTTCACTGCTGCGCGAGAAGCTTGTCAGCCTGGGTTATGATGTCCCGGTCCGCTCCAACAGCGCTGATGGTGGCGCTGTGTTTGACACTTTGGCTATTGAACTGTCCAGTGCTGCGGAGGCTGATGCCATCATGGCCGAGGCTCGCGCTGCCTCTGTCTTCCTCCGCCGTCTGGGCGGAAACAAGGTCGGTCTCTCTCTGGACGAGACTGTTGGCCGGGATGAGGTGAAGGGCATTTTGAACGTGTTTGCTGCTCACAAGTCTGCCTCTCCCGTCGAGGTCGATGGCACTCTTGGTCTCACCACTGTCCCCGCCAGCCTTGAGCGTACTTCCTCTTACCTGACCCACCCAGTCTTCAACACCTACCACTCCGAGACTGAGATGCTCCGGTACATCCACCACCTTGAATCGAAGGATCTGTCCCTGGCCCACTCCATGATTCCCCTCGGATCCTGCACCATGAAGCTCAACGCTACCACGGAAATGATTCCTGTCTCCTGGCCCGAGTTCTCCCAGATTCACCCCTTCATGCCTGCCGAGCAAGCTAAGGGCTACACAAAGATGATTGACGATCTGGAGCAGCAGCTGGCCGATATCACTGGTATGGCCGAGGTTACTGTGCAGCCCAACTCGGGTGCCCAGGGTGAGTTCGCCGGCCTTCGTGTTATCAAGAAGTACTTTGAGGCGAAGGGTGATGCCAAGCGCAACCTGTGCTTGATCCCTGTCTCTGCTCACGGTACCAACCCGGCTAGTGCCGCCATGGCTGGTATGCGTGTTGTGACCGTCAAGTGTGATACCAAGACCGGTAATCTCGACCTGGAGGACCTCAAGGCCAAGTGCGAGAAGCACAAGGATGAGTTGGCTGCGTTCATGATCACCTACCCCAGCACATTCGGTGTGTTTGAGCCCGGTGCTAAGGAGGCCTGCCGCCTGGTGCACCAGCACGGTGGCCAGGTCTACATGGACGGCGCCAACATGAACGCCCAAATCGGTCTCTGCTCGCCTGGTGAGATCGGCGCCGACGTGTGCCACCTGAACCTTCACAAGACCTTCTGTATCCCCCACGGTGGCGGTGGCCCCGGTGTCGGACCCATCGGTGTCGGCGAGCACCTGCGTCCCTTCCTGCCCTCGCACCCCACCAGCGAGTACCTGCAGTCGAAGCGCGGTGACACCTCCTCCCCTCCCATCTCCGCTGCTCCCTGGGGCAGTGCTAGCATCTTGCCGATCACCTTCAACTACATCAACATGATGGGCGACCGTGGCCTGACCCACGCTACCAAGATCACCCTGCTCAACGCAAACTACATCCTTTCCCGCCTGAAGCCCTACTACTCGATCTTGTACACCAATGACCACGGCCGCTGCGCACACGAGTTCATCCTCGACGTGCGCGCCTTCAAGGAGACCTGCGGTGTCGAGGCCATCGATATCGCCAAGCGTCTCCAGGACTACGGCTTCCACGCCCCTACTATGTCCTGGCCCGTCTCCAACACTCTCATGATTGAGCCCACCGAGTCCGAGAACAAGGCCGAGCTCGACCGATTCTGCGATGCCCTGATCTCCATTCGCAAGGAGATTAGCGAGGTCGAGTCTGGTGCCCAGCCTCGCGAGGGTAACGTGCTGAAGATGTCCCCCCACACTCAGCGCGACCTGCTCACCTCTGAGTGGGACCGCCCTTACACTCGTGAGCAGGCTGCTTACCCGTTGCCTTTGCTTTTGGAGAAGAAGTTCTGGCCTACTGTGACTCGTGTCGATGATGCCTTTGGCGACCAGAACTTGTTCTGCACTTGCGGGCCTGTCGAGGACACTGAATAGAGACAGATCTATAAAGATCTATGATACCCATGCTGCGCTGATTGCTTTTCGTTATTTCATATGGGGGCTCATTCTTCTGATGCCCACCTTTTCTGTGTATACATTCAACATTTCTTATTTTTGATGACGGTAGAAAAAGACTACCTACAGACTATGTCCTTACGAGGGCTGGATTGATTCAACATAATCATCCAGTATCCATGGAAGCTAAGAATAATACAATTCAAAGAATCAAAAGTGTTCTAGACATTCAAGTCGCTTCCAGTTTAAGACAACATCTAAATTAAATTTGTCTACTCCGTAAACAGTAACGACTATCACCATCGCAATCTTTATTTACTTGTTTGACAAACTTGAGGCTTTCGGCCTTATCGGAGGCTCGTTACCATACAGAACCGCAACATACTAAATTACCCTATCGTAAAGAAACTCACCCGCTCCAAATACCGTATCCCCCATGTATCACTATCGGAGACGGCCGACCCCGCTCTCCCCAATAATCTCCGTGGCCCTAATCATCCAGCCAACCCGCTTCAACCCACCCCACCCCGTCAATTTAGGTCTTGAATGTCTTGAAGGAACACTGGGAACATTCGAATCCAGCAGGAACAAGCTTGAAATTCTCCACAGCTCGGGGTCCACTGTTTCCAGGCAGTACTTCCTATCTGTGCCCCTCGCTTGGCAATAGGTAGCGAGAAGAATCAACTAGAAGACAGATATATGAACCTGTGTCCGACCTTCTTTTCTGCTCTTGTTGACTTTGAGTTGTTTCTTCGGCCTTTTTATTTCCACTGTGGAGCCTGATCTGCGTTTTTCATCTATAATATACACCAATACTTCTGATCTAGTTGCTTTCTAGAAAGCACTATACACCACTGCAGATATTCATCCTCAACTTGATCATATCTATACCAATAATTGACCTTTTTAAATATCTAACCGGCAATATGGGGTCTATTACCAGCGATGTGAGCTTGGAAACAGACTATGCTTTTACTGTCTACCGCGGCACATTCATTCAATCAATCCTGTCAGACTCGAACTCCAAGCCTAAATTGTCTCGCAATCAAGGCGCATTATGGGTCTCTGCTGTTGATGGCCGCATTCAAGGTTGGGACTGGCATGCCGGTGATGAGAATGGATTCACTAAATTGATGCGCCGGAGTGGGTGGGTTGATATCGACGCTGTTGAGGCCCAGGGGCAAGTCAATGGTCATGGTTCGAACATCAGAGTGAAGATTGTTACCGCAAACGAGGAACAAAACGAGTTCTTCTTCCCCGGTTTTATTGGTATGCATTACATCCTAAACCCCAACCAAGTCCCGGAGCCTAAGTCTCGATACTAACTACATATCAATCCAGACACCCACATCCATGCCCCGCAATACCGTAACGCGGGCCTTTTCGGCTCATCAACACTTCTAGACTGGCTAGAGACATACACATTCCCAGTAGAGTCACGCTTCGGGTCCGCACCAGACCCAAAAACAGGACACCAAACCCAAACCGACCCCAAAGACACACCACTCCCAGCCCAGCAAATCTACGACCAAGTAATCTCCCGCACTTTATCCCATGGAACAACCTGTGCCTCCTACTATGCAACAAACCACGTCCCAGCCACAAACGCCCTCTCATACCTCTGCCACACCCGCGGCCAACGCGCCTTCATCGGCCGCGCATGCATGGACAACCCGGACTTCTGCGTAGACTACTACCGCGACTTCAGCGCAGAAGACTCCATCGTCGCAACCCGCCAGACAATCGAATACATCCACACCCTGGACCCAGAAGGAAAGCTCGTGAAGCCGATTATCACACCGCGCTTCGCGCCCTCATGCACGAGACCCGCGCTACAGAGCCTCGGCGAACTAGCAGCAAGCTACTCGCCCACACTGCATATCCAGACGCATATCTCGGAGAACGTCAACGAGATCGCGCTCGTCAAGGAGCTCTTCCCTGAGGCAGACAGCTACGCCGCCGTGTATGATAAATACAACTTGCTGACACCGCGCACGATCCTCGCGCATGCGGTGCATCTCACGGCAGATGAGCGTTCTCTGATCCGCGCGCGTCAAGCGAAGATCTCGCACTGTCCGGCGTCGAATTCGGCGCTGGGGTCTGGGATTTGTCCTGTTAGGACGCTGCTTGACGAGGGGATTACAGTTGGGCTAGGGACGGATGTTAGTGGGGGTTATAGTCCTAGTATTCTTGAGGCGGCGCGGCAGGCCTGTCTTGCTTCGCGGTTGCTGGGTCAATCTTCTGCGTGGCAGAGGGATCATCCGAAGGGTGTTGATGGGCGGGAGAAATTGTCTGTCGAGGAAAGTCTTTACCTTGCTACGCGTGGTGGAGCGGCGGTTGTTGATATGGCGGGTGATGTTGGTGGGTTTGATATGGGGATGTTGTGGGATGTGCAGTTGATTCGGCTTGGTGGGGTTGAGTTGGTGGAAAGGAGTCCGCTGGATTTTGCTCCTGGTGATGGGAGTGCGGATCTTGTGAAGGCTGGTCCTGTGGGGAATGTTGATCTATTTGGGACGGAGAGTTGGGAGGAGAAGATTCAGAAGTGGGTTTGGAGTGGTGATGATCGGAATGTGAAGGCTGTCTGGGTTGGGGGGAGGTTGGTCCATTCAAGGGTTTGAATAGATCGTTTTCTTTGCATTTTTCAGGATTAGATTTCCTTTCTACATATGATATCTCAGTTTTAGATTCTAGTCTATATTTATGACAACTTGTTTTATGTTGGTATTAATCCTTCCTTCCTTTCTATGGGCAATCAATACTACAGCAAGTTATGTGATCCTGTGCAAGACACCGCCATTCGCATTCTTGCTATTTCGAAAGATATATACACAAATTAACATCTCCTCTGCTCCTCTGCTCCTCTGCTGTGTTCCAAAACTCAACTGTTGGTCTGAAAATTTACTGGAAGAGCTCCACGCAATCAAAGATCTATTGAGATAGGTAAGCTTCCATCGAAAAGACGAGATAATTAGAAAAGTACTCACAAAGTTCGGGCTCAAGTAAGTAACTCCAGAGCTACCAGAAGCAACACTGATGGTGATCTGAGCGAAATTAGCATTATGTCATCTGACTAGGCTCAAAGGTCCTTACAGTGTTAGTTCCAGAGACGATAGTTCCAGCCGGGATTGAAATATCGTAAACCTCGCCAAAACCTCTGTACGCGCCGCGAGTCACGCCACGGGAGTTGAGGTTAGTCGGGGCAGACGGGATGGAGCCGGAATAACTGTTGACCTATGTAAAGCGTCAGATGCATGCCAAGGGCTTGAATAGAGGGAAGATAGCTTGAACATACCGTAACCTGGGGCCGGCCAGATGCAAAGGAAAGGGTTGTGCCAATTCTCAGAGTCGCAGCCCCGGTCTGTGAAGAAGATGCCGTGAATTTGATTGTCATAGGTGAATTCACCGATTTGAAGAGAGCCATTGGGAAATCAGAGACTTGAGAGGTTCCGACTGTGTAAGTGCCCGGAGACCAGGATGACATGCGTGTATCGGAGGGGTGCATGCGGAGCTGGTTGGCCGCATTTCGGAAGCCGTTTGGTCTATGGATAGTCAATATCTGAACGGTTATATGAACTGAAATCAATTCACTTACGTTCCATCCCAGTCTCCAATTTTGAAGACTGTTGTTCCGGTCTTCACAGACCCGGAGATACTCTTCGACGTGGTTGATCCGGCAGTAACAGTCACCGAAGAGGTGGCAACGGCATATTCGCCCTGATAGTACACCATGGTGTAGGTGCCGGGCTTCATGGCAGGGGAAGTGAAAGCACCAGAAGACGAAGCGTAGGTCCAGTACTGTGCAGCATCATTTTTCCTGTCTTGAACTTAGATATGTGCTCATCCAGACGATCTGCATGGAACATACCAGTGAACAACCCATTTGAAAGCCGAGTCAGCCCCGGATGCTGTACCCTTGACATAGCCTCTACCAGATGTGGCGACGTATCCCTTGATATCGAGGTCGGCAAAGAACGACGTGTCAAGCTTGGAACTGGGGGTACCGCTCCGGCTGAAGGTCATCGAGTACGGGCCGTGCAAGCCCTGGCGGTAGCTCTCGGTCTGAACGTGTCCGGAGTTCTGTATAGAGTAAGAGTCCGTTATTAGGTGAGCCACAGTGAGTACATACCATGTACCAGTATAGGCCAATGTAAGAGCCGACATTGTTGGTGTTGATATCACTGGTGCATATTAGCCTGGATCAGGTCATGTGGGCTGAGGAGCTTACCGATGGAAAGGTCCGCCAGCGGATGTCTCGTATTGGTTCAAGATCATGCATACGCGGTGTGCGCTGCCGGAAACACCTGTTTGTGTTATGATAAATCGCATCAAACCGGATAGGGGTGTTCTTACAGTGGATATTGTCATCAATGAACCGTTGGCTAGAGTAGAACTTGCTTCGCGTTTGTCCATTAACCAAAAACTGATATATGTTAGCTGTTTGTATTTAAAAGAAGGCTTCATAGGAGCCTTACCACATCCTCTCCCTCAACAACAGTACCACCTCCAATATTGGACACATCGCCGAACGGCTCTTCATTGGGGAGTAGGTCTGCGTTTAGGCGGGCGATGTATCGAAGTTCTCCGATGGTGGGCTCTGAAGAAAATAATTAATATAGACACTACATTTGAGAAACAAGGGGACGACTAACCAGCAGTTGTGTATGTCGCCATGTGGATGATCGAATCTCCCTTGTGGACAACATAGTAATGTGTCAAGGTGGACGTTTCGCAGGTCACTTTGATATAGTCGCCTATATTGATCAGCACATTTTCCAACACACATCCTCTTTCTCAACTCACCACTCTGAGTCGCAGACACAGTTGCACTACCAAGACCCGATCCGATATGAGAACCAGTTGACTTGTATTGAAGCTCGGATCCATAGTAATTGATGGAAGTAATGTCGCAGCTTGTCCGGCTGACAGTAAACTGGAGGGGGTTTGATGAGCCAGCATCAATCACATAGGAAACAGAGCTAGTAGTAATCCCGAAGGCCGCGGACGCTTGCTCAGCCAAAAGGGCTAGCGAAGCAATGGCCAAGGACTTGAAAAGCATTATGTCCAACGAGTATTGTAGATAAACTTATTGTCACATAATAGGCATTGAAGGGCAGACAAACAGCATAATATATAGGATAGTACTTTTGTTTCTTCATACTGAAACAATGCATATTGGAAGGTGGAGATTAGCTGGCTGAAGCTCCGTTTCTGCAGAGTGCTCCGTGGATTTGCTCATAGTTCCACCAATGGCGTTTCTGCCCCTTGGTGGCTGCATGATTTCCATTCCAGCAACGGACAGTCTGCAGACTCGACAAAAAGGTTGCTCGTTGAAGATAAGCACAAGGCTAGCTTCAGTGAGGGCTGCAAATTCCCCGGACAGTACATAGCTCGTAAACAGCTCGTAGAGTGGAAGTATAGCATTGGGCGGGATTTTGTACATACCGCCTTCAAAATTATGCCAGTTCTGCCTGGCAAAAACAGGCACGTGACGGGTGTTGAGAGGGCGGGAGTGTTTTAATAGGCAGGCGGTATGTATAAACAGAGCGGCACATAGGGGTACGAAATCCCGCCCAAGACTTCAGAGATCCCAGCCTTGCCAAGAGCCCCTCCAACTCCGTGTGGGGTGACCCCGTACGGAGTATTGATCGAAGAGTCTGATTTCTGAAACATATTGATGTTTCAATGGATCTCTTAATCCAAATGGGTAAATTCTCCGACTATTTTAACCTCCCGGAAAAGAATCCTTCCCATCCCCAAAGTGCGGAATATATTGTCCCGACAGGCCGATACAGCCATCGGATGCTACTCCGTATGTAGTATCCAGGAGGTGAATACCTACAACATAGGGAGTAGCGCGCTTATAAATCAAAATTTCCAAATGGAAAAAACAGGAGGAGTTCACTGTTATGCAGTCAATGCTGTTAAGAGTGCAAGCCCCTGCCTTGAGCCCCAGGCCAAAGCAAGCACATCCCGGAATTTATCCAATCTAAATATAGCTCCTTCGTTCGCTCTTGGATTCTACAAACTGAGAAACCCAAGAGATCAAGAAAGATACATAAACCATAATAAATCAAAAGGATGAACAAACATGGTGTTTACTAGTACATAGAGCCATCGCCTGTTCGAGAAAGGACTGAGATTGAAATGAATCCTAGCCATCACACACATCATCAATGAAGAAAGGAGCGTGATATCCCGAGATATTGGGTCATACAAGATAGACTGTTACAAAAATAACCCAAATATTGAAAGCCACAAATAACCAAAAAAATCAAAATCCGGCATTTCCGAACCAGATAGATGCGTTCCAAATTGGAAAGCAATTACCGAGGCGGAGGAGCGGACCAACCAAGTAGGTCAGACACGCTTGGCAGCATGGCTAGTAGACTAGTAAGTTGTTGTCTCAGAACATGTTGTAAGAACATTGAGAAATAACTTCCACGAGCATACCTGTTAATGTGGAGTCCAGACTTAGGGGAATTGCCCACACTCGGTGCCTGGTACAATTGGTTTCATTGGTCCACCCCCTGTCTTGGTACAGGCACTTATATTAGTGGCAGAGGCATCTGGAATCGCAGACGCCAAGATTATGCTGCACAGAGCGAGCATGTTGCCAAATTGGAAATACTTCATTGTGTGTAGAAGAAAAAGTAGATTGTAGCGTGGTTATTCCAACATAGGTGCTGTTCATCTCTTTATTTATATTCCTAAGGGAGGTGACTTTGATGACATGTCTTAAAGAAGCAGTAGGATATCTCTTTAGGGGGTTTCTTATTCAGACGAGGATAATTATCTATTGAGTCACTTTCACAGGTCAAGATCAGCGTTCTGTGACCCCGACCTTCGCGAGAACATGGGGTTGATTGGGTGAAAAAAATCCAAATTTGTGCTACGTTGTGTTGACAAAGAACAACATCGCATTGGTGAGCAGAAATTCCAGCACCCATACTTGAAAGGCTGTTACGCTTTTTGACGCCTTCCTGCTGAAAATGGGGTTCAATAGACTTAGCTGATAAACGCGGTGTTAAAAGTGCCTATCACTTGGCTTACTTGACTTGCCCTAGTTCTCCTTCAGGTCATCATTTCTTTTTGATTGGTGGAGCTCACTTTCCACACTTGACGGATATTCATTGGAAAATTGTGGATTAATATAGGCTTTTTTAACACTCAGTTTGTAGTCTTGTCGGACAATTTTTTTTTATATATACTGAGATATAATGCAGATTTCAATGCCGAATTCCAATCAACAAGAACACTACTTCGGTGATCAAGGAAGGTACCCCCTCAGGAAGTTCTTTCCTACCCTCAGCCCTTTCAAGAGTGTATTTGACGCGCAGAAAGTGATTCAGGACTTAGATAAGAAGATATATGGCTATCAGAATCTGACCTGATGGACTGCCTGAGGACCAGTTTTCTTGATATCTCGATCAACCCTACACATCGTTCAACTACGTTTGGCGCTGATGAAAGGTGTATGTTCTGAATTCTGTGTGTGTCCTTTGATGATGCGAAGGTCCTTGCGTATGAGCGTCCGTTTTGTAAGCCGGGGCTTGGGATTACATGTCAGCGGTGTGCTGCTGGGTCGCTCGCCTGCTTCCGCGCGCGGTGTAAATCTGCTCGAAGATCTACGTCAGGGCTCTTCAAGGATGGACTGAAGCCTCAGCCCACCAGTTCATACGAGCGAGTTGATTGCGCAGGGCAACCCTGAATCTCTGGCTTGTGCGCTCAGATTGGCCGTCCGCCTGGGGGTGGTAAGGCTTCACGAAGAATATATCGACTTTGAGTAGCGTGAAGGTTGACATGCAGTAAAGAAACTCAAAAATCCTTTTCATTAGGCTTCTCATGTATTATTTTCTAAAATCGTTGAGCATATTCTCAAGTCGCGCGTGAGCACTAGAGTTCCTAGTTACCTAAGGTCAATCTAATTCCAGATGTCTCTTTCTTCTTCCATCTCCTCCAGCTCACCTTGACCGTTTCATCTCGAATCACCTACCACCACCGGGTGCTTTACCAGATCGGCATAGACCCTCTCATCTCACCTCAACCATGGCTGAGTAAGATAACACTTCCTCACTACTACAACAAGGGTTACACTGACATTAATAGGCGTGATATCCCCTCGGATTTCCGTACTATTGGGGGCATTATGGTTATCCCAGCCCCAATTTGGGGGACTGGCCAGCTACCTCCAGGTGCCTGCACAAATCAAATTTGTTTGCTGAGTTGCGGTTGTGCCCGAGAGGGCAGGTACATTAAGTCGAAGCTACTACAACTCCTTTCCACAATGGCTCTCCGCCGTGAGCCAGTCCTACGTGAAAAAAATCCTACGCAGAGCCTTTGAATTCCACGAGAAGATTGGAGGGAACATCGCCAATGTTGAGGCTGCCTACATTCAATGCATCGGACGAATGAACGAGCAGGAGTATGAATCTTGTCTTAAGGACAAAGGCCCCTTCAATGCGTGTGTCGTGATCGATACCCTGGGTTGGCCAAAGGAATGTGCCAATTGTCATTGGAAGAACAGATCTGAACTGTGCAACTTTTACAAGGCCCCCGGACCAAAGCACCTTGTGATACCCCAGGGCAGTGTCACTGCTCCTGTGGCTTCTTCACACCTCTACGCATAAACCTACGAAGTATCACGGCCAATCTCAGGGCGGGAACCCGACAGACAGCTGCTATCCGAACCGCTGCCGACGAAGTTGCAACGATCTCACCGAGGTATTCAGCAATCTTGAGACCTTCATATGCCGACAGTAGGCAGTCAACCCATATGTCTTTCGCACTTGATTTCTATCAAGCATACTAGCCTTAGTTTGCGTTCATTCCCTATGGCATCACATTTTCTAATCCAAGATTTTCTATTCCCAATAAAGTTAACCTGTTCACCATAATCCAAGCATGTAATCGCTAGAAGATATGAAACGAGGATACCGGGATAACATATACTGCACCTTGCGATAAAAGCGCGCGCCGTGTTTTGCTAGGTACATATAATGGATGCCCATCTCAAACTGAACGCTTGCTTGTACTCCTTACTTGGGGCATGGCCATATGAGGTATGGGCAAGGGTCGAGAATCCTATAGTCCCCTTATATAAAAGCGAATGTAGGTATTTATACCTATTTACATACATGGTCAAACCTAGAGAGCTGCGGCCTGGATTAACCAATGAGAAAAATTCGTATCAATCTTCCGTGGAGTGATATTCATGCCAAGGTTATTAGGCACGAGTAGGAACAAATAGTAGAAGATTACCTTATTAAACATTTATATACATACTAAACCATTCCTATCATAATAGCCCGCTAGGCGCTCACAGCCCCAAGATTCTCCGCATACCAGCGTTCTCAACGATGTAACCCCCTCCGAGTCTGAACACCCCCGGGCCCTGCAATTTTTCTTCATAGCGTCCCATCGCCATTTCCGTCAAGAACGACCCAAGGTGCTCTGTTGGAGAATGCATCGACTTCATGAAACACCGCACACCCGGGGCAAGCAAAGCTATTCCGATGTTTGACACGATTCCAGCAGACGGAATATATGGTTTGATGGCATCGTGCGTTGCCGGATCAACGAATGCAGGCCTCACGCTATCGACCCGAAAGCTTGGCTTTAGCTCTGATAGCGCTCCAAGAAGCGTTTCAGTCTCGCCCTTTACTCTCGCAAAGATCGGTGAGAATCGCCCTGGAGCCTGGGTGGCTCCTTCACCAGACACATGGATGAATCGGAAGGGATGGTCTGATGGCTGAATTGTGGAAAACGCATTGGCAGCTGCCATGGTATAATCCTTGGTTATCTTAACATATTGCCTAGTAATTATTAGTTTCAATATATATGTAACAAAGGGGTCTCAAAATCTCTCGTACTCTTTGGTGACGTTGTTCTGGCTTGTCCCTAGGGCCCAAACACATCCATCCGCATCTTTCAGTTGCTCGAGCAGCTCTGGCTTGTATGATTCAAAGTCTGTGTGGGTGATGACATGAACACGTGGGTCTTTTGCATCTTCTGCCATTCGTACGGGGCTTCGGCTCAGGATTGAGATCTTGGACACTGCTGCGTTTTTGAGCATGGCGTCGAGCACTGAAGACCCGACTAGCCCTGTTGCCCCAGTGAGAATAAGATGCATATCGGAAATTGTTGAATGTGCTGGAATTTATGTAAAGGCTGGATGTTAAAAGTGAGACGGGGGAGATTAACGGCTATTATATACCTCTAATCTGTTTCGTAGTTCCGAATGCTTAAGTCCGCAACAGACTACCTAGCGGCTGATGCTGACGTTGCACTAACCATATTCGGTTAGTACGCACACTACTAGTGGGGCACCATGGAGATTCTACGCGTGTTTATTGGCTGGATCTAAACACCACTATCTACCTTAACCCCATTGGGAAGAGGCTTACCACGGATTATCATCAGCTCAGTATTACACAGTGTTTGCACCTTCGGTTCATAAAGTCGTAACACCACTACCACACCTCTAAGAGAAATGCAGGTATCGAATCCCAGCTTATATGGTACGAGTGCCACGTAGAAAATCTAATAAGAAGTAAAAGATATTGTCAAAATTGAAGGGTATAATGTGGGAAAGAGTACAGTCATTTTTACCATTAGACCATAACAAAAACCTCAGTTCCTGTTTAGGGCCTAGGGGGGTCAAATTCCTAGTTTGACATATAACAAATCGTGTAAAAAAAAGCAAGGAGTAAGATTCAAAACAGACTCACACACTGGCCTGAGATGTCGGCAATATCTTAGAGATGTAGGGTCAGGTCACACGGCTGAGGGGAAAGTCAAAGAAAAAATGACCTAACTTCTCTTACGCTTGCCAGCCGCGAGGTGAAATATTCAGTGCTCCAAGTTTCTCCCAGACGTGTTTCGTTGGCAAGGTAAAATACCAAGGCAAGTACGCCTCCTAAGCTTTCGCTTCCTTCCCCGTGCCTTCCTCTTTGACTCTACTCAACCGTGCCTTCTCATAGAGTCTCAATCTAAACCATACATGGATGGATGCCATGGGAGTGCTGACTTTGCTCTCTCACGTTTTCTGGAAGCCCTGGAACCACCCAGTTGAAGTATATATACCGAGATTGCAAGACAAAAGCGGAAAACACCTATCAAACATGATGCCAGCCAATGCCTGACAAAGTCACGAGGCAGCGTATGATCCACGACTGAGATAATACAGCCCAGGCGTGTGGCGAAGCAGTCTCTGAAATTTGCAGACTGTCCAGATCTGTCAATCACAACAGTCCCTCTGGACTCACATCCTCCACCTTCCTCAACCCCAAGATCATCAAAGCCGATGCAAATTATACTGATAATACATTTCAAAGGGAAATAAGGTCATGGAAAATCTAGAAATCTCAGTCCGAATCAACGAATATGTAGGCGATACGGAAGATATTGTATCTGCCATCCCTACCACGACTTCGGGGCTGACGGCATTCTTTGCTTTGATTCTAACGCGCGAAGATAGGATAAAATATTTTTGCCAAAGCGCGAACTTTAATCTTCAAGGATGTAAAATAGGAAGAAAGGAAGAGATGATGTCTAAATTGATTTGCAAAGTAGACCACTTAGTGATGGCCCTGGGAGAAATTGGGGGGGGGGGAGGATCTCTTCGCTTTTTCTGAGGTGAGATTTTTCCAGAGATCTCCAAATCTAGAGCCTCACAGATTTGAAGGATGATTGGTCCAGGCATACTATCCGTAATCATGAAATAATCCCTGACAAAAACGAATAAGCCCTAAGCCTCTTAGCGTTACAGAGTAGTGGAGGGTAGGTCCGAGGTCCGAACTCCGACCTTTTAATCTGACGCAGACCAATAGGCATTATAATACCAGCTTTGCCATTATTTTCCTTCTCTCTCAAATTCCCTCATTCATCACTAAAATGTGGAAGTTTTGGCTTGCTACCCTACTCGGCGTGGGTCATGCCTCGCAGACTGTGCTCCGACCAGAGCCCTCGGGGTCGAACTTCACCACGTTTCAAAGTCCAAATTCACCCCATTCAGTACGCATCCGACAACAAAACGAGTCTATCTGTGCCGCGGGATCTGCACAGTACACAGGATGGTTAGATATTGGCCCGAAGCACCTGTTCTTCTGGTACTTCGAAAGCCAGAATGATCCGATCGCCGACCCACTAACGTTGTGGATGAACGGTGGGCCCGGAGGCTCTAGTATAATGGGCCTGCTTGAAGAAAACGGGCCATGCCTCATAAACGAGCACGGCAATGGAACCGTTCACAATCCATGGGGCTGGTCTCGAAATTCATCATTGCTTTTCGTCGACCAGCCAGCCGATGTGGGCTGGTCTTATATTGACGAGGGCTATGAGGTCGCGCGCGATTCTCAAGAGGCTGCGGTTGACATGCACCGTTTTCTTCAAATCTTTATATCTGAGATCTTCCCACACAAACGCTTCTCGGATTTCCATATCTCCGGTGAATCTTATGCAGTGAGACTTACCCCTTGCCATTCTGTATGCACTTCTAACACCTTTAGGGCAAATACATCCCCTATCTCGGGGTTGAGATCGTGACTCAGAATCAGCAATATCCTTCAGAGCCCCAGATCAACCTCAAGTCATGCCTGATAGGTAATGGATTTATGTCATCCAAGGATATCACCTTTGGGTACTGGGAGACACTTTGCACGACCAATCCTGGCGTTTCCACGCCGGTGTTCAATCAAACCCGGTGCGATATGATAGCTGCCAACATGCCGCGATGCATGGAGCTATACGATACTTGCACCGTAAAGCCCGACGTTGCAATCTGCACGGCAGTATATTCCGTTTGCTACGAAGAAATCGTTGGTCTGTATGAGGAGGAGAGCAAGAAAGGAGGCCGTAATCGGTTCGACAGTATGACCTTCCTATCTACTCGCAATATGCCACTTTACCTAATGCAAAGAAATCAACAGTTACAGCCCCGTGCGAGATAGATGGTGTGTGCTACAAAGAAGCAGCTTATATTGAGCAGTATCTGAACTCCCCCGTGGTTCGAGAAGCCCTTTCGCCACCGCAGGGGAAGGAGTACAGATTTGAGTCCAGCGCCGTGGCTGACGCCTTTGCAACAACGCCGGAGGCGATGACGTCTTCATCCGACCATATCATTTTCCTACTTTCTCATGGGGTCGATTTCCTGGCCTACCAAGGAAACCTTGACCTAGCTTGCAATACAGCAGGAAACCTCCGGTGGGCTAACTCGCTTGCCTGGAAGGGACAGACCGAGTTTACATCAAAGCCGCTGCTTCCTTGGACTTCAAATATCGCGGGACGTATTGAACCGGTCGGCACTGCAAAAGAGGTTCGTGTGCAGTTGGACGGGCTGGCAGAGAAATCGCGGTTTGCATTTGTGACGGTTGATGGGGCGGGTCATATGGTAAGTCTATCTATCCGGACATGTTAATCTGAGCACATGCTGATGGTTATAATAGGTTCCTCAGGACCGCGGTGATGTGGCCCTCGATATTTTGACCAGATGGATTGCGGGTGATTCCTTTGCTTAGTCCTGGAACCACGCCATCAGGGAAATACTATCGGCGTCTTCTAAAGATGCAGTGACTGCTGCGCTGCCTCTTAGAAAAAGTTCAATGATGGTCCCTCTGATGCTTTTCCAAGGTATTCAGTATTATAGACCGAAGGCTTCATATAAGTACAATACTCGGTCTACATCGCGTTCTCCAAATGTAAAACAAAGCACTTGTCTACCTAGTCTTTATCATGGGAAGCTGTTCGTCTTCGTACCTAACGCTGCATTGTAGGCATACTTGTTTATCAACAATGTCTTACGGACAAGATTATCTCTCTAGGAAGAACTGGCGATTTCATTGCCCAAATAGGGACCTCGGGATCTTGGAGGAGCATTGGAACATCCATGGATTCGATGCGAGCAGTGGCTGACGCCCGGTCGGTTATGTGGAACCGTTTTGTTTACTTTCATGCTATTGAATAACAAGGAGGGGATGGGAAGAGGGCTCTTCATCTCGCTGCTGATACGCGAAATCTGGAGATGGCTCGTCTTTTGCTTGAGCACGGCGCTTCCACTAAGATTAAGGATTCCATTGGGTATACTCCTTCCGAGCGTAGCAGGGGCGCAGAGGTGACTATGCTTATTCGGAATTGGGCTGATCAAGCTGCGGCTTCGGATCCTAAAGGCAAGAGAGCTTCGCGCCCTCCGAGGGCGGCAGTGGCTGCACCCCCAGAATATGTTGCATGAGTTCTCACACGTCTCGTAGCCCGTTGTACGGCTATGAATTTGCTATGTCGTTTTGTTTATGATACCACAATTGATACTATAGATTAATACTGGAATAGTCGACCCCTTATGCGGCTTTGTCATGTCTTTCGGTAGTCCCTTGGTAGTCCCTTTGGTGGTCTTTTTCATGTCGCTTTTTAACATCTGAAGATCTATAGCTAGACGGCATAAAAAGGCCGAAAGAGGCTTATAAGTTGCAGAGGAGCTTTCAGTATACAAGTAGGAATAATCTTGAGGGTTGTAAAAGGATTCATAATTCCAGAGAGCGCTTCAACACTTGTCCTTTGCTCTAGGATAACTGTTAAAAAGTTGTGAAGCGTCAACAGACCAACAGTGAATCACTTAACGAGCAGTATAACCGCCATCAACTGGAAGACAAACTCCAGTCACCCAGCTGGCGTCATCACTTGCCAACACAACAGCTGTACGAGCAATATCCTCCGGCATCCCAGGTCCTTTCAACGGATGGCGCCTTTTTAGGTCTTCCCAAGGAGTCAAGTTGGTAGTTGTCTCCTTGAAGATAGCCGTTTGAGTGTCTGCAGTTTTGTTAGTGAAAGTTTGGTCAATCTCTGAATCGATTAACCTACAGCCAGGACAAATCGCGTTGATATGAATGTTATCTGGGGCATAATCCAGAGCCATCTGCCTCGTCAGATTACTCACAGCACCCTTTGATGCACAGTACGATGCTAGGTAAAGTATCAGCAACGTTCAGCTCCACAGACTGGGGATTTAAAACTTACGATTCTCCAGCCCACCGATCATACCCATAATGGAAGAAATATTGATTATCCAGCCCCGATCTCCGGAAGAATGAGGTTCTTGTGCCAACATTTGAGTAAGAGCGTACTTGCAACCCAGAAACACAGACTTGGTGTTGACACGCATGGTCGTATCCCAGGTCGTCTCGTCGGTCAGATGTAGTACAGCAGGCGTCCGTGCCTCGATGCTGATCCCAGCATTGTTGACCAAACCAAGGAAGTTGTCAGATTGGTTATTCAAGATTTTTATCATCAGGCTTTCATACATGTCCAATCGTCCATATTCTTTCACAGCGACTTGGACTAAGTTCTCCATCTGCGTTGCGTCCCCAACATCCGTCCGCACAAAGATCGCCTGCCCACCGTCCCTAACAATTAGATCGTGCGTCGTGATCTCGGCCTCCTCTTGGGATCGCGCAGTTGGTGTTAGATCAGCGCAGACCAATTTTGCTCCCTCTTGGACATAGCGAATAGCGATCGCTCGTCCTAAGCCGGACGAAGATCCAGTGACGATAGCTACTTTGTCTTGCAAGCGAAATGATTGCGGCATAATTATTTGAATACCTCCTTCGCAAGATGACGGTCATTTAAGAATATATAATAGTAAGGAAAGAGGGGTCTTATCCGTGTCAGACGCCATGGCTTTATACGCTGGCAAGTTATAGAGTTGGAAACTCGGCCGAAGTGCTCGTCGACACGAGGTACCCTTTATGGAATACAATCCAACATTTGTATGACGTTCTCGCCTGTTGCAGAATGTCAAAATCTGCAGACCATATTTGTAAATCGGGCCGAGTCCGACTTCTATAGCCGAGAAGCCTGGGGAAAGCGATGCGAGGATTGATTGAAATAGGCGGAAGGCGTGCCGAGCGGTATCGCTTCACCTTCCATCTTGGGATGCATGGTGGCTTTTACCCCCTTTCTCTCGCCACAATGTGCTCCAAGTGTGGCTCATCTCAAATCATTATTCCGAGAATGGTGTTGAATTGAGAATTGGATACAATCTACCCTGCAGGTGTGCCATTCTTGCCTGTATCACCATGTGAGATGTCCACAAGACGGGAAGGGGTGAACTATTGTGCAACCTTGCACAGAGTTGATAGAAGCATTTGACTTAGATTGATAACGTGTACGGAATAGTCTTTTGAATATTGAAGTTTTGAATATTCCCAAACTGAAGCTTAGGTTGTTACATAGACAACCTTTTGTGTGTATATTATGATACCCGTGGCCCTAGTATTCTCATCAATATACCACCTTCACATGACCAGATCATACTCTAAGTTGTACACATATCCCCCATTTTGCTCCTCTGATATATTTTTGACGGGAGAGCTATTCCATCGCGTCACATGATGCCTTAAGAAGGGGGAAAAGAGGGAAAGAAGGAAAGAGGGGAGAAGGATCGTAAAAGGGGCCCGCTCCCGGAACCCCGTGAGGAAGAAAATCGCGTGGAATAATCGTTCCATGTCAAATCAAGCCACAAAGAATTATGTACCCCGTATGGAATATGTTTCTACGGGTAGCGCAGCATTGGTGGCTTTTTCCACCTGTCGTGAGCATTCCAGATCAACATTCCACAATTCCCACCGTTTCCAGACACGATTCTAGGAAGATCCCGAGACAATGAATTGAGTCCGCAGAGAGACGGGGAAGCTAATTAAACAATTACCACACAACAATACTAAGCTCCGGCTATTGTTCGGAGTCCGGTTGACCGTTGCTTCCCTCAATGACCAATAATCGACTTCGATTTCAGACCCTGTTTTCGGGATCCACCCCCAGGTACGGAGTACGGGGAGAGAAGCTCGCGTGGTGCCTGTTTTTAGGTAAAACCAGATGCGGAAGTGGAAGCGTGTTGCTCAGTTTTAGACAGGGGAACTCAATTAATTGAGGTCGATAAACTTAGATAAACTTCAAAATCCCAGGATTTCATGACTGAATCTGTCGACGATCGCATTCCTACCGAATCGGGAAATGATAGTCAACATGAGCTAGCGGGGAGTACTACATCACTAATGCAATGCACAATTATTAGACCGCAAAAAAGCCTCGATGGAAATAAAAAACGAGGGGTAATTGTGATAATTCTTCAATTAATTCGAGACATACGACTTATTCGTGCTCACTAGGTTACATTCAATTTGAACTCCCCAGAAATTAGACTCTGCAACCTCTCGTGCCGGGGTCATACAGTCACAGCTACTGGCCGCACGCGATGGTCATGTCTCGGGTGTGCCTGCGTGATTGTGCCCACTCTGCGCTGATCCTATCGGGTGCCCCGAATCCACAATCCATATGATCCAGATGACTGCAGCATTGCCCCAAACGCAACCATATTGTTCTTATCGTATTGTTCTCGGGGCAATAACCTAACGTACCCTGATTTGTCTTATCATTTACTCAATGTTGATCTATCTCCGTAATACATATATATTCCCTAAGGGGCCCAGCAGTGGATATAATCGAAAGCTGTTTTGCATTCGCGAGTCCTTGGCTTGGTTTTTGAGGGACCCGTAAGGCACTGTCAATATGCATTTTTCTAATATGGTTCGGGGGAGTGCCATCCTGGCTGCGCTGTCTGGTACAGCTGCTGGAATTGTAACATCGCCTTTCAAGCGCGATCTGAAGCTTTCCGCAGAGCTGGGGGTTCATCCGGATACCCTGCTCGGCCACAAGACTACGGTGCATGCTATTGCCAATTCCCAGCTCGATTCGATCGTCACGGCAGAGTATGTTTCGGTACGTGTCTATGTTTTCCAAGTTTGTTGAAGACGGAGATAATTGCTAACAATTTGTAGCTCCCCATTGATCACAGCAACTCTTCGGTTGGTCAATACCAGAACCGATACTGGGTTTCCGAGGAGAATTACAAGGAGGGCGGCCCGGTCTTCGTGTATGATGTTGGTGAGGCATCTGCCGCATCATCGGCTCAAGCCTACCTGACCAATTCGACTACGTTCTTTTATCAATTGGTCAAGGAATTCGGTGGAATTGCTATCGTTTGGGAGCACCGGTTTGTGTCATCTCCTTAATGAAAGCCTGGTCTTAATTAACGCCGAGTAGATACTACGGGGATTCTCTTCCCTACAACGTCAGCCGGCACATGCAGCCTGAACATCTCCAGTACCTGAACAACAAACAGGCTCTGGCAGACATCCCATACTTTGCGGCCAACTTCACTCGCGGAAATTATAGTGATGTGGACCTGACCCCAGGCGCAACACCGTGGGTCATGGTTGGAGGCTCGTACTCTGGCATGCGATCTGCGTTTACCCGTCATTTGTATCCCGATACAATTTACGCTTCCTACGCTTCCTCCGCCCCCGTGGAAGCACGGATCGACATGAGCGTTTATTTCGACCAGGTTTACGACGGCATGGTTGCATATGAGCACTTGAACTGCACCCGGGACATTCAGGCTGCACTGAGGTACGTTGATGAGCAACTATCGAAGAACGAATCGTCCGCAGCGGCCATCAAGAAGGAATTCTTCGGCGAAGGCGCCGAGAAAAACAGCAACGGCGATTTCAGCGCCGCGCTTGCAATTATTTACAACTATTTCCAGTCTTATGGTATGGGCGGTGGTGTGGGCAGTCTGGAGTCATTCTGCGCACACATGGAGATCGAC
This sequence comes from Penicillium expansum, assembly GCF_000769745.1. Taxonomy (NCBI): domain Eukaryota; kingdom Fungi; phylum Ascomycota; class Eurotiomycetes; order Eurotiales; family Aspergillaceae; genus Penicillium; species Penicillium expansum. Next base: position 266,149 of record NW_015971534.1, read on the forward strand.
CCGAAGACTAACGCAACGGCGCCCGCACAAGGATTCGCCCATCACCGGGGTAAGAAGTATGCCGCCGAGCGCTATGCTTCATGGCCAGTTTTCACGCAGCTGGTCAACATGAACTTGGATACCAACTGCAAGAAGCTTGAAGCCAGCGAGCCCCTCAAGTGCGATCTGTCACAGCCATCCAGCGACCCGGACACCATCAGCTGGACGTGGCAGTACTGCACCGAATGGGGATTCTTCCAGACCAACAACTTCGGACGTCGCTCGCTGCTGTCGAAATACCAGACCCTTGAGTATGCACAGGAATACTGCAACAAAGCCTTCCCGGAGGCTATCAAGAAGGGTCTGTTCCCCAAACACCCGTTGGTTAACGCCACCAATGCGGAGACCGGCGGATGGACTATTCGTCCGTCCAACGTCTACTGGAGCGGCGGTCAATTTGATCCCTGGCGTACTTTGTCTCCCCTCGCGGAGGGCACTCGGCTAGCCCCACAGGGTGTGTCTCTCACAACCGAGATCCCCAAGTGCAATGTGGAGACGCAGGAAAATACGATCTTCGGCTACATCATGAAAAATGCGGAGCACTGCTTTGATTTCCGCAGTACCTTCGTACCTGGAGCGATTTCCCGGGGTTACTTCCACACAGCCTTGACAGAGTGGCTCGGGTGTTTTAAGGCCAAGACTCTTTAAACCTTGCAATAACCTTGGAACCTTGAAAAGTTCGAGGGATCGACGTGGTCTGACTCATTTGGACTTCCCATCATTTCCTCATAGTTTAGCCCTATTCCCCTTTTGTATCAGCTTGCGATCTCACTTTTTCTCACGTGGAGCTCTACCGAGGCCCTGAACATATAGCATTTTGCGAATTAGATCAATTCCATTTCACATATTTAATTGCTTATTCTTTCGGTTTATGGAGATACAATAACGCAAAATGTTGTTTAGCCCTACAGTTGTCTTCGTTGGTGCCCTGTCTGTGGTCTTCTTGGTCGTGCGCTACTTCGCACAGTTACACCACCACCGTAAACAGTCCAAAGCCCTACACTGCAAGCCTCCCCGCTCGGGCTCCTCAGGTTTCTTCGGTATTCCAGGTTTTATTCGATTAAGCAAGGCTGTCCGCGAAAAGCGCTGGATCGATCATCTCTACAACGAATATGCTGTCCATGGAAATACCTACAAACAGACATTCCTTTCTCGCAATATAATAACTACCATTGAGCCTGAAAATATCAAGGCAGTTCTCGCAACCCAATTCAAAGATTTTTCTCTTGGAACAAGACACCAACAATTCTACCCACTTTTGGGCGACGGTATTTTCACCCTTGATGGTGCAGGGTGGTCTCATGCGCGCGGACTATTGCGCCCACAGTTCACCAGGGACCAGGTAAACTCTATCGGAGAATTTATGTACGACATATGATTGACAAAAGAGACAGGTCGCCGATCTTTCCATGCTGGATGACCATATCTCCAACTTGATCGACCTAATCCCCAAGGACAGGAGTAGTTTCGACATCCAGCGCTTGTTTTTCCTACTGACCCTAGACTCGGCAACGCATTTCCTATTCGGGGAATCGGTCGGGTGCATGCTCCCCCCTTCAGGAAAGACAGGCGTGCTAGAAAAATGCGGCGTCGGTAGCGCACAAGGTTTCGCTAATGCCTTCGGAACCGCTCAGGATTATCTCGCTGCGCGGAGTCGTGCCCAGGGCATGTACTGGGTTGTCAATCCAAAGGAATTCCGCGACGCAAGCCGGCAGGTACACGAAGTCGTCGATCATTATGTTAATCTCGCTCTGGAGTCGAAACGTCATCCGGAGAAGAAAAACCTCGACGGTCGGTATATATTCCTCGAGGCCCTGGCAGCCGACACAGAAGACCCCAAGGTTCTACGCGATAACATGCTTAATATTCTATTAGCTGGCCGTGATACCACGGCCAGTCTACTGAGCTCGACGTTCTTCTACCTTTCTCGTCACCCCAATGTGTGGAATCGGCTGCGCCGTGAGATCGTGGAAATTTTCGGAGACGCGAAGAACCCGCGGTCGGAAATGACTCAAACAAGGCTGAAGGCCATCCCGTATCTGCGATATGTGTTGAATGAAGGTGAGTTTTTGCAGTAGATACTGCATAGTGTACCAGTGCATACCCAACTAACTCCATCCCAGTCCTTCGTCTTCAGCCTCCTGTACCTATCAATTTCCGCGTTGCAACCAAAGACACATCCCTACCAGTCGGTGGTGGTGCGGACTACCAGTCCCCGGTCTATATCAAGAAGGGCACCATGGTTGCCTACAGCGTCTACGCTATGCACCGTCGGACGGATCTATGGGGTAAGGACGCGACTTCCTTCCGGCCTGAGCGCTGGGAGGAAAATGCTAAACATGGATGGGAATACCTGCCTTTCAATGGTGGGCCGCGTATCTGTCTTGGTCGTAAGTTGTGCATTTCCTTGTCTTTCTTCCGGAGAGGCAATATTGGAGAACATCTGGAATGGCTGGCTAACAATCAATCCTTAGAACAATACGCCCTCACTGAAGCGAGCTACACCGTCGTTCGTCTGATGCAGCACTTCGATACCCTCGAAAATGCGGACCCCCATCCTCGACAGGAGCCTATTAAACTATCTAATCTGACGATGTCGCATGATCTTGGCGTGTCCATTCGTTTGTACTCCTCGGATAAGATTTAGGTTTGTTAATTTGTGTTATGATTGAATGTTAAATGTGTATATGGGATCTTCGAAGGGGAGGATACCAGCTTTTGATGCTTTGGGGTTATGCTTGGCTGTGAGTTTGGAAGTAATATTGTATATGTTGTTTCAAGTATGAAATTTCCATGCCCTGTATCAATTTCCGACTATTGCTGGATGAATCGAACCAAATTGAACGCTCATGAAGACTCGAATTTATTCCCAGCCCAATCCTTTCGGTGGTATGGGCCAATAACACAGGGCAGGATGATATGCTAGATCGATATGTGAGAAGAGTCCACATGTCGAAGAGACATGGTCGCAGAGACATTATATTGAATACCTTTTTGCAACTCTTTCTGGGCATCTTTTTGGATATCTTTGTATTCTACTAGAAAAGGATTTATTGGAAATTCGTAGTCGCAGACCGGAGAGTAACGGTGAAAAGCGTGGTTCTCACAAACCAAATTTTCTATTATAACGAGTGATTCCTAGAGTATTATGATAAATAGACAGATCTATAATCGATTTATAGATGTTGTGATGATTCAATGATGTTGAGGCAGAAATTATCTGCCTTCGCTCCTCGCCTAAGATTGATCTCCTCTCTCCTCCCTCCCTCTCAACTCAATGCATTGTTTCTTCCCCATCTTGATTTACAACCAGATACAAACTTGGCGACCGCTCAATTAAGTACTAGTTATACCGCCGTGCCAGTACCCCATTACCAGATTGCCGCCCGCTACCATGCGCAGGTCGCACTCGTCAAACTCGCAAGTGTCAGATATGGGATCTGTGAGCATAAAACTCACCCTCACTGGAGCATAGCTATGCATTATGCCTTATAGGGCTTAGCAATGCCATAGCTCCACGCTAAAGCGCGCTAGAGCTTTACATAATTAGGCCCCGACCTTTCCTTTCACTTTTCAACTTCTACAAACATCGCTCACAAGTAAAAACCAAGAATGATGTCGTCTCCATCTAATTCTGATGGCAATGATGTTGTTATGGTTGGCCTAGATGATATTCGTGACTTCAACATCGACAACATCCTTCCTCTCCCTCCCACCGACATTATTGAGATCAGGAAATGGCTTCAGCCAACCGCATATGACTTGGAGCGAGGCGAATACTCTAGACATCGCCTCTCATATCTCGCAGGGACAGGCAAATGGCTCACGTCGACAACAACCTACCAACAGTGGCACCAAGGCGAGGAAAATGGACTGTTGTGGGTCAAAGGTATCCCAGGCTCCGGCAAGTCTGTCCTAGCTGCTTCAATCATCAACCAGTTACAAAAGGATGGAATACCAGTCATATTTTTCTTTTTCAGACAGATCATCGACGCCAACCATCAGCCTGTGGCTGCGCTGCGGGATTGGTTATGTCAACTTTTGGATTATAGCCCTCCCCTGCAAGTCAAGCTCAAGAATTACATAAACGACCATCGTGATTTGGAGAGCTTGTCCCCAAGCGATCTCTGGAAAGACCTCAAATTGGCACTGGTCACATTACCCAAGGTCTACTGTGTCACAGACGCCTTGGATGAGATGGATCGGGGGAATGATGAGTTCCTCCACGCTTTGGTGGAATTAGGCCAGTGGCGCCCGTCAAATATCAAGGTTTTCATTACCTCACGCCCAGTATCGATGGTTGAAAATTCCTTGAGATCATTTTCCATTCCCCAGATTCGATTGGAAGAGAAGCTTGTCGATCTCGACATCGCAACCTATGTTCAGTACAAACTTCGCCACTCGTCGATCGCTCCTGAATCCTGGAGTATTATAGAGGAGGCCATTCCTGGTCGCGCGAACGGGCTCTTCTTGTATGCCAAGCTCTCAATGGATGCATTTCTTGAGCCAGGCGCCGACGCACATGAGGTCCTCAATGTATTGCCGGCTGACTTGAATGTTATGTATAATAATCTTTTGCATGAACATGCAATACGCTCGGCTGTTCCCGAGAATTTGCAACTCCTCGTCTTGCAGTTTGTTACCCATGCCACACGCCCACTCCGTATTCTCGAGATCGCTGAAATGGCGAGAAGCGTACAAGGTCCAACAACATATCGCAATCTGAAAGAGACAAAGGACTTGGTACGGGTCGCTTGTGGCCCGCTGCTCGAGATTCTCCCTGATGAGACGGTCTCGGTCGTTCACCACTCATTCACCGAGTTCTTGAAAGGATTCACCCGTTCAAGTAAGTCGGATGATACGACATATCCGATCCTTGAACCAGGCTCAACAAACAAATACCTGGCTATTGCATGCTTGGACTACCTCCGCTCTGGCTGCCTGGTTCATCAACGAATGAAGGAAACTGCCAACAAATGGGAATACCTGGACCAGAAAGGTGAAGAGAAAAGAGAACTGAAACTCCAGTTCCCATTTCTAGAATATGCAGCGCATAACTGGTACATTCACATATGTCGCGCAGTTTCAGCGGGTGCAGATATGGCCCTTGTATACCACATGCTTGATACATTTTTTGCGGAAAAGCAGATGTTTACCGCTTGGCGAGTTATGGCATGGCCGCGAAATGCAACCCGGGGCATCACCGCGCTTCATGTCGCTGCTTGGGCTGGCTTAGCTGGATATGCCGCACACTTGCTTGAAAGAGGAGATGACATTGAAGCGCGAGATGCTTGCCAAAATACACCTTTATACTGGGCTGCCACTTCCGGTCACGGTGACGTGGTACAGGTTTTGCTCGCCAACGGAGCTGACCCCAACGCAGAACAAAAAGAAGGATACAACGCACTACATCTGGCAGCGAAAAAGAATCACGCTGCAGTGGCTAAACTTTTGCTCGCTGCGGGCGTTGACCCGCTCACCCCCAAGACGCAGGAGGCACCCGGAAGGCGGTGTGGGAACGCACCCACATCACGAGGACATACTCCTCTCATGTACGCATGTTTTAATGGCCACGTCGAGACGGTAGCTGAGTTCCTACCCTTCTTGGAAAACACTTGCGGTTCTGTCCAAGCCCTTAACTGGGCGGCGAATGCGGGGCAATGTGCAGTGGTTGAGTTGATCATCCAACAGCCAGGTGCAGATGTAAACGCGACATATCGAGGAGACACTCCTCTTTTTAGAGCTTGCTTCAGAGAAGATGAAAAAACCATTTGTTCGCTGTTGCGAGCAGGAGCCGATCCAAACATATTTTGTGAAAATGCAAGAAGCGAGTTTGCTAGAGGAATGTACGTCATGCGCAGTTCAAAGACCCCAGAAGATCCTGAAAGGGGGCATGTCGCTTTACATGTCCTTTGCGGATCCGGCAAGCGTGGAGGCCAAGCCTTGCCAGCGTGCGTAAATTTCCTGCTTCAGGCAGGGGCCGATGTTCATGTACGAAGTCCTACCGGTAAAACGGCCCTGCACTATGCCTGCGAATACCACAAAGCAGATGTGGTCAAGAAGTTGATCGAAGCGGGTGCAGATCCCACGGCAGAAGACGATTCTGGGGCCACACCATTACACACAGAAGGACAGAGAGACGCAGAACTGCTTCCTGTGCTTTTGGGCACAGGGGTGGTTGATATCAACAAGGCCATTGGAAAGACTGGGAAGACCCCATTGTTATGTCGGCTTCAGGGCTTTAGGCTAGACCGAGTACTTGCTTTCTTGGAGTATAAACCTGATGTCAATATCGCTGACACTTTGGGCAATGGTCCGCTACACAAAATTTTCACGATTTATGAGAATCATGGTGGTGTTATCGATGCCTTGCTATCTCTGGGCGCCAATCCAAATGCGATGAACAATGAAGGCAATACCCCTTTGCACGCCACGAGTGGTAAACACAGCTCGTTCATTTCTGAGCTCGTTAATGCGGGTGCAGACCTTGAAGCCCGAAATCACGATGGTCACACAGTTCTTTTCAAACATGCGAATGGGGATGAACAACCTTTTAAAACACTTATTGAGCTAGGCGCTTGCCTCGATACGCGGGACTTCAACGGCCGAACTCTCTTGCATCGTTGTTGCAATGACACCAATCGCTTGGACTATCTGATAAGTCTCGGCCTTGATCCTTTGACCCCAGATCACCAAGGCAACTCGCTTTTGATCGAGATTGCTGCTATCAAGAAAAACGACAAACAGCCTGCTATCATGAAACATCTGGTCGCACTTGGCTTGGACATAGATCAACCAAACCATCGCGGTAGGACCACTCTACATGTGCTGTGTTCTAGCGTGAATCTTTCATCCTCATCGACAGAAGAAGATAACTGGGATTATGTCCTTGGAGTTTGCAAAAACCTAGATCCCAGTGATTGCTACGGTGTCCGGCCCTTGCATCTCGCCGCTACAATTTCCGAGTCTCATGTTGTCAAGCTTCTCAACGCTGGTGCAGACATGTTCAAAGTAACACACGAAGGGATGTCAGTGCTCCATATCGCAGCTCGGACCCGCCAGCCTAACATCGTGGCTCTCTTCTGCTCTAGACTAGCAGAACTCACGGTACAAGATCGGACTGCATTTGTGAACCGACAAACTAAAGAAGGGGAAACAGCTCTTCACTATGCTTGCCGTTCGGGCCGCCCTGAGACCGTCCAAGTATTGCTCGAAGCCGGCGCAGACCCAACCATATTGGACAGTGGAAACCGTTCACCTTTAAGAGCATGTGCACAGTTCGAGGCAGAAGAAAAACTATGGAGCAGTCATAAAAAGGCGACGCGAACGGACTACCTTAATGCAGCTGGCGTTCTAGTCAGCGATCACCAACGGCCGTTCTTTGACCCCCCTCATAGGAATGAGATTCACGTTCCACAATATTCAGAGCATGATACAGTTCGTCTGGATGAAATTTTGGACTTACTTGTTCGCTATGGAGTCCTCTCGCCTAGTGACAATTGTCTTCAAAAGGCATTTGATGAGGCCATTTCGAATCAGTACGAATACACGGTAGACTGTTTCTTACGACTGCAATATCGTATTCCCGAAGCGCAGCAATGCTACCTTCATTATGGGCTCAACTATCTGATCTCCAAAAGCCGACTAGATGCGACAAAAGCGGCGTTGAGGAAATACGGCGACCTTGATAATATCTCTCTGTTCCGTAGACGTGATTCCACAACCTTCATGAGAGACTTAATGTTTACTAGGCACTATGATCTGCTTGAAGAGGGGGCAAAGAATCTTGACTCATCCGAACTCGATCGCAACAGGATCTTTTTGTTGCATTCTCTTGTGACCTGGGGCTATAAAGAGCTCCTGGAAGGTATCTGCGATAAGGACGCTGCATTGAGGTTTGATGACCACAACTGGTGCCGAGAAGCAGAAAAGAAGATAATATGCAGTGGAGAATATGCTGAGCCTCTATTGGTGACTGCATGCGACCGCTATTTACCCAACATGGATGTTGTAAAATTGCTTGTTGAGAAGTTCGGCGTCAGCCTCAACGCTCAATTCAGAGAAAGCTCAGAATCAATGGAGACCAAAGTCGCCGGAGGGGCCCTTCATAAGCTCGCACTCGGGTGCAGCTGGTGGCATGTTCACGAAGCATTACCGTATTTGATCAAAAAGGGGGCAGACCTGGAACTGCGTGGTGATGATGGAGTGACACCATTACATGCAGCCATGCATCCCAAGCATGGTCCCTTCCGCAGAAATGCCGTGCAAATTCTCATCGAGAGCGGCGCAGACGTCAATGCCGTGGATGCCAACGGGGAGACATGTTTGTCAAAAGCCAGTAATGATCTAGAGATCACCAAGCTGCTCATAGCGCACGGCGCCCATGTTAGCGCAGTAGCCATATTCTCTGCGATTGAAATGGGCGAAATCGAGATCCTGGAAACATTGCTATCACGCGGTGATTACGCGAATGTCAGGCGATCTGACCCAGTTAATCCTCCGGAAGAAAGCGAATGGAGGCTCAACATTCTTGATTCTGAGGTCTCGCCTCTTCTTTTCGCCACTATCCCTGCACTGCGATCCAGTAGCTTTGACTATGACAAGCCACGATCACGTTCAAAAGATGTGGATGAAAAATTGCTCGACGCCCGTATCATGACAACACTGCTCAATCACGGCGCAGACCCATTTGCTACATTTGTAGGGGAACTCTCACGTCCTAAAAAGTACAACACGGTGGAATCAGACTCAGACCTGGATGAGCCCGATATCTCGCGCCCGCAACCGCAATCACAAATTGAACCTCAGAGACGCACTATCATCCACGAAATTTTGAAATCAGAGTACCTAAGCGGGCCGTTCTTTCAATTACCATCCTTGCAACTCGAACGACGGGATTCAAGCGGTTGCACATTACTTCTTGCAGCTTCTAAGAGCTGTATGACACTGAACACTAAGGTGGACTTTATTGAATCTGGGATAACCATTACAAAAACGGGTTTCCAAGAGCTTATAGAACGCGGTGCAGATGTGATGGCACAGGACAACAATGGGAACACCATCCTCCATGATATTGGTTCTGTGACTGTCGACTCGGAGTTGTTCAAAATCCTGAAGGGGGTTATGATAAAAAATCCGGGACTCCTCCATAAGCCCAACAAGAAGGGCGAAACATTCTTTCACCTCACCCTCATCTCTGGGAAATTCGGTCTTATTGATGATCTTCTTGAAATGGGTGCTGATCCTCTCCAGCTAGATCCCAGTGGAAACACTGCGCTTCATCATTTGGCTGAGTACCTGAACGAGGAAAAGCCCCAGGCTCACTTCAAGCGATTCATAGAAGCGGGTCTGGATATCAACTCTCGGAACCTCCAAGGGGACACACCCCTCTTCAAATATATAGAGAATGGCGTGGTACCTCCTCAAACCTCGTGGGATTGCGGTTGTGACGAAAAAAAGGATGACCTCACCGAGACCATTTTCGACCTCTTTGATGAGGCTGGAGCTGACTTCTTCGCACGAAACAATGCAGGCTCCACACTGCTGCATTTGTTGGCCACTAAGAAGGCGGGTGACTGGCGTGGTGCGAAGCCCCCGTACAATGTGGTCCGGCGTTTCAAGATTCTGATGAATCGGGGACTTGATCCTTTGGCTGAGGATGCACGCCAGCGGACTAGTTTAGATGTTGCTGCTGTTTGTGGTAGTGAGCATATCATGAAGTTGTTTGCACGAAAGCCGATGGAGTAGAATAGTTTAGGGGGAACTATAGGAAGAAAGTAGTAGGATGTGGATAGAAGGACTAGTTCAGACCCTATCCCGGGCTGCATATATTAAGGCCGTCTGTATGGTTAATGCTTTTCATTCCTTTTGTATGTCGTCATAAAGTGATAAACTTGGCACACCTTTCTTCTATATCAATGGCCATGTTTCTAGTTATAATACCGAGAAGAAAAGAATATCGAAAGAAAGGACATGTACAAAGAACCTGAAAGTATATCTCAAAAGACCATACCAAAAACGGATTAGACTTTTGCTCCTTCTCAGGGTTGATCTGCCCTGGTTTTGTTTCTTCATTACTTGATTTGGTCTTGGTCTTGTGAGTGGATGATGGTATCAATATTGACCGAGATACGACCGAGATACTGTCTGGTAGAAGACAGATGAGGAAGGTAAAAATACAACTGATACACCTATGTGGATACGTAAGCTATTGCCAGGATTAGATCGAAATATCACTTTGGTGTGATAAGTTCCAAAGTACCCAGGCGGTACCTACATAGGGAGTGCATATATTCCTAGGGTGACGAGGGGGGGTTTATGCTCGGGGATGTGCCTTCCTTAACATTGCAATTGCCTCATTAACCGTCCCACTATTGGCATGTTTAAATTGCTGAAGACGCAGGGAAGGAACGACCAAAGAGTCTGGATTTCTGCATGGGGGAGGTCTGCCAAGCTCAACTAAATCCCAATAAGAAAGTAAATGAGTCCCAACGCCGGAACCTCGGGACCTTTCATGCCCGTCATTGACGTGTCACCAGATCTTATGATACAGTGTGATGGGAACACATTGTGGATGTTACCTACTTGCATGTATCCCCTGCTAGTGGAGAAGCTCGGGCTTTATTGATCCCCCCAGACGGGCATCTACCAGGCCTAACATTGAATCAATGTCAACTTGTATGAGCCCCGGAACTGAAGAGCATCTTCTAATCCTTTATTATATGACTCTTATTTTAATATCAATATTCCCTAGAACCGAGACAAGGTTCGGATTCATAGAATCCCACAGGATTCCAGAGTATGCAAGAGGGCCATTGAACCTTGTACTCCATGTTCTTTTGTTCGCATCGGGGAAATTGTCAGCCGGGGTTTCCCCGCGGTTTTACCGTTGGGTCACGGAAACTGCCGACTACATCCAAAGAGGAAATGAACATCATAACTTGGCCCATATTGATGAAGACGATCTTTCTATTGGCTCCTGTCTTCACCTAATCTCGGTCAATTTATTTTGGCCAAATTAGAAATATAAAAGTCCTTATATCTCGTGGAAAGCTCCAGGAGCTATCCAAGATCTACACCATGAAGCTCTCAAGTGCAATCACCGTGGGTTTGGCAAACTGGGCATTGGCTATCAATCTCCATAACTCCCCGCTTGATTACAACTCAGCCCCGCCAAACCTTTCTACCTTGGCAAATGCTACCCTTTTCGACACATGGAGACCCAGAGCCCATCTCCTCCCTCCCTCTGGGAAGATAGGCGACCCATGCGGGCATTACACTGATCCTAAGACTGGTCTCTTCCATGTGGGTTGGCTGCACGATGGAATTGCAGGAGCTACAACCGATGATCTCGCTACCTATAAAGATCTCAATCCTAATGGAGCTCCAGTAATTGTCTCCGGAGGAAAGAACGATCCCCTTGCTGTCTTCGATGGCTCTGTCATTCCAAGCGGCATCAATGGCCTGCCAACTCTTTTGTACACCTCTGTCTCGTACCTTCCAATTCATTGGTCTATCCCCTACACCCGGGGAAGCGAGACACAATCCCTGGCTATTTCCTATGATGGTGGACGCAACTTCACCAAGGTCAACCAAGGCCCCGTGATCCCTACGCCTCCGTTTGCTCTCAATATCACCGCTTTCCGTGACCCCTACGCTTTCCAGAGCTCTATTCTGGACAAATCTGTCAACAGCACCACGGGAACCTGGTATGTCGCCATCTCTGGCGGTGTCCACGATGTCGGCCCTTGCCAGTTCCTCTACCGTCAGCATGACGCAGATCTCCAATATTGGGAATATCTCGGTGAATGGTGGAATGAGCCCGTTAACACCACTTGGGGTAAAGGTGACTGGGCTGGCGGATGGGGCTTCAACTTCGAGGTTGGCAACGCCTTCGGTCTGAATACAGAGGGCTACAGTGAAGATGGCGAAATTTTCATGACCCTCGGTACTGAGGGTTCAGGACTCCCCATTGTTCCGCAAGTCTCTTCCATTCACGATATGTTGTGGGTGACCGGAAACGTCACAAATGACGACTCTGTCACCTTCAAGCCAACCATGGCCGGTGTCCTTGACTGGGGTCTGTCGGCGTATGCTGCTGCAGGCAAGATCTTGCCAGCCAGCTCTCAGGCATCCAAGAAGAGCGGTGCCCCCGATCGTTTCATTTCCTACGTCTGGCTCACCGGAGATCTATTTGAGCTGGCGAAGGGATTCCCCACCGCTCAGCAAAACTGGACCGGTGTTCTCTTGCTGCCGCGCGAGCTGAATATCCGCACCATCCCTAACGTGGTGGATAACAAACTTTCACGCGAGTCCTTGACTTCGTGGCGTGTGGCCCGCGAAGGTTCTGGCGAGCTCGATCTCGAAACAATGGGAATCTCAATCGCCAGGGAGACTTACAGCGCTCTCACTTCTGGCTCGTCGTTTGTCGAGCCTAGTAAGACATTGTCGAAGGCTGGGCCGGTGCCATTCAAAACCTCACCCTCAAACAAGTTCTTCGCTCTGACAGCCAATATCTCTTTCCCGGCCTCCGCTCGCGACTCTGGTATTCAAGCTGGTTTCCAGGTGTTGTCCTCTGCTCTTGAGTCTACAACTATCTACTACCAATTCTCCAACGAGTCCATCATCATCGACCGTAGCAACACAAGTGCCGCGTCGAAAACAACTGATGGAATTCTCAGTAATAACGAGGCCGGCCGTCTGCGTCTCTTCGACGTCTTGAAAAATGGAAAGGAACAAATTGAGACTTTGGAGCTCACTATCGTGGTGGACAATGGAGTACTGGAAGTCTATGCCAATGGACGCTTGGCTCTGGGCACTTGGGCTCGGTAAGTTACTCTTGTTTCCTGAATATTGGTCAACAACTAACAACCTGTAGGTCTTGGTACGCCAACTCCACTGGAATTAACTTCTTCCACAACGGAGTGGGAGAAGCGACATTCGATGATGTGACGGTCTTTGAGGGACTGTACGATGCCTGGCCACAAAGAAAGTGAACGAAACCCCGTTATTGAAAGTCCTCGGTAATACCCTTCTTCCGAGAAGTGATACAGTCTATGTATGTCCATGTGTAGATGAATGTATATAGTCGTGGTAGTTTGCATATCGCGCCGATGAGAGGCTAGGACAAATGAATTATTTACCTACTGGTTTAGCGGCTTAGAAACTAGAATCTTAAATCGCTAATCTAAATAGGCACTAGTAGGGATACCTTGAAATGAAGGGCCCTGATAGAGAATTCAGCGCTGTATAAGTGACATACAACAGATCCACGGGTGTCTTCTTCCCGATTAAGTAACTCAATTTTTACACACTGGGCAACTTTGCCCGATGTGGAACCTGCACCTTAGTGTAACTGGCTGGTACGCCACCAATTTCCACCGCCGGCTAGCTTATTAGCAGTTCAACTAACCACTAAAACCGAGATCATTCAGCCACACACAGCTAGTCAACCATCTTCCTCGCCCTGGAAGCAAAAAAAGCACGAAGACAAAATTACCGATATAGTGAACCCAAACTGCTATTTGCTGAATTTAACCTGTGCTATAATAATTGGTGGCCGGATTTATACAGGTACACCGTGACATGTCCGCGTCCCTGAAGGGCTAACTACAATATCCGCCTCCATGTGTTCAATAGGTGCCCAAAAGCTGTAATAGCCCACCTCAGAAGATTGAACTTCTCTAGCGCGATGTCGCTCCGCTTCCGAGTCATCTTTCCATTTCTGTGCCTCGGCCGTACCGATAGGCCAATCTCCCGTCTGGTCCATTATTGTGTCTGCGATCTCTTGAGGCAACTTGGTAAAACAGGCCATTTCACCGAGAACTGCGTCTCGCCACTCTTTATGCTGTTGAGCGGGTACATTCTGAGTGGAGCAGATGCGGTAATGAGGGTCAACCAGGAAAAGGGAAATGAATCGTTGGTGACCAGGTCGACTTTTGTCGTCCAGTGTAAATGGTCTTGTTTTGTAACGAAGGCTATTGGACCAGGCGAGGAATCGACCCTGGTTTGTGCCCACCGAGCCAAATGTTTGAAGCTTTCGTGGACGGTACTCCTCTCCTTCGAAGAGCGGGAGTCCGAATATCTTGTGCATGGCGTCAACACCCAGTCTAAACTCGAATGGGTTGATGTCGTCTTCTTGTTGGAAGGAAATACGTGCATCGGTGATATTCTCAACGTCGTAGTAGTACCTTGTCACACCGACGATATGCTCATTCCGTAGACCATCCACGTGGAAATCATCATCTCCTTGATATGACGGGTTTTCTGGCGTGAGATCGATACTGGACACGCGAATAACAATTTGAAGTCCCTGCTCACGGAAATCATCTTGTAGTGAAATGGACTGGTACATGTGATCGGTGTGCGGAGAGTCGCCACGGTCTTCCCTTCTATCGATGAACGGTTTGGCTGTTTTTCCGCTCTTCCAATCCTCGTAGGAGTAAGAAGCCCCAGCCTCTGGGTACTTGAATGTATGTAGTCTTTCCCACTTCCATTCTATTGGTTTGTTCCAAAGGTCCGCTGATTCCCATGACTCGCACATACTGGGAGTAATTGAGCCAATTATATCCTCTGGTTCATCCTGTGGCTCCCACGGATCCTGGTGCTGGACACGGTATTTCTGGTCAAGTTCCGGTAATGAGAGATACTCTTTTGCTTTGATACAATAATCATCCCATGTCTCTTGTGTCCAGGTTCCACCAGGCAGCTTGTCTTTCCAGAGCCAGGGTTCAAATGTGCCCCATATTTCGTCAGGCTCAATGGCTTCGAACCCGAATGTTTTGATGCGTAGCGGGTATCGACTTGTTGTTCCTTTCTTCAAAACATCATTCCAGGGCTCTAGGCTTAAGCTGATGAGCTGTTCAATTGACGCATATGCTTTGGTATGTTTTGGGTGTAGGTTGTTGATGTAGGACGCAATCCGCATCACTTTACCCTCGTCCTCAAACTTGACCTCGCATGGCAATCACTGAAACTTGTTTGACCAAAGTGATGATCCTATTGTTGTAGGGTGTAGTTCTGGGGTGGTCGGGATGTGAACGTTGAGTTCAGTCGTTGGGAATGAGATGCATTTTTCGCTCATGCGGACCTGACCTCCTTGGTTCAGAACAGCAGTCCGACCGTAGGCGAGCATGAAAAGTGACGGGTCGACCAGTTCAAGGATGGAGCCCAGATCTTTTTCTTTTAGAGGCAGCTTTGAATGACGGTTCAATATATGACCAAGTGAGTCTTGCAAAGATTCCTGTAAGTTGCTTGCAACTAGCAGATCGGATTTGCAGACACCAGAATCGGCATTCAATATGAGGACATATCCCTTCTTGGTGGAATGGAGGGCCTTATCCCGAAGCTCCTGAATGCACCAGTTCCAGGTGTTTGCCGAAACCAAGTCCATATTGAAATCGATGTCCCATTCATATCTTGAATCGCTTCCCAGCGTTGAGTCTAACTTGGCTTCGGTATACCACTCGGTGACCACATTTTCATCAAAGATGTCCTGTTCCCAGTTTTTCTTGTCGGTCACATGTTCTATGAGACGAAGGAGCAATACTTCAGGCCTTGTAAGACGCGGGGTGTGACCCTTGTTTCTTGAGTGTGCGGGAGGCCCATGGGCGAACCGCTCATTGACGTCGAGCTCATAATTCACAGGAATGGCATTGATTCCAGGGACCCGAAGTGGAAATTTACCACTGTTGTCCATCTGGATAATCATTTTCTCTGATTGGGTAAAAAAAGAGGATGGAATGGCCGGCCAAGCTGAGAAAAGAAAAGTCACAAACATTGCAGAAGCCCAGATGACACCTGATTCCTCAGGCACCAAGAAAAGCTTGCCTTGAAAATCACTTCGAGCATTTACTTCGCACATGCTCCAAATTCAAAAGCTATTAGCAATTGAAAATTTTTCCAAAACAAATCCCGCGGGATATGTTTGATAATGTGGTTATATATATTACCGGCTATCGACGACTGTTATTTATTTCCTGACTATTTACACAACCACGTAGATTTTGCTCAGAAAATCTGGAAATGCCTATTATCATAAGAATTGGCCTGAATCGGCATTGGATGAGATTTAGATAGATTGAAATCGAGATTAAAAGTGAGTTACAAATATGTTTCATATAATATGAGGTGTGGAAGGAATATAGGAAGGTAGGAACATTGAGAGTGTCGTTAGACTTAGTAAACAGGATATAGCTGGACAATTATTGAGTTTGTCCCTTTCTTTTTTTGTAATATATTCTGCTAAATCTCAGCCCCGGAATTTACGGCCACCTAAGGAATAGTCATATAGGAATAAATATATCTCCTTAGCACTCTCTACCCCAAACCCAGTTTCCAGATATTAGAAAACTGTAAGGGGCGCGGAGGGTACGATAAATTCATAAACTTGTGCTCTAATCTGATGCCTAAATAGCACGTTTGTTGTAATGTAGGAAACATACTACACTTTTATCTGCTGCCCTTGGCTAATAGAATATATAATTAATATCTACAAAGTTAAAAAGGGCAATATATGTTTGGCCCTAGCGGGATTAAACTATCTCAAAGTAGGGAACTCAGGAGTTTAATAAAAGTACCTCAGGCTAGGCTGCCAGTGCGAACCTATAGAGTGACTAACTTATGTATCTGCCTCGGGTATAAATGTATTCTATAATAATAAACAGAGAGTTGGAACTGTTAAGATCACCTAATCCTATATATCAGGACTAGCAGCTACATAAATAGCTCTCTCTCCCTCTTCTTCTTCTTTTCCCCTTTAGCGCAGTTAGGGGAATTCCACTATCACTATAAAAGATAAGTCAATATAATAGGTAGTATACAGAGAATATGTATCGGTAAGCAGTAAAATCTATCATAATAGTGCAAAGCGAGAGAAATGATACTTCTAAAAATTAAGGTTTTTCTTACCTCTTGACTAAGTAAGCAGATAGAATTAAGGAGTTTATATTAGATTTGAATCGAAACTCTATATTCAAATAACACATTTTCGAGCCACAGTCATGCCCGAACAAGATTACCACGGTTCCAAAGGCTCTGTCCCGCTAGCAGGATAGCCTTGTATTAAACCCACCCTTCACATAATAAGCTGGAGTATCGAATAGAATAACAAAAGCCTGCCCTCATGGCAAAATACTAGACAATAGCTCGAAGCTCTCTATTTTGTGCCAGACGCGCAGCAATCAAAAGGACGCCACCAAGTAGCAAGGAGACCCCCGAATATATTGACAGGGAAAGATACCCATATCTTTCAACCAAAGCACCACTGATGGGCACATTTGCCATAGCACTGTAATTTGTGTCAGCATCTAACATTATCTTTCCGAGAGATTGTGGTCATACGATAGAGCTGTAGAACCTGACACAGTCCCGATTGCCAAACCAAGAGTGGTAGAAGTAGCAACCTGAGCAGCACAAGCTTGCTGGAGGGATAGAATTCCCTACAATTCTAGTTAGTATTTGAAGGTTATTATCATTCGAGAGTTACTCACTCCGGACGCAAAGCCGTATGCAGCGCACCAAATTACCAGGCCGGCCACAGATGTCACCTTAGTCCAGCACAATGCAATAATCCCTGCGGACATGGTGGCAATGATGCAACAGTTGAATTTTCCGTACTTATCAGCAATGATGCCAGGGAGGACTCTCCCGGGGAACGAAGCACCATTCACAATGGAAACAGTATAAAATGCCAGAGATGTCGAGAATCCTTTCTCAACTGCGTAGGAAGTTGTGTAGAAGAACGGCGAGAACATGCCAAAGTATATGATGAACACCGCGAGGCACAGTAGCTGCAACGATGGCTTTCGGACAAGGGCCAGAGCTTCTGCCTTGTGACTCTGCGGTATGTCCTTTTGCTCAGTGATAATTTCGTCACTTCGCTGGCTTGAATCGCGACTCTCCAAATTCGTCTTGGGTGTATCCGGAGATTTGGCCACTGCACAAGAAAAGATAAAGCAAGGAATCATGACAAAGCTGACAATTCGCATTGTCCAGGGAAATCCAATGCTGGGATGTTTGATCAATCTGTCGATTACAATGGGCCAGATAATCCCACCGAGCGAGGAACCTGCAAGAACAATCCCCATCGCCGCAGCACGCTTCAATTTGATATATTGTCCGACCAATGCGAGCATTGGCCATGTCGCCAGACCCATGGAAATACCAAATACGACACCCTGGGCGAGCAAGAATTGATAGAACTCCTTGCAAAGCGAAGTCATCATAAGTGCAAAAACACACCCGAATGAGCCAACATATACCATAAGCTGTTCAAAGGAACCATGAGTTTCTCTCCCAATCATCGAGAAGGAGAATCCTTACCTTTGGTCCGAAAATATCAAGCATTGCTCCTGCCCCGACAGATGTAGAAAACAGAAAGAATATTGAAATAGCCCCAATCCATGCGACGGTAGATGTGGAGCTTGAGGATAGCTGGTTCTTCGTGTAATACTCTTCGAAGATACCGAACGAGTTCATGAAGCCCACTGTGCAAAACGCACACGTGAAGGCGCCGAATATGGCAAGCCATGCTCGGGGCCTAGAAGAGTCAGAGATCAGCTATGTTATAGCTTGAAGCGTATTTCACGTACGAGAATTCAGTTGGATGGCTATCCTTTTGTGACATTTTGCTGGTCAATAGGAAGCTCAAGCCCAGGAAAATGAGCAGAGCACTATAAAAATAAATGGCTCTGATTTGAAGCAAAAGAACTGCGGAACGCCATGATCTTTATAAGAAATTCAACTAATTAAATTCTCAAGGTAAAGAATCGCGCTCGGAGTCTCCGGGCAACTGTCTAGATGCTGCCCGGAGGCAGAATTGCCGGATATGGTTTAGCGTATCGGAGAGTCCGCGGAGCCTCCAGACGAACATCTACAGTCTCCTGCGCAAAACAAACGCCGATCGTACAATCTTTTTCGCTCTCGCCGTTCCAACTATTGCTCAAGTGTCTTCGGTGAGATTTGCAAGATGAAGCGAAGGCCAGATTCTGGATTCGTCACCCCAGGCTCAAAGAGACAGTCTCGGCAAGACCCCGTTTCCTGTGAGTCCTGTCGAAAGAAGAAGCTGAAGTGCGACAGGCAGCTTCCATGCAGTAGCTGCTCTGCGCGGAGACTGGAGTGCAGCTATGGCGGCTATGTCTCGGGGACAACACCTGTACAACACATGAGCCAAGCAGATCAGAGGCCCATGTTGGACGAGCGCATGTCTGCGTCACCTCGAACCTTGCAGTGGACTCCACAGCAGGACAGGGAAACACAGAGCCGCAATGGAAATGAGCCCCTTCTAACAGCCGATTGGCTTGAGACGATTGTTATGGGACACCGCGTCCCGAGTGCAGTTCCTGCCACGCTAAGGGCTGAGCTATCTCAGCACCGGGAACCCAACCGCTCGCCTTCACATCAAAATACCACACCTGGTGGTCAATTTCCTCCGTTGTGCGAACGGCTCGCCTCTCGCGAAAATCCGGCGACTATCCATCTGCCGTCATATCTGCCACCGCTAGCAGAAGCCCTAAGTCTATTTCGGTATTATTGCAAATACCTAGACTTTCAGTATCATCTCATCATACCCAGACATGTGGAGCAACAGATTAAGAATATTTATGAGCATGTTGCGCGGAATGGGTCCATCAATTTGGCTCATACCGCGCTACTGTTTGCTATCACTGCTGCCGCCCTGTATTACCAACTTCTGATAGAGTCACCCGAGCACGCAGAACCATTCAGTCAAGAACACACATTTCTGGCAGGGGCTGCATTGATCCAGAGCAATTATATACCTTATCCCAGCCTCGAAGGACTGCAAGCGACTATGGTCATTGGTCATCATCTGTCCAATATGAATGTGCCCCCCTCCGTCAGTCCGCTGTTTGTGCATAGGTCATTTGTGAGTCAAGCCATTAGTATGGGGCTTCATATTGTGGACTGTCCTCGGGTTGTGATCGAACGCTCAGCGAATGAGTTTGATAAAACAAATGTTGAGCTTAAACGGCGGCTGTGGTGGGACTTGGCAACATACGACTGGTACGTCGTGAACAGAGACCTTGCTGATACAATGACTGATGATATTTGAAGGTTGATAGGCTTTTTGAGCGGACCACAAGAGTGGACGTATTCGATCCACCCTCAGCATATGGTTGTACAACAGCCTCTCAATATTGAGGATGAGGACATCGACCATATCGAGAACGGTGTTCCTCTGTCTACTCCAACCGCAATGACATACAGTCTATGTCGATCGAAGTTGGCTGTTGTGTGTCGCCAAATAGTGGACGAGATGGCATACTTCCATTTCCATGAACAAGAGGTACCCTATGAGAAGATACTTGAGCTCGATCAAAAGCTTCACAAGATATGTGCTGAGCTTCCCAGTTTCTTTCGCTTTGATCAAACCTCTCGGCGTGAATACTCAGCGCTCTATCATGAGCGGCCAGCTCTTGCATGGCAGCGAGCTCTAGTACAACAGGGCTATCATTCACGGCTCTGTCGGTTGCATCGCCACTACCTAGTGCGTGGGGCAAAGGAGCCCAAATACTCCTATTCGCATGTCGTAGCTCTTCGATCTGCGCGCAAGGTGCTTGAAGTGAAACGCATTATGGATGAGGAAGAGCCTGTATTCACACCGCATAGCTCGGTCATATGGGCAGTCATGCACCACGTGTTCATGGCAGCTGCCATTCTTCTGATAGATGTGTGTTTCAACTGGGACGACATTCTGGCCGAGAAGCGAAAAGAGGAAGTACTCGATGCCTGTCGAATGCTCAGCCGGGCACAACAATCCTCGCCCATCGCACGTGAAGGAATCAAGGCCATGATGGGTATCTTGCGAAAGCATTGGAAACACGAAAAAAGAGTAAGCTCTCGTGACTTGCAGGAGCTTTCTGCATCTTCGAATTCAAATTCCGCAACAGTCAATGCCCCACAGCCGGATATCCCCACGCCTGCTTCGTTGGATCCCAAGAACATCACATTGCCCAATGCTCAATTGACGGTGTGCCCTTCAGAAGATGCATTGCTTACTCCATTGCCTCTTGAAGACTTATGGGCAGAGATGCTAGATAGCAGCGCTAATGTTGAGCTGAGCACACCAGACTGGACAGACTTGCTTACCGAGTTGACAAATGTTACTTTGCCAAGCGAGTAATAAAATTTCTGGCTAGATAGAAGATGGACATGTGACATGTATGATTTGGACGATCATGAGGCTCTGCTAGCAACCTAAGGCATTAAGGCGCCGACAGATACCCCTCTGTTTTGATGCTCCAAAATCAAAACAATCATTTACTTCCAACCACCACCCAGATCAAACAATACCCAAACTTAGAGACATGTCCAATCAGACCTCATATCATACAAATGCCAGTATGAACCCCGACATCAAATCAATCATCGACCGCATCAAGACTGGAAAAGTCACGCGAATCGTCGTCTTGACTGGAGCTGGAATCAGCACTGGAGCCGGAATCCCAGATTTCAGATCTCCAAACACAGGCCTGTATGATAAGCTCGCTCCATTGCGGCTCCCGTACCCAGAGGCAATTTTCCACATCAATTATTTCTCTCACACGCCTGAGCCATTCTACGCAATCGCCCGGGCACGTCACCCGGGAAATCTCAAACCGACTATCACCCATGCGTTCCTAGCACTGCTGGCAAAGAAGAATCTGCTCCATTTTCTTTTCACTCAAAATATCGATGGGCTTGAGCAAGATGCCGGGGTTCCTGCTGACAAGGTTCTCTGGGCTCATGGAAACTGGAAGAGTCAACATTGCTATAAGTGCAAGTCGCCATACCCCGACGATCTAATGAACAAAGCGATTTTAGCTGGTGAAGTGCCCTACTGCCTTAAGACCGGGTGCGGGGGTGCGGTCAAGCCAGATGTTGTATTCTTTGGGCAATCTCTGCCGGCTGAGTTTGACCAAAAGGAGAAAGAAGTCCTTGAGGCGGACTTGATGCTTGTCATGGGAACTAGTTTACGTGTGGCACCTTGCTCTAGGCTGCCAGGTCTAGTAAAAAAGGGAATTCCTCGGGTTTTGATCAACAATGAAAAAGCAGGAGATCTGGGTAATCGAGATGAAGATGTGTGTATCCTCGGAAGTTGCGACGATGGTGTTCGTCAATTAGCAGATGCACTTGGGTGGGGAGAGGACTTGAACGATCTCTGGAAGGAAGCAGTTGCTGCTAAAAAGGACGAGGAAATATTTGAGGGTGGCCCTAGCCTAGATGAGTGCATCGACAAATTGGCTAGTAGTATGAAGGACAGGATGAAGGTGTCAGATGGGCACAAACGAATGTTAGAAACTCATTTGAACAACAAGTTTGGGCAGATGATAGCGAAGGGCCCTACGCGCTCATAGAATGTGTGGCAATTTGACTTTGGCTCACCCTTGGAACAGAAATATGCTTAATCCTACTTGGGAATCTATAGAATGATGCCACCATGATGTGACAGTATTTCGTCAAGGATTTATTTGCTACTTCCCAACTTCAAGCGACTTTTGATGAATTTCTCATCTAATACCGCTTGTCTCTTTCTCAAATGCCATTTATATCAACTCATTATGCCCCCTTACCAGCCGAACCCACTTCCCTATATCCGCCGCTACATCACCACCCACAATACCGAGGGCGAATCAGTATTTGTCTCCCATGCACAAGTTCCCGACTACCTTCCGTCAACCCCGACCGGAGAGGATGGCGAGATTGCCCTGCTATACGCTACGACCAGTATGCCAGCCTCGGTTGACGCTGAGGCAGATGTTGCCATGTACGATGAGTTCCTACATCAACCTCCCGGAATCACAGTCGACAACGGAACCCTTTTCCGTCTAATTGATCTCCGTCCGGGAAAGGCGACCCCGATGCATCGGACAGTGAGCGTTGACTATGGTGTGATAATTGAGGGGGATGTTGATCTTTTGCTAGACTCGGGTGCGAGTCGACATATGCATCGTGGCGATGTGAGTGTACAAAGGGGTACTGCACATTCGTTCCGGAACCGGAGTGACACCGAGTGGTGTCGTATGCTGTTTGTGTATTTACCAATGGAGAAGTTGAATATTCAAGGGAAGGAGCTAAAAGCAGAGGTATATGATGAGGGATACGACAATCCGGACAACGGGGAAGGCGACAAGGGGGGTTCAAATGAGACTGAGTGAACAACAGCGAAGCTCTTATTTGCTGTTGATCAAAAAAATATGTTATCATTACCTGGATTTAGAGTGTTATGCCAGCAGTCAGACTGGAAGTTTTGTCCTTGCAGTTTGATACATTTTTAGCCCCCATCTTACCAATCTCATGATTATCAATCAGAACAGCGCGTATAAAATCCATGAATGACTGTCGAAATCTTTGAAGTGCTTGGTAATCTTCATCTCTGTCTCATTGACCCGCTATTTGACCAGTTCACAAGGCATATAAAGGCAGCAAGCCTCCCAACTTGCCTCATCTCTCTATTGTCATATCCGCACCTCGCTTCAGAGACTCTCTTTCAACTCCTCTTGTCCACAGCTCATTTTTCATATAATGGACACTCCAATTCGTCGCGTTATCGCAGGCCACGATGCTCAGGGAAAGGCGTATTTCGCTTCCGATGAAATTTTGACGCCATACGATCCCACATCTGCTCCGACATTCTCAACCCCGGGGCCTGACTCTGGGTTCGGGGTTATCCAGATTCACCGCTCGCGTGGCTTTCCAGTGGACAATATGCGCGAGCTCTCTGATCCACACAAAACTCTTGTCCCACTGGCTGACACCAAGGGTCCTTCCTGCCGCATCCTCGATCTACCCCCGGCAAATGCAGGCTGGTTCCATCGGACACTGAGCTTAGATTACGCTGTAGTGTTGTCCGGCACTGTCGGGTTCATCACAGATGGAGGCGAAGAGAAGATCCTAAATCAGCACGATGTCATTGTCTGCCGCGGCGCGAACCACGAATGGGTGAATCGAGGCAAGGATGTTGCTCGTATGTTTGTGGTGGTTGTCCCTAGCAGGGAGATTATAACAGAAAATGGGAAGAGACTGGAGAAGACACCCGCGGGCGACATTTATGATCCCAAGGAAGAGGAAGATTGAGCCGTGGGTGATGGGCTGAGGATGTACAAACATATACCTCGGAAAATCGGAATATTCCGAGCGGAAAGAAACCTTTGCGCACTCGGAACGTGGAATTGAAGTCCCGACGGAATTAATTCCAGACCTCCCCGCGCCTTTTCTTCGACATGTCTGCTTTTCCCACATATAAAAGATTTGCTTCCGCCTCAGTCTCACAAATTCCACTCGTACTCTTATTCTAAATTATTTTCTATATATTTTATTCTACTGTGTCGCCAATTACCGCACTTGCAGCTCTAGAACAAAAACGGTACCCCGCGTCGCAGATCTCTAGTTGACGCGCAGCATGGATCGCGACCAGTTCAAGACCGCGGCACACTCTGCCATCGATGATAGTACGAGCTATCCTGTCTTTGTACAAATTTGAGGCTCAATTGTTCAATCTAACCAAATTTTCTTGCAGTCATCAATTACTTCGACAGCGTCCCCGAGCGCCGAGTCCTACCCGCCGTCGAACCCGGATACCTTCGCCCTCTAATCCCAGAGAACCCGCCTGATGAACCAGAAGAGTGGGCAAAAATTCAGGAAGATGTTGACACCAAGATCAAACCCGGCTTGACCCATTGGCAGTCTCCGAATTTCATGGCATACTTCCCCGCCTGCGTGACATACCCCAGCATTCTGGGTGAAATGTACTCCGCCACATTCACTGCCCCTGCTTTCAACTGGCTGTGTTCGCCAGCATGCACGGAGATGGAGACGATTGTTATGGATTGGGTTGCGAAAGCTCTGGCGCTACCTGAGTGTTTCAGGAGTACGTCGGAGACCCATGGCGGCGGTGTGATCCAGAACAGTGCAAGTGATGCTATTGCGACTATTATTGTCGCCGCACGCGAGAGGCGTGTGCGGGAGCTGCTGCTTGCTGAAGGCCTGAAGGAGGGTACACCCGAGTACGACGACCGCAAATTCGATGTCCAAGCCAAGCTAGTCGTCATTGCCAGTGACCAAACACACAGCAGCGGCGCTAAGGGTGCCTTAGTTGCAGGCAGTCGCTTCCGCGGCGTGACCACCCGGCTGGAGGATAACATGGAAATGACCGGACCTCGTCTCCGTGAAGTTCTTGAGAAATGCGACAAGGACGGACTTACCCCGTACCACCTCACTCTGACCTTTGGCACGACAAACACATGCAGTGTGGACCGTTTTGCAGAGATCAAGGCAGTTCTGCAAGAAAGGCCGGCGTGGCAGCGTATTTGGGTGCACATTGATGCCGCCTATGCTGGTGCGTCGCTCGTTGCGGATGAGTGGCAGTATATTGCGAAGGACTTTGCGGAGGGTGTTGACAGCTTCAACACGAATATGCACAAGTGGCTGCTAGTCAACTTTGATGCTAGGTAAGCTCTTCACTCCAATCGCCCATGCGCAAATTTTTATCTTTGGTCTAACATTCACAAGCGTCCTCTTTGTCCGGAATCGCTTGGATCTGACGAGCGCATTGGATATCACACCAACATATCTGCGCAACCCATACTCGGATATGGGGAACGTAATTGACTACCGGAACTGGTCTATCTCTCTCGGTCGCAGATTCCGCGCGCTAAAGATTTGGTTCGTGATCCGAAGCTATGGTCTCAACGGCATGAAAGCGCACATCCGCAAGACCATCGATCTCGGTGACATTTTTGCTGGTTTAGTGCGCGGTCGGTCCGATCTATTTGAGATTGTCACTAAGCCAGGCTTTGGCTTGACCGTCTTCCGTGTCAAGAGCCCCCAGGCTGTATCTAATGGGGCCAGTGGATCGCCTGATCGCGTGGCCAAAGATGAAGTGGCTGACGGCCTGACCAAGAAGATCTCCGAGTTGGTCAACACGCGAGGCGAAATCTTCATCACCTCTACAGTCGTTGATGGCGTCTGTGTGATACGGGTGATTAGTGGCAACGCTCTAGCCGAAGAGAAGTATATCCGTAATGCCTTTGATGTTATCGTCCGTACAACGGAGGAGGTACTACAGGAGCAAAAATGAGATGAAGTGATGATCATGTGGTAGATATAGATACGTGACGATTGATGTCCACTATCCATACATACATAGCTAGACGATATAAACAACAAATAGAACAATAAAATACTCTCCCCTATTCAGCGTACCTTTTCAGCCTGATCTTGCTCCCCCACACTAATAGTCATGTGGATATTGTGGATATTAATATATCATCTCGCTTGCATATTCACCCCACGCGGGGTGGGCACTAGTATAATAAGTTCATTCCTATAAAGCACTTGTCAATATCCATCTTACCCCTCTAATTAAACCTATACCTAATAAGAATGTCTTCTCAAAAGCCCTCGTAAGTCGGTCTCCTCCTATCTCCGCGATACGTACTTATGATCCCAGGTGCATCCTCGTTACCGGCGCCACAGGGTTCATCGGCGCCCATGTCGTCGACAACCTCCTAGCTCGCGGATTCTCAGTCCGAGGGTCGACAAGATCAAAGCAAAAGGGAGATCAGATGAAGGCCGCACGTCCGCAGTACGCTTCAAAGCTTGATTTCGTTGTTGTGGAAGACTTCACCCAGATCGGAGTTTTCGATTCTGTAATGGACGGCATTGATGCAGTCATCCATGTAGCGAGCGTAGGCAACTCACAATTCTTTGTTTATGACTGACTGAACTTGCTAACATCTTTCACAGCCCTTCTTCTACGACACCACCAACAACGAGCAGGAATTGATCTTGCCTGCCATCAACGGAGTCAAGTCGATTCTTTCCGCCTCTGCCCAGCCAGGATCAAAAGTCCAGCGACTTGTCATGACATCCTCCTTCGCCTCAGTGGTTAACTTGAGCAGCACTCCGGCACCAGGATTTACGTATACTGCCGCAAACTGGAATCCGCTGACATACGAGGAGGCAATCGATCCAAAATCTGACTCTGTCACCGCATACCGCGGCTCCAAAAAGTTCGCCGAGCTCGCAGCATGGGAGTTTGTCAAGGAACAGAAGACCAAATTCGACCTAGTGACTCTCTGTCCTCCCATGGTCTTCGGTCCGGTAGTGCACCCCGTGCCGACAGTGGAGCAACTCAACGAGTCAAATATGATGCTCTGGAGTGTGGCTGCAGGTGCAGATCCACTTCCTAGGGCACGGGTCCCCGGTTGGATTGATGCTCGCGACCTTGCCGAGGTGCATGTCCAGGCTTTGCTCACACCCGAAGCTGGCGGGAAGCGATTTGTGGCTGCTTCGCCCGAGCCGTTCTCGTACGAATATGCTGCAGATATCATTCGCGATGCATTTGATTGGGCGAAGGAAACTGTGACAACAAATTACAAGATGGGTGAGAAGCCGAGTGCCTCTTATGGAATTGATGGAGAAACTGTAGCCCGGGAGTTGGGGGTGAAATATCGGCCCTTTAAAGAGACTGTTGTCGATTTGGTTGGGCAGATTCGGGAACTCGCAGCTTAAGGTATATGGATGCGAGGTAATATCTCCGGTTATATATGGAAAAGTTGATTTCATGAATTAAGCCTCTTCTCCGCCTTTTTCTGTGGTGACAGTCGTCAAAAGAATATCTTGCGTCGGTGTCATGGACAACTAGTACCTTTTATATCCTCACAGGTCATTTCCTAAACTGGATTAGCATCTGAGCTCTATGATGATATATTCACTGGCCCCCAGGAGGTACATTAGTACACTTAAAGCGCTAACCTAAAGATATATCAATTGAATATTGCAGTATAATGTCCTCTACTGTTACTGGCTTTGGGAAAGCACGCATGTTGGGGAGATATGAGTGATTAAACGAACCACTCTGAGGTAGGAAATTTCTTGGCAATGGATGCTCCGGAGGACCCGCCCCAGTTTTATGTCATCCAATATGGGCCGGAGCTTCCAGCCCTGGAGGGCTGAGCCCCTTTCACACTCGTAATCGTAAAGCCTCGTATGGGTCTATTTCCAACCTTGGAAGGTTGTCAGCCCGCTACATACGTCAATCCCTGCCTGCGGGGATTATTTGCATCCAATGCTAGAAACAGATCATCAACGAGCTGCCAACCTTGTTTTCTCCACACAATTTCCGTCATCATCTCCTTCTAGATGGAGATCTGTGGCTTAAGTGAGTCGTGATAGGATTCTCTAGTGGGGGTAGAATATTATGGCAGAACTTGTTTTTGTAGGCCAAGCATAGCAGCTTTGGATTGGTTATGTTGCAAAAGATTGATATCCGCACCCCTTTTTATTTGCGGCACTGTTCTAGACTACTTTGGGGTTAGCACCTCCAGTTCCGACTCTCACGTGATTGTTGATCCAACGTACAGTGGGGCTTTTCGTAAGGGTTCACCTACCGCCCTATGATTCTGCCAGTACTGCCGGTCTTAAAATAGCATGTATTCTATGAAATTCACAGTCAATATTGGAAAAGAAAAAGCAAGACTCAGATAATACGATTTATCAGCGTTTTTACACAAATACTTGACTAGCAATAAATCATAAGAAAGGTCATTTTGCTTCAATGTTCCGCTGATCGGAAAGTGCGCTAGTGTATCTCTGGTAGGCGGTAGGCTGGCGGTGTATGGCCCCCACACAACCCACTGTGCACTGCATAAGGGGAAGTTATATCGAATTATATGATGGCCAAGAGCCGCTAACTGGGAAGTGGTTTACACAGGCGTGCCACAAGGAAAAGGGGTTGTGCCGCGATCATCTCGCATGTCGATAATCAATTCCCGCAACCCCAATCCATACCTGTAACACACGCTCATTTTCAAACTCTCGTTTTCACATTCAGATGGCCATTCCGCCCTCAATTTTGGCATTTATATAGTGGTTTTAATCTTTCATTCTTTTTCAAGGGCCTTTTCAGGATGACCACAGCGAATGGTTCCAACGATAAGAACCTTCATGACATCAGTACTTCCGCTGGAAGCTCAAGTGACGAGCATGCCGCCCTGAATACTTCTTTCGAATCCGACCCCAGGTCTAGTGGTTCCTATCCTTGTCAATATGAAATAAGCAGTGAGTCCCATACTTCAAATTCGTCTGGCCAAAGCTGACGTAGTTCTTATCGTTATCAAGGACAAGCCGAGCTGGCCTCCACGAATTCCGGCCCAGACGACATCTTCCATAAAGTGAAAAACTTTCTTCGACCCGACAAAACACAAATCCCCAATGACGGCAGTTCGTCTGGTTGGCCCCATCATGGCAGACCCTGTAATTCAATCTCCATATTCAAACAACAGACAAAACAGATTGTCAGTCCCAGGATCGTCTTCTCGGGTGCATTCGCCGCATCGGCAGTCATTATCTCCAATACCCAAAGCCCGGCGCTTGTAATATTCATCTGGAACCTCCTTGCTATTGTGCCGCTGTCGATCACGCTCACAGAAGCTACTGAGAGGATCTCTAAGGATTTGGGTGAGACCGCTGGCGCTCTCCTCAACATCACCATAGGGAATCTAGCGGAGCTTATTATTTTGTGAGTCCCAGGCTTGGAAGTCCCTCCATTTTCAATCAATATATACTGACTAGCACATAGCATGTAAGTTTTCATATAGCACCAAGTTGACTACCTTGGCGCTGAGTCGAAACTAATCTACTATAGCACTGCTTTGATGAAAAACAACATTAAAGTAGTTCAATCATCACTCCTCGGGTCCATCCTTGTGAACCTTCTGCTCGTCCTCGGGTCTGCAATCATAGCAGGCTGTATCTCAAAGAGTGATGTGACGTATAACACTGATCTCACACAGTCATTTGTGGGACTTCTCAACCTCACAATCTCTTGCCTCATGATACCAGTAAGGCGATGTTTGAAGTATTCTAATTACATGTGGTGCTAATCTTAAACATAGAGCGCTTTCTATGGCAGCGTGAAGAGCGTCACTTCTGCTGATCATATGTCATTGTCCTTCAGCAGGGGGGTGTCCATCATCCTCCTCGGCACTTATTTCTTATACCTTTTCTTCCAGTTCAAATCACACGCTCACTTGTTCCACTCTACACGGCTTCAAGTGCCACATCCAACCGACCCTCAGCAATATACAGACGACCTCGAATCACATCCCACTCAGGTCGGAAGCGCAACGAGCAGAGATATTCGGCAGCTAGAGATGCAAGAGGTGCGATCACGATCATGTTCAGTCGACGCACACACAGCATCAGCAATGCCACTATTTCACAACGAGCCATCCGAAGGAAGAACGAGCCTCCACAGACAAACGGAGCCACCTATCGGAGACTATGGAGTATGTAGCTGTGAACGCTATGCTGTTAGGTCCAGCCGAGCTATATCAGTCAGCCTCCTCGCCCTATCAACAATTCTCATCGCCGTATGCGCCGAATACTTTTCCTCGAGCTTCTCAACGCTCAATGACCAGGGCGTCCTCGGTGAATCATTCGTCGGTTTGATCATTATTCCCATCGCCGGAAATGTGGCTGAGAATGTTACTGCGGTTGTCGTGGCCTCAAAAAACCAAATGGATCTTGCTATCAGTGTTGCTCTTGGATCAGCCATTCAAATCGGTCTCTTGGTTTCACCTGCAATGGTGCTTATTGGCTGGGCTCTCGACAAACCTATGACCTTGCACTTTGATAGATTCGAAATGGTCACGCTGATTGGAGCTGTTCTTTTGGTCGATTTCATCGTTCTCAAAGGAAAGACCAATTATTTGGAGGGGGCTATCTTATGTGCCTGCTTTGCGGCTATTTCGTATGTGCACTCAGTCTATTCTTTGAAGATCCAATGCTAACATGCCCGATATAGTGTTGGCGCATACTTGTTGCCTCTCACATGAGACGGTTGTTCCAACAGCGCTAATCTGTGGACGGTAGGACGGTCTGCTCGGACCTGGGCTTGTCGATTCTTACCGTCTGCCCCTCAATCTTCTTGTTATTATTCAATGTAAATATGAATTGTAGATAAAGCCATGAAACCGTAATCAAATTTTAAATTTATTTCATCTCAATCTCGCTCGCTTCATCGTATCCCGAAAATCCAAGCCGAAGCCACCCGTTGAAGAATAAGCGTCATTCGGGAAGTGGATATCAGGCTATGAAACATTCCCCTGATCCTATCCTGCTTGAATGATCTTTGTTCTGACTTCTCGCCCTTCAAACCTAAATCGGTTTGGATCGTCGAAACTGTCGCACGACTCCCGCCAAGCTAATTCGAAACAACACTGCAATATATGTGAGCCCACGGAGGATTCTGTCCAATCTATTCCGTGCTTCCATACGTTTTCAATTGAATTGATGCCTTCATCCTGTCGAACACCTGAGACTTCCAAGTCATCCGCATGGTAAGCCACGTGGGGACAAGATGCGACTTCCGCAAAGATCAATAAAGATCAGCGGTGGATATTGAACTCACTTTAATTCTATACATTATGCGCCCTTTGATGTTTATGACACAAGATATATTGCTTCGATATTACTTTGATACCGGCCCGGACAATCTTCGCTGCTTCTGCTTGCCTCATTCGGCGCTAGCCTTGACCAGTCCGCTACCTCTATCACCGAAATACGCGTTCTTCCCCACACCCTATGTGATTACACTTGCGCAAACTCGCATACCATCACCGTTTGGGGTCACCTGTACCGACACCTAGAAACACGACCCACACCTTCTAGATCCTAAACCCTGATGCTGAGAAGATTGGCATTGTTGTTTCTAGTGACTTTGAGTCAACTTGTACATAAATAACTCCTTTAAACATGACTAGCTCAAGAAGGGAACTACACTTGAGTGACCCTACAGGGGTTGCCCCTGCTTTTTTTATATTTGATATACTTCCAATATTATTGTTTAAAGTTTTATATGATTTAGACCTGCATGTTACACGCCAATGAGCAAAGATTCCCTTCTATGTACTTCATTATTGGGTGTTTGACTCAGACTTCAAATAGTTGCGATTATTTCAAATCAACTTAGCCTTGGCCGCTAGCCCAGTCGACCCCACTGTATACTCAAAACTACCCCTCGACAACAACCAAGAGATAAAACGCCCAGAATGTCTACTCCAAATTCTCTAGTCTTAGAGCCCGCCACTATACAAGACCTCCCCGCCATTACAGAGCTATGGTTCACCGTGTTCAACGATCCCGGCATGCGCCACCTAATCCCAGACACGCCAGGGGCGCGTGATTGGTTCACCGCAGCCAACCGCAGCGACATGCTCACAAAGCCCTATCAAAAATACCTCAAAGTCATCGACCCCAATACAAAAGACGCCCAAGACCAGGCACGGATAGTCGCATATGCGAAATGGGACCTGGCCATGCCCGACGAGCGCGGGGCTCGGTTCCCGCCTTGGCACGGGGACATGCCTGGCCAGGATTGTGATTCTTTCTTTGGGGGGCTGGAGAAGGAGCGCAAACGTGTGATGGGTGATGGGAAGCATTACTGTAAGTCTAATCCTTGACCGCTAGCCGCTACATGCTGTGTGACTGTACCTTTGTTGACGCACTAGATAGACCTTGATATGCTCGGTACGCATCCCGACTACCGCCGTCGCGGGGCAGGTTCTATGCTTGTTCGCTGGGGATGCGAAATTGCGGACCGCGAGGGTCTTAGGGCGTATATCGACGCTAGTAAGGCTGGTGTTCCATTGTATGCGAAGCATGGGTTCGTGGATCACAGTGACCCCGCTAAACCGAGTGATATTGCACCGATGGCTCGAGGATAGATCTATGTTATGCCATCGGTTGATTATAGTTACTCCTAGGAGGTATGTTGAACGTTGTACTCCATATCGGAGTTGCAGCTATTCGGATTATAGACAAAAGGAGTAGTCAAATGGAACATTCGGACTTTCTTCCATCATGGCTGTATGTCTTCTTTTCGCACGGTAAACCAATACCGATATTCCACATGATCATTTGATCATTTGATCAATGAAACGGCTCTACCAATAGTTTACCTAATTCGAAAACAAAAGTCCTCCCTCCAAGAAAAAAGAATTAAAAAAAAACATATCTCGACCCCTCATCACTACAAAATAGAATACTCGGTACTCGTCTACTCGCCGGCCGAAAGTTCTATCACACACATATCACATCAAAAATAGCTCTTTCAATAACTGTTATATCAAATTTACAGTTGCCAAGATCATAAAAGACCAGTCTCATCTCTTTTCAGCATTGTCGCACCCCGCAACCCCAGCAATAGTTGGCCACGAACAGCACATGTGCATTTTTTCTGATGCAGGACAAGACTGCCAATATCTAAAATTAATATCACCCATGTTGTGCCGCCCCGGAGACCGATGCAACATCTTAGTTGTCAGCAACACAAACGGGTCATCACGGATCCCAACTTGGTTGCAGGTGAGTTCTAAAAATGGTAAGAGATGTGCGTTAGCAGGGATTAGGTGCAGAAGCTGGGCTTGGTAATCCACACTGCAGCTCCGTCCCTGTTGATTTTCCAGGTCCCAATTTCGAGTGCTGGACTCCAATGTTGCAATGTGAATGTTTGCCCGGATATCTCCCGATGTTTAGGGAGTACGGAGTAACATACTCCGTACTCCGTACAGTTGGGAGATTAATCATACGAGACATGGTGTTTTGACGCTAGGGTGCAGATCCCCTACATACAGTTTCTTTTTTTCCAAAGCCCAAACAGACGCCAAGTGGGTTTTTGCAAGAACCTCACTCGCTAATTACCAAGCATCGCGACCTCGACCAACATTCCCCTTCGACGCTTAATCACCGCCAAGACATCAGCCCCTTGACCCCCCCCTTCACTATGCACGACGGTTGACTTGAGACTCGTCCGACTATTCCAACTCGGATTTGAGTCGCCAAGTTTTTCAATCAGCTGACATTTCGCCATTTCTCTCACGATAGCCTGTTGCCTATGGCCCGTCTATGGATCAACAGGGCAGGATTTCCATTGGGACGAGCCAACGGTCCATTCGGAGCAAAGCATGCATATTATCTCTGCTCCTTCTCCTTGGCTCGTGGAGACGGCCAACAGCCAAGCTTGGCCCCACTATGTGATTCGATCTCATCACACTGTTGGTCTCGGCCATTACGCTGAAATAATCAACCGTCTCCTGGTTGGAGAATCATGGCCAGCCCATGTCTGATCAATAATAGGACCTGAATTATGCGTCATCGCATCTTCATGGAGCTTCCCATTGGCTCATGACAAAGGTCGCACTAGGCAGTTTCAGTTCGCTGATCGGGGTTTACATTCTAACCGGAGTATAAAGAGAAGCCCAGGGTCTTTCATTTTTATTTTTATTTGACTTGTTGGCAAATCAATTGAGATTGAGCTTTATATCAACAGTTATATCATTTAACTGTCGCAATGCATGTACTTGCCCTCGTTACGGGCCTTGCTGGCATTGCCCATGCTGCCTGTCCTTATATGACTGGCGAGGCCGGCAATAACCCTCACATCGAACGTCGAGCTGACGGAGATGCTGCTGCCAACACCGAAGAATTTCTCTCACAATTCTACCTCAAGGACCAAGATGTCTATCTGACCTCTGATGTTGGCGGCCCGATCGAGGACCAAAACAGTCTCAGCGCAGGAGAGCGTGGAGCGACCCTGCTCGAGGATTTCATTTTCCGCCAGAAGATTCAACGCTTCGATCACGAACGAGTATGTTTTCTGCGTTTTTATTGAAGTTCTAAAGCTTATCTTTTCTTCAAGGTACCGGAACGCGCTGTTCATGCTCGAGGCGCAGGCGCCCACGGAACATTCACCTCCTATGGCGACTGGTCCAACATAACTGGCGCGTCTTTCCTTTCCGCCAAAGGCAAACAAACCCCAATGTTCACCCGCTTCTCTACCGTTGCTGGTAGTCGCGGAAGCGCTGATACTGCGCGAGACGTCCACGGCTTTGCGACTCGTTTCTTTACTGATGAAGGAAACTTTGGTACGATAGACCCCACTATTGACAAAGAAAGGACATAGCTGATTTGGATCTAGATATTGTTGGAAACAATGTCCCCGTTTTCTTCATCCAGGATGCCATCCTTTTCCCGGATCTCATTCATGCCGTCAAGCCCCGCGGCGACAACGAGATCCCCCAGGCTGCTACCGCGCACGACTCTGCTTGGGACTTCTTCAGTCAGCAACCTAGCACGCTCCACACCCTTCTTTGGGCAATGGCTGGCCACGGTATTCCTCGGTCGTTCCGTCATGTTGATGGATTCGGTGTGCACACCTACCGTCTGGTTACTGACGATGGAAACACCAAGCTTGTCAAGTTCCACTGGAAGGGACTGCAGGGCAAGGCTAGCTTTGTGTGGGAGGAGGCTCAGCAGACCGCTGGTAAAAACGCGGACTTTATGCGTCAGGATCTTTTCGAATCTATTGAAGCTGGACGTTTCCCCGAATGGGAGGTACGTAATAACCCCCACATTTATCGCGATTTTTGCTAATTGTTCGTTAGCTCGGTGTTCAAATCATGGAGGAAGAGGATCAGCTTCGATTTGGATTCGATCTTTTCGATCCTACCAAGATCGTCCCGGAAGAACTCGTTCCTGTCACTAAGCTGGGCAAGATGCAACTGAACCGAAACCCTTTGAACTACTTCGCCGAAACCGAGCAAGTCATGGTACGTCTCGACCTATCATCACCAGCGAGTAATACTAATTTCTTAGTTCCAACCGGGCCACATTGTCCGCGGTATCGACTTTACTGAAGACCCCCTCCTCCAGGGCCGTCTCTTCTCCTACCTAGACACCCAACTCAACCGCCACGGCGGTCCCAACTTCGAGCAGCTCCCCATCAACCGTCCCCGCGCACCAATCCACAACAACAACCGCGACGGAGCAGGTACGTACCCACCATAATCCCAGCCTCACCCTCAACACCCCCTTTCTAACAAACCCAGGCCAAATGTTCATCCCCCTAAACCCGAACGCCTACTCCCCCAACACAGAGAACAAGGGTTCCCCAAAACAAGCCAACCAAACCGTGGGCAAGGGCTTCTTCACCGCACCTGATCGCTCAGCAAGCGGCAAGCTCCAACGCACCGTCAGCTCAACCTTCGAAGACGTCTGGTCTCAACCCCGCCTATTCTGGAACTCGCTCGTACCAGCCGAGAGGCAATTCATCGTCGACGCGATGCGATTCGAGACCTCGAACGTGAAGAGCAACGTCGTTCGCAACAACGTAATCATCCAATTGAACCGCATCAGCAACGATCTCGCCACTCGCGTCGCAAAGGCCATTGGAATTGACGCGCCGAAGCCAGATAACACATACTACCACGACAACACGACCGCGAACATCGGCGCCTTCGGACAGAAACTCGCCAAGCTGGACGGGCTGAAGGTTGGTCTCCTTGCGTCTGTGGATAAGCCAGCTTCTATTGCGCAGGGCGCGAAGTTGCAGTCTGCTTTGTCTTCTGCGGGTGTTGATGTCGTTGTTGTTGCGGAGAGGTTGGTGGATGGTGTTGATCAGACGTACTCTGCGTCTGACGCGGTTCAGTTCGATGCTCTTGTTGTTGCCGATGGGGCGGAGGGTCTGTTTGGCTCCAAGTCTTTCACTACCCTGCCTAATAAGGCTTCTGGTGCGTCGACTTTGTATCCCGCCGGTCGGCCTTTGGATATTTTGCTCGATGCTTTCCGATTCGGTAAGACTGTTGGTGCGCTGGGTAAGGGCTCCGCTGCTCTGCAGTCTGGGCTCATTTCCTCGGACCGTGAGGGTGTGTATACTGGTAGCACCGCTGGGGATGCATTTGCCAAGGATCTTAAGGAGGGACTTCGGACCTTCAAGTTCTTGGATCGGTTTGCGCTTGATTAGTAGACGATGTCCGTTATGACTGTATGTATGGATATATCAATTTTAAATAGGTGCGAATACTGTTCAACTTGGCACGATTTACAACTAACTTTACACTTTGGAGCGTGATTATATGTAGGCTTCAATTCAATGAATTCGTATTGTGGGTGAAGTGCTGGTAGAGAACCAATGAGAAGAAGATTGTATTTACAAGGAAATCTTGTTGTTGAGTGCTTCGGGAAAAATCCAGGGGAACTCCAGGGCAAGTCAATCAGCCTCTAGAGTTAGACAGAAGCACTCGACGGCGACGCATAAAGGCATCCGTATCTGACACGGCTGCTGCTACACGCACTTCCATCTTCTTGTTGGCAGATTTGGGGCCTGAGGAAGTGTGCGTCTTCTCTTGTCTGAGAATAGCCCACTCTGCAACAGTCGCGCCAGTTCCATTTTTGGCCTCCAGATCAACAGAGTCAAGCGCTTGGTTTCCCACGATAAGTAGAGATGCATAGCGCGCTGCTGGCACGGGAGATGATAAAGTCACATTTGTTGTGTTTCCCGTGGGGATGGCAATGATCTCGAGGTTTGTGGTCTCGTCATATGGATTCGATTGAATGATGTTGGTCAGGCTGTAAATAACTTTGTAGTCCGAGCTTTCAGCGGAAAGCGCCCTCGCAGGATCTTCCAAAGTCTTGTTGTGGAAGATAACTGTGGCGTTGACCGGGGGTGCCTGTGCCCAATCGAAGTAGAAGCCTGATACCAAAGCGCTAACCTCATCTTCGAATGAGACTGTCACGGAACTTACATCAGCTGCCAGTGAGGGCTGCCATTTTGTCGAGGCTGCACCGTCTACTGCGGAAATAGGGAATTGGCCAGGTTCAAATGCATCCGAAGAGGAAACAGTCCGGCACTGTACGAGATTGCCTGTCACAGTATTCTCAGATCCAATCTGTCGGTTAGGAATGACAACAGAGCCCTTGATAGGGAGATAATAAATGGTGGTATCGACTTCTGGGCCAGTGTGAATTGTGATTGTTTTGTTGGCGAATCTCTGATCCGCAGTCTCCAGTGGGGCAGCCTCTGTGGCATGGCTGATGGTCGTGTGTGTATAATTTGACCATGCCGAGATGGGCCATCCTCGCCAGTAGAAGGTACGATACTTCAGGTATGGAATCTGGGGAGGCAAATTTGGATCCACATGGAGGATGTCATCTGCTACCAGCCGCAATCCAAGATAACCATATATGGCAACCTGGTTTGAACCACCGTGACCAGTCAGGAATGGATACGCCGGGTGTGTGCCTCCATTGACGGTAGCATTATCCACCATCTGCTCCGACATTTGGTAGAATGGCGCACGGGTATACGGCTTATATGAGTACTGCGCATATGTGTATGCTGAGCAGCCAGATGGCGACATTTCGTTTGCAACGACAGAAAAAATAGCCCAAGTCATAGCAGGGCCATCAGCAGATTGTTTGGCTGCGTACTAGATCTTGTTAGTTTAGCTTTTTGTTGCCAAAAATCAGAATACTCACATAGTCCAGGTCATCCAGCGAATTTTGGCTAGTGTAGTTGGCAGTATAGCCAAGGGGATAGGTGACCATAACCACATCAGCTTGTTTAACGACCGCGCTTCCATTCATGGTAGTGAACTCGAGGGTCACTTCATTTTCACGAAGCACCAACACATTGTCAGCCATTTCATCCCAGGTAGCATTTTCTTCAAGTCCAAATTGCTGACGGAAGACGTTCGCATGTCGGAGAGTCTCGGCAATGAGCGGCATTGTGAAGCCACCCGCATCAACATGATTGGCATACTCATCCTATCTTATGTTAGTTTTGGATGCGGCAAATAGATGGGATGCCAAACGTACAGGGTCGGTCATGTTGGTCAACGTCCAATGAGACCCGTTTCGAACCAGCAGGTCCGCATAGAGAGTAGCCACCGAATCGTAAATTGGGAAATGTTCTTCTTTGAATACATTTGTATTACCACTTGTAACCCATTGGTTAACCAAGGAGATTCCGATATCTCCATTTAGGTGATACTGGTAGTCCCAGCAAGGGCCAGTAGCCGTGCAGTTGCCAAAACGGCCACTCGTCCAAGGGAAGATTGCAGCTGACGGACTGAAATCTGTCTGGTTCTTGGAGCCAGATAAAGCAGTCTGTATATTCTCCTGTGTTTGGGCATACTTGGCCACACGGAAATTGGTAAACCGCTGAGACGCTTCTGGGTGAGAAGCAACAAGCCCAGGTTGCATCCATACATCTGCATCCCAGAAGACTTGGCCACCATAAGAGTCAGAGGTCAAGCCACCAACGGAAATGCTGTCCACGTTTACCGGTGCTCCCGCGGCTTCCTTGACTGCATTCTTGCCAGCAGTATTCTGCAGCAAGTAGTAAGTGCTGGCCACGGAGATTACTGCTAAATCAATGATGTGGCTATCTGCAGGCAATGTGCCGTTTGGAAAAGCGTAGTGATCAACCGAAGCATCGGGCATAACGTTTTCCCATTCCACGAGATGGGTTCGAAGAGACTGGGTGTAGCCATTGCTCATCGCGGCGGAGGCAGCCTTCTTGGCCGTTTGTTTCGGATCAACAAAGGCATCCGTAGAAGCACCTCCGACATATTTGATGACGCGAACTAACTGACCAGGCTTGAACTTAACATTCACTGCTTGCGCAATGGACGATTGGTTGGAGTGGACATATGGCTTGTTTGACACGATCTTGCGCGAAGAGAGATCCACATTTAGCGACCCAGTGAGGTTCGCATAAACATAAGCTGTGACACTAGCAATCCCATTCGGCCGGACTGCCGAGAAGATTGCACCGTCGTCTTCTCCAGTCTCCACGAAGTCGGTGCGCACTGCAGAAGCTCCATCGATAACATTGACGATGGTCGCATCTGATCCCGTGGTCGGGATAATCTCCATCTCGACCACAGCTTGATTGACATACAGTTTGTGGGCAAAAAGACGATAGGTAATCTGGTATGATCCCTTGTTGCCCCGAGGCGTCCATTTGTAAGACCAGACCAAGATACCTGCTTTGAAGTCGTATATGGTTCGGAAATTGGAGATGGTCTTATTGTCGACCTTTGCATCCAAATAAGTATCGTCACCGAGATCCAGGATAATTCCCGCCCAGTGGGGAATACCACTGATCACACTGTCGTCTCCATATTGGGATAGCCAGGGGAAGTTGCTGCCATTTGTAGTAGGCTGCGAGTCAAAGAACCCACTGACCGTTGCAAAGGTCTGGCGTCTAGAGAAAAGTGGCCAGCCGTTGGTGTCGTCTTCGTGAGTATCAATTTCAAAGAAAGGACCAGCACTGGCAACATTGATACCCAAATATCCGTTTGCCACCGATCCTCGAGATTGAAAGCGACCCTGTTCCAAGTTGGTTGAGCTCAGAAGCCAGTTGTCTTCATCCCAGGTCACACCATTGAAGCCGGTCTGGTACAGGTTGTTGCTGAAGTTGCCCGCCGAGGTAGAGCCTGTGTGTTCTCTGAAGCATCTTGTGATACGACTTCCGGGAGAGCCGCTCACAAGACTCAGAAGTAACGGCAATACCGCGCACTTGAACGACTACGCAAAGTGTTAGACGATTTGCAGAGGTACATGGGTACAAACTCACCTTGAACTGCATGCTGCAGTTTTATCACCTTGTCAACCAGGTCAGATTCTCGAATAATTCAAAATCTAGTTAAGAAGAGGCGATCGGCACTATTCATGGGGTCAGGAAGGTGGAGGAAGTAAGAAGAGTTTTGAGAAAAGATGGAAGTTTAAGGGCACTTTCCTAAATCAGCCCGAAATGAGAAGATCCAGGCACGTACCTATACTTTTTGTAAGGAGCAATTTAAATTACCCCGGCTATGAACGCATGGTAGAATGTGGGGAAATAAAGTCAAGCTTACTGGCCCATTCCAAGGTCAGACTGTTCTCAGTTCCAATTTTATACACCTTCTAGTGGAGGTCCAACATCAGCTCAGGGAAATGTCGTACGAGGCTTGGTTGTTAAACGGCTTGCACCGGGTGAACAGGAAATGCGGGGGGTAACGACCAATATGATGGTATTTTGTACATAATATTGACTATTGGCTGTGAAGACCGAAAGTTTCCGTCGGCATCCTTCACGGCCAAGACCTACCCGGCTTGGGATCGGGCCACCCCATATCGTCGTCATTGACTCCAGGGAAGGTTTGGTGCGAGGGATTTGGTGGATTTGTGGGGAAGTTGGGGGTGCATTAGTAAATTTTCTGACAAATTCCCGTTTGGAAGTTATTGAGTTAAGTAAAAATCTCATCAGAGCAGTATTAAATGCTCTTAAGTTTAAATTAATTGAAGAGATGAAGAGATGAAGGTTGAAAGGGTCGAAGTTTGAGGTTGAAGGGAGATAATGATGCCTCAGGTGTCTACTTCATCAACACTCACGTTTCTCTATTTTATAGGTTATGCCTTAGATATACCAGTAAGATGTATTACAATATGCTTGAGTTATTTGATTTCATTCATAAGTCATCCAAGGTCATTTTTAACCCGGCCTTTTATCTTACAAAGCCCATGACCATTCTCACGCACATGATCTCCAGTATCTACATTTTGAAACAAAATATAAAGGCTGAGCCTTGACAAAAAGCCCAAGAATGGGGTCGATGCCCGAGATGCGACATCGCTTTGGATGTCGCATCAAGCAAGCTGACAGTAATCCTCACTCAATATTTTCCCTGTCATTCATTCATTCGTTGCTTTTCACATGGGCGTGTCCACGGTGCGAGCGCATCTCGCTACGCTTGGTCAAACAAAATTTGGTAAGACCCACGACAGGCCTTGTCTCCACGCCAGCGTAGGTTCAAGTCTCTTCTTGTTCTTGTTCTTCGTTGTCGTTCTCGTCCTCGGAAATTTCACCAAGGGCACTAGGCGCCGCAGACGAGGACTGCCTCTGTGGTGGAGCGGCGTTGCTTGGCCTCGGGTTCGCAGTGAGCGCTCTTTCACCCACGAATTTATCGCCAGGCCACTCATTTTTGCAAACAGGGCATTTCTCTGCTTGCTGCATACGGAAGAAGTTGCGCATGCAATGGTCATGAAGTCGACCCTTACAATCACGGTTCTCGCAGCGTTGGCCCTAGAGTATCTCGGTCAGGTCTGTTTCGTACTAGGTCGAGAAGCACACTTACTACGGTGATAATATCTTTGCAAGCAGCACAAAATTTGATCCGCTCCACCGTTCGGCCATCTAAACTCTCGTCGTTATACGTCAAGACCAACCAGCCCCGCAACTCCATCAGTGCTCGTGGTGTAAGGCTGAGGTAGCCCTTTGGGCTCTTCTGCAGCCAGCCCTCTTGAATCAAGTGGATAATCATGGTTTCTGCTTGGGTCATACGCAATGACTGTACCGCTGCAGTTTGGGTTTGTGTTGAATCATTGCCCGTGGATTGCCGTTCGCTAGACGGAACCTTATGGAGTTGGACAGCCTGCATTTGTGTAGCTGCCATTCCTTCACACAGTCGGTTATTATTTGTAACAAACATGTGGTCAAGCAAGCGCTTGAGAAATGCAATCTCGTCCGGAGAATAAGTGGTCGCGAGTTGTGTCAAAGGATCACTGGTAGTATTTACAAGCGCATACACTCGCTTCGGTGGTGTTGCTGGGGCATCTTGCTGGGCTGTTTCAAGGACTTGCGGCAGTGAGCTTCTGATTTCAAGGTCGAAGGGTGACACGGCGGTGTTGGCGGCCGATATAAAGTCAGAGAATTGATCTTCCCCAACCTCATCAGGGTCCACTGTTCGCCCCTCTGCTCGATAATTTCAACATCAGCGACTGCCACCATTCGTGACATAGGGGTTAAACAGGAGTCAAGTACCAGATACTGTTAATATCGCAGCTAGAATGGGTTGCGCATCTTCAAAGGTCATAGACGAGCGTGCCATGAAAGCCTGGAGAAAGGCACGATTGCTGTCATTGTATTCGGGCATATTTTCAACTATGACTTCTGGTCTGGAGGTCTCAGGGTTCGCAATATCAGTCAGTTCAAGGTCCTTTGTGCCAAAGGAGCACTGGCTTTGACGCGATCAGACGCGCTCGCGTGGCTGTAGATGAAAGAAAGATAAGAAGACCCGATAAGGAGGCTTAGTAAATTTGTTGGTTCCTAAGGCACCATCTAGGCACGTTGCTACCAACTTTAGAACAAACTAAAGAGAAAATTATTTAGGAAACATTGTCCTATTCGTAGTCAGAAGGGCTTTTTTAGATTCAAGACAAAGGGCATCTAAACTCAGATAGGAGGATCTGAGCAAACAGGTATCAGACATCTCAACAACTACTTGATACCTCGAGCATCTGTAAACAGCCTTAGTATCGTGCGACTGGATTGTGCAAATACGGAGCAGGGTCCGAGCATATAGCATGGTGCTTAGAATCATTACCTAGGCTATGTACAGTTGTAGTTTTAACAAGTTACACATTATGACCCTCCATATGCTGTCGCTATCATCTTAATTAGTATCAGCGTGGGAAACGCACTGGTAGGGATCAAGGCTCAGGGTGATAGCGCCCGGGTATATTGTATATCATTTAGCCAGGGATAGTAAGCAGCTAGGAGCGTGTTTAGTCTGACTGGTCAAAAAAGTAAGATGTGGGCGTTAACTCATGAATGTAATTCGTCGTCTACTATCTGGCGCACACAGGATGAGTGACAGGATAAGTGACAGGATTTCGTTGAGAGATGAACCTATCCCATTAAATAGATAGATAACGATGTCATGAGCATGCACTCCTCGTCATACGACGCGTCAACTTGGTATCAAAGTCAAACTATCAAGCGAGTTCGTATTCAGCTTCAACTACGCATAGGGAATTACCGGGCAAGATTTGTACATGCAGCCAAGCTGTGAGTTTTATTGATCGCACAAGTCTGATATCATGATAAACGCAAATGCCAATCAGCAAAAGTAAAGACAGACCGAGACCCTATGTCCTAGATACGCCGCTGCGCAAAGGAAAGTGGAATCGAACCACCGACTGATATCGCCGAACGCCAAAGGATCGAATGTAGTGAAACAACAATGAGAAAATTCAAGATCCGTGGTACACCACTAGTATCTCCGCCGGGCGGGCTCAGGGCTGGGGCTTCGGCTGGCGCTGCGAGGATCTCTGCCGCGCTCCTTGAGCCACTTCTTGGTGCTGAGTCGGAGCTCGCGGTCAAGCTCAGGTGAAGGATCTTTTCGGTGAATGAAATTGCAGAAGCCCCCTCGTACACACCCTTCACCGCTATTGAGACGACAACAGGCTTCTCGGAAATCCGTGACGGGTGATAACTCGCAGTATATAGGTCGCGCTGCGTACCAACGGGAGTTTAATGCGTCACATGCTTTCTGCGCATCTTCTTCGTATTTGAATCGGCCGTAGACGTTACCAATGAGATCTATTGTCGCGAGACCAGATGTCAGTAGAGAATCGGATATTTCAAAGAGAACACTACTTACGGTCGTTGTTGTTGTCGCAGATGACCAACTCTTCAAGCTCGCCGTACTTGCACATCTCACACCATACGTCCTCGTAGAAGGCGTCGAAGTGATTCTGCATCTGGCT
Source organism: Penicillium expansum (assembly GCF_000769745.1). Lineage (NCBI taxonomy): Eukaryota > Fungi > Ascomycota > Eurotiomycetes > Eurotiales > Aspergillaceae > Penicillium > Penicillium expansum. The sequence continues at coordinate 310,564 of NW_015971534.1, forward strand.
GGGGTTCATCTTGTTCTTGGGGTCGTAGGCCGGGTTCTGGTACATGTTCGGCATGAGAATAGTCTGCGAGTACGAAGGCTTGACATGCTTGCGAGAGCAGCGGTCGCCGTGTCGGCATGCGCCGATTTTGTAGTAGAACGAACAATTGACCTTGTCCTGCTCGGTACCGAAGATGGATGCAAGGTAGTTGGCCATGATTGGTTGCTGTCAAGCTCTGATGTTGGCTGAGGAAGATCTGAGGGAAGGTTAAATGAGAGGGTCGTGTTGCAGACACAGGCAAAATGAAAGGAGGGCAAAGTTGCTTTGACAGCTGGGTGATATCCGATGCCTGAAGTTTCTGGAGAGCTCGAGTGGCGCGAATACTTGATGACTAAACCTGGGGAGCTGCGCGGGTGTCCGGAATATCTATTATCCGATGTCCAGAGGGTGTGACCTTCAACGCGAGGTTGATAAGGAGGTATTTGAATTCGAAGTTGGAAGATGATCAGTCTTTGTTAATTTGACGAGCTGAACTTTGAAAGTCAATATGTGCACAATCAGAGGATGAAATCCTAAATCACATGGCTACCCTATTGTTTTGCCAGTGACAGACAAATTACGTCTTGAGGAACATCTAGTTAGAGCTCTTTCCTATCATATATCAAATGCTCACAGCTTAGAACTAGGACTTTTGTCCTGAACGGCCAATCCACTCACATCCACTGAAAGCTTTTGCTTTTTGATCATCTCAGAAACAACCTTCCCAGTTCCCAAACACAAAGAGATTCCCCACGCTCCGTGCCCAGCGGCTATGAAGACGCCTCCCTTGGGATTTACTTTCACTCCTCCCAGAGAGTGATCTTCCACTCTTCCAATCGTGGGAATACCATTATCTCCTACCGGGCGAAAGCACAGCCCTTCACGGATGATCTCCAGGTCATCTGTGTTGGACGTCTCGTCGGTAGCCTCCTTTGTGCCCTTAGGAAGATCTCCCATCAAACGGACTGCAACATCTTTGAGTTTCTGCATCTCGGAGGGATCAAAAAGCTGACTGGTATCCCCGGCGCAAGATGGAAGCTTCATCGTGGGGTTGTTGAGACCTGCGATATAAATCTCTCCGCCTTCCCTAAGGAAGATCTCAGCACTAAACCCACATGACGGAGGATGTGTGGTGAATACAGCATGGCTACTTCCACGGTAAACATTTCTCTCGTGCTCCATTGTATACCGAGGGGATCGAACTACCAGTGAATAGCCAGCCAAAGGCGATATATCAAATAGTACCTGAGAGGAAGGGAATAGATCTCTGAGAGCCCGCGGCGTCCATGGTCCCATGCTCAGCACAAGGTTCGTACAAGGAATGATTGATTCCTTCTTAGAATCCAAAGACACAATTTTGACACCAGTGATCATATCCTTCCCATCTTTGATCACTGCGGTTGCCTGTGCTGGATTATGAAGCTTAACACCTCGGGACACAGCACCATTAATGAGGAATTGGCTTAACCACAATGGGTCTCTGAACACAGTTAGCAAATCATCCGCAAAACGCTTCAATTTGACACCCACACTTGAGCCACGGTTTCGCCTTGGCTGATTTTCTCTACGATTCCCTCTTTCTGCATCGTCAACCATTCCGGAAACTCAACCGGGGTGATATCCTCGGATCCAGCCGAGGTCTCTGCCCTACTGGTGCCCGTTCGCAACCAATCGTCACCGCGGGGACCACCTCGCTGGCGTTGAGCAACGGTATCCAAGTTGAATGCTGTTCCTTTCATAAACCCCCACTTCTTCTCTCCGCCTTGTGTTGTGGCAAGCTCATGGTGCAAGTCGAAGGACATAGCACCAAGAGGGGCAAGAGATGAGTCGAACCAATCTCTGGCTAGGAAACCCGCGGCATATCCTGAGGCTGCGGTGAAAAGCTCTGGGGATTGCTCAACGATGTGAATCTCGCCTTCTGTTTGGTTGGCAGATAGGTAGTACCCAGTTGAGGCTCCAATGATGCCTCCTCCAAGAATGACGGTCGACATGCTGGCTGTTGTAGGCGCGGAATCAAAACCTCCCATCAATTGTCGAAAGAAAGTGTTCGTCCCAATTATTCCTTGCAGATGAGACTGTTCCAGGTCATATTCATCGACACTTTATGGTTTTTCTTCCCGGGTTCCTATGCACCGGCCCGGGAATGCGTACAAGTGAGTGGTGGGATGGATCAGCGGGGAGGAATTCCATGACTTGGCACATTAGATAATGATACATGCTACCATGGACCAAACTTTGCCAATACATTATGTATGTACTATGGAGTAGGGGAAGAAGCTGATCGCAACGGTTGGCTCTTTTGGGCTATCTTTTAAGTGTTTCCTATTGAAAGTGGATCTCTCAGGTCGCTTCTCTAAAATCGGTAACGGCTCTATTTTCTATTGCAAATTAAAAAATTACTTGGGACTATTGCTCAGATCTATGCCTACAGGTTCTATTTCATATACCCTACTCTTCATAATAAAAGATATAGTACAAGACGTCTACCCTGTAGGTAAACCTCCCTCAAGGTCGGGCCCCACGAAATTAATAAGCCCCGCACTAAACCTTTCGCGGCACTCTGTCACTGTCCTTGGGTCTTCATATTATTATTCATTGTCATAATTGGCATTCAGCATTAAAGACATCTGCAAAATAATTTTGAAAGTAAGTTATACCAGCTGCCTATCCAGATTTCCCCAATGCTTGAGTTAGTGGCTTTCCAAAGCTGTTCAGTCATATTTGTTCGCCCATATACCGAAGACAGCTCGAGTGTGTTTATGGAATAATTCGCCAACACCATGAGTCTCGGCATACAAAGCAATGCCGAAACCTGCTGTCATGCATGCTCTTTGCTACTGTTATTTCAAACTCAGCTTTCTTTCTAGCTTTCTTTGTCGTGGTGTTGCTTTTCTATTAGATAATTCATATCACTAACACCACCATAGCATTCATCAAAATGGCAGCCAAGACCATCATTGTCACAGGAGCTTCAAGAGGTACCGCCCCTCAAAATTTCATGCATGGCCCTATACTGATATCAACATCTCTAGGTATCGGCCTTGCCGTGGCCAAATATCTGCTCACGGCACCTCAATCGCACAATGTGGTGGTGGTAGCTCGCAGCGTTGAGCCCCTCCAAAAGCTCAAGGAGCAATACGGCAAACAGGTAGCAGTCCTGAATGGTGACCTGTCAGACTTCTCTCTTGCCCAACAGGCCGTCGATACAGCCATCAAGACCTTCGGTCAGCTTGATGGAATGGTCCTTAACCACGGCCTGCTAGGCCAGATCGGCAAAATCTCCGACGCTGATCCCCAGCAATGGAAGGAGGGCTTTGATATCAACTTTATCAGCTTGGTTGCTTTTGTACGAGACTTATATCAAATTTACCATGCACTACTAACAGAATCTAGGCCAAAGCGGCTCTTCCGGCTCTCCGTGAATCCAAGGGAAAAATTATCTTCACGTCTTCTGGAGCAGCAGTCACCGGTTACCGTGGTTGGGCTCTCTATGCTGCCACCAAAGCCGCCATGAACAATTTTGCCATGAGCTTGGGTGCCGAAGAACCCGACGTCACCTCCGTGTCTATCAGACCCGGTATGGTCGACACCGAGATGCAGCGCGCTCTGCGGGAGGACCATGCCACAGCATTGGACGCTGAAATGCACTCCAAGTTCACTGGAGTCCACAAGGACGGCAAGCTCCTCAAGCCCGAACAGCCCGGCCATGTCATGGCCAAGCTGGTGCTCGATGCGCCGAAGGAAATCAGCGGTCATTTCTATTCGTATGTCCTATCCCACACATTACGCGAGAAGTTACTAATAATTGGCAGGTGGAACGACAAGGAACTCGAGGTTTTCCAGGAATAAGAATATCATTGATAGCTAGTATAAATTTTTGTGTTCATATCTGTAATCTTTATAGCAAGTCAGTAACGATCGCCATATAACAATGAGTGCAAGATTTGGAGCAATGATTGATTACAAGTCAGTCGAAAGATGAAAAGCAATACATTTTATAAGCATTAGGCGCAGTGCACCTTCATGTTTAGCATGGAATGTAAAGGTATACATCATGTAATTGGAACTGAAAATATAGCAAAATTTCTGCGCGTACCTTTAAATACAGATGTAAAGTATTCCCATCCTCCCAATTGTGCTCCACAAATGTAATCCAAGCAGAAACGAGTTCCAAGCTACAATAACGAGATTGATTTTCTGTAAAAATTCTTCAATAAAGTTAGCAACAGCTTCAGACAAATGAAGTGAGATGCAAATAGGCAGAATTGATATAGTTCAGATAGTCCGTTTGGCTAGGACAGGTAAGGTCACCATAGAATGTATGATAGGGGCGACAAGCAAAGTTCATCATGTAGAAATTGGAAAAAAGGGATTCAAGCAAGAGCTTACCATTAGTGTGTGGCCTCGGAAAGAGTCGATCTCATTTGAAGGACTCTTTCCAAGGTAGTTGGAGGAGAATGAAGACTGATGAAGAAGGAGCAAATGAGAAAAAAAATTCAGCGCAATTTATGTGGCCCAAAGCGGTAGTATTCTGCCGGCAAGAAATTGTACTTAACTCCGTCGCGCGCCTGCGATGGGCCTTGAAACTTTGAGCCCCACGCAAAAGATCAAAGAAATTAAAGCATCCCTTTTTACGCCTCTCCCTTACGATCTGGCACTTGTTCTTTATTCATCTGTCGCCATATCACCTGATTCGCCATGTCCGACAGAGAATTCAATTGTAAGTGATCTCTAGATCTTGCCCGCCTACGCGCAACCTGCTGACATATGTGGGTGAATAGCAAACGATGACCTATCGCTGCCTAAAGGTACAGTGCAATACCCCCCATGAATGTGTGCAGCTCTTTGTGAGCTTCTTTGCTACTCGCCACTATGCACTTGGGGCTTCACGCACGCGTTTGCTAGCCTTTACTAACTTATCTCTGTGATAGCGACGGTCCAGAAGATTATTACTGAGATTTTACCACCTAGCTCCGGCCAAACCTTCTCCAAGGATGCGCGCGACTTGCTGATGGAATGCTGTGTTGAATTCATCACCCTAATCTCCTCCGAAGCAAACGATATCAGCGAGAAGGAGGCTAAGAAGACCATCGCTTGTGAACATGTGGAGAAGGCATTACGGGATCTCGGCTTCAGTGATTATATCGGCGATGTACTCGCCGTTGCCGAAGAACACAAGCAGCAGCTGAAGGTATGTGAACATCTTGCTTGGAATTGTGACACCTTAGAGCGCAGGCTGACCTCTTTTCTTAATCATAGTCGCGAGAGAAGAAGCAGAGCAAGATGGAACAAAGTGGTCTGACAGAAGAGGAGCTTCTACGGCAACAACAGGAGCTATTCCGATCAGCGACTGACAAATACCATGCTGTCCCGGAATAGAATCACCTAAGACTCGTGCTGGTCATAGAGTGGAAAGGATGATGGCGTTTTGTGTGTTCCACCGGATATGTGGGTCTGGAGTTTTTTTCCTGAATTGTTTCTGATTTTTTCCTTCCTCTGGTTTGTGAAGATGGATTGTGGGCAGGATATACTATCTAATGATGCGACAACGCACAATGCATTAGTTAATTGCATATGATTTCAATGTTTAAGACATGACCAAACTCTCTAAAAGTCCCAATAGCATACATACAATGTATGTTCAATAGAAGTTGAGTGTGTCAGCCATCATAATATTTGGAGTATGAGCATAGATTTTGTTCAAGCTGAACTCATAGTCAACTCTTAGCCCTGCGTATATGTATGTCAAAGGTTGTAATATAGAAAAGTCTCTTGCCCAAAGTATGCTTTTTTTTACCACCTTCACATATATCTAAAAGGACATTTAAAAGGACTAGCTAAAAAGACATTCAGAAAAGTCATCATAAAGCCGCAAATTTGGCTGGCCATTCTTGATATAGTGTACTGTACAATATATTCCCGAGGGTCTTTTAGTGTATAGTTATGTCATGATCAATCCTATAATTTCGATCTGATTTCAATATATTCTCACTATTTTTCTAATCCTAAATGCAAAATCATAGTAAATTATATAGAGAGATTGGCTAAATATTCTAGAATCAATAAGTTTGATTGTTTAAATCGAAGTTTGTTGTCACCTTACAATCGTAGACCATCCAAATCTTCGGAGACATTCCTCGTCCAACACCAACTCCCCTGCACGTGATTTCGATCTGCTTAACCCACGCTAAACCACAATGGGAAGAAAGAGCAACCAACGCAAATCGAGCCATCGCGGAGCTCCCACGCGCAGTCATCACTCGTCGCAACGCTCTTTACTGCCACCGATAACGATGCCTCCCTTCAAGGATGAGCACATCTTGGTACGTTTTGCTCTTCATATTTTCTTGTTCAAAATTAACCCATTCATCTAGCTAATTGCGCCGGGTTCGCAAATGACCTTGGCGCAGCTCGGCCTGCCCGAAACATTCACGCCCGCGCGATTTCGGTTTCCAACCCGCATGTTCCCTGCTGAGAAAAAGGGAGAATATGAGCCTTACCGTGTCCACGAAAGACGTCAAGAGGTCAAGGCCAACAATGGCACGGATGCCCCAAAGCCGGACGTGGAGATGAAGGACGCTGAGCCCGCCGCGGCCGATGATATTACAGCCACAGAAACCACTGTCAAGACCGATGAAAATACCCAGGACAATGACGATCCCACCAAGACCATCGAAGAGATCTTCTACGAGGAGGACCTGGCATCCGACGAAGGAGCAATTTATCCAATCGAGAACGGGCGCATTGTCGACTGGCCCTGTTTCTTCGCCCTGCTCACCCACATTCACAATACATTGAGCCCACCTTTCCACACTCCTATTATGCTTATTGGTCAGCCCGTCTGGTCTGCACGCGATCGCGAAGCAATTACTCAATTCGTCTTTGAGAAGTTCAAGGCACCCGCCTTTAGTCTAATGGACTCTGCTCTTGCGGCTTGCTACGGCTATGGTACCGCCACAGCCACTATTATCGATGTTGGAAAAGGAAAGGTCGATGTCACTGCTGTGACTGACTTCGCAGTCAACGAACACGGCAGGGGAATCGCATTGGAGGGATGTGGTGGAGATGCTATGACCGATCGCCTCGTTGAGCTGCTTGGTCCGAAGGGATTTACCAGAGAGATGTGCGAGCAGCTCAAGCGAAGCAACATTACTGAGATTCTGCCACCAGGAACCCCACTTCCTGGGTCTTCTGCTACTGCTCGCCAGGGCGTCAACCCTGCTGCTGCTGCCTCGACGGGCGGATCAGATGGAGATGAGTCTGCTCCACGCGGTCCAGGAGACGGCACTCAGACAGGAATTGAGGGGGATAATGGTGATGAAGAGGAGGGTGTTCTCGATGTCGCTGCGATTGTCAGCGGCAACCCCACTGAATACCTTGCCAATGTCGAGAAGGAAAAGACAACTACCAAGAAAGGCGCAGTTGACCCCAAGGGAGCCCGCTTGCCTAACTCTAAGAAAGAAAAAGCGTCCTTCCAGTTTGAGGAGTTTACTCAATTGGAAGGAGAGAAGGCAGCAGCCCACGGCGCTCGGCAGTACATTCGTCATACTCGGGATATCGAAGTCAGTGTTGAGCGTTTCCTTTTGACTTCGCCACGCTCGAAGGTCGGAAACCGCTTGACTAGCGGTTTACTCGAAGACATTGCCACTCAGATCCACCACACCATTCTTGCCGTTCCAGATGCTACAAAACGAAGCGAGCTTTGGGACTCTTTAATTATCGTTGGATGTGGAAGCAAGGTCAAGGGTATGTTTTCTCGTCGCTAACTAAAGTCTAGGTCTTTTTGCTAACGTTAAAACAGGTTTCACACAGGCTTTGCTGGCTGTCATCACGCAAAAGTTCATACTTTCTCCATCCGGCACCATCTTCACGTCTGAAATTCCTTCAAACTTCACCACCCCCCTTCCAACCGGTGCCAATACACCGGCTCCTATGGGTCAATCCGGCCCGATGTACCACTCTGCGGCACCTGGGGTAAACCCCCTCCTTGTGGCTGCTACTCACAACAATCCCGGTATGCCTGGCACGCCCTCCATGGATCCCAGCATGTTATCACACTACCGCTCAACCGGGCACTCCCAAACTCCAACCTCAGTCAAGACTCTGAAGCTTCCTGAGTATTTCCCAGACTTCAAAGACCAGGGCAACAGCAACGCTCCAGGCGCCAGCGGTGGCAGTGCTGGGGGTAACCCAGGCGCTTCTGCCATATCCCAAGGTGGCCATGGAATGGAAGAGGCCGTTTTCCTCGGCGCTCAGATGGCTGCCAAGGTTTTCTTTGTCATTGATCAGGGTCTTAGCAAGGGCTACATGAGTCGGGTTGAGTACAACGAGAGCGGACCGTCTGCAATCCACGAGTACATCCTGTAATACTTGCAGACTTGGTGATTTAATATTCATGCTGGTTTGTCTCCGAAATGTCTCTTTCTTGTTTTATGTACGCTATGATCCTAGGTAGAAAAGCGATCTCAGGATGCAGGCGTAGGATTTGGGGGAGTTTTGTTTAATTTTGTCAGGATAGTTCAATGAACCTAAGTATCCAGCTTCATTTCGTACTCATCATCCACATAAAAATTCTCAACTATCCCAAGTTATATATAGAAAGGTCCATTTCACAAATTAAGCCTCCTTCTACTTTTTCTGCCGTCTATCTACGAAACTGACGGTGACAAGACATCTAAAAAGACTAACCAAAAAGACATCACAAAGGCCGCAAATGCGGGTAACTATAAACATCAAATTAAAGAATCAACTAACCAATTTTGGAAGCTCACAAGGGACCTCGGGACCAGGCCTCTTTGGTTTGTGTCATGTGATGTATTATATAACAATCGGGCTTATCGCGTTCCAGATCTGCGCCACTTCCAAGCTTCTCTCTCAACTTTCTTCGGAGGCTTCTTAACATACCCCATATTTCTGATATCTTGGTCCTTAGAAGCTTTCTACTCTTGTTGCTTTTACGAACTCTTCTCTCGACTTCTTCACCAACATACAAAATGGGCCGTGCGGAGGCTGGCAGTACAAAGGCGATCGGCAACAAGATCAAAAGCAAAGGATTGGGTCGCCTTCGATGGTTCTGCCAAGCATGCGAGAAACAATGTCGAGATGAAAACGGCTTTAAATGTCACACCATGACTGAAGCGCATGGTATGGAACTCCATGCTCTATACCCTGGCCACCTGCTAACTTTGTATTAGTCCGACAGATGATGATCATTGGAGAAGACCCGCGCAAGCACATCAGAGAGTTCAGTCGCGAATTTGAGCGGACTTTCCTCGACACCCTCAGAACCACGCATGGAACTAAACCTATCAACGTCAATCATTTCTATAATCAGATTGTGGCCGATAAGCAGGTATGTCCATTGTATTCCAAATCTTCTCTGCTCACTCTGGCTAACTTTGTCATAGCACATTCACATGAACAGCACAGGTATGTCCCGACGAAAAGGAGAAGCAAGTCTCAATGCTAACTGAAGGTAGAATGGAAAAGTTTATCACAATTTGCGGCCTACTTAGGCCGGGAGGGGAAATGCCGAGTTGAGGAGACCGATAAGGGCTTGGTTATTGCGTGGATTGATAACAGTCCAGACACACTTCGCCGCCGGGAGGCTATCTTAAAGAAAGAACGCCAGGAGAAGGGAGACGAAGAACGAGAGCAACGCTTGATTCAGGACCAAATTAAACGAGCCCAGCAAGCGGCGCTAGCTAGCAGCACCACGACAGACCCAGAACCCGAGGCCAGATTGCTGCAGAGGAAAGAAGGAGAAAAAATGACGTTGAATCTTGGACTTGGCTCGAAGAAGGCAGATACGAAGCCTACCTCGCCTCCTACAACAACAGCAACAACAACAGCGACGGTATCGCTGGAAGGGACAGATGCGCCGATAGAAAGCACCGACTCTACCGCTCCATCTGCTCCGACCGCACCGGTCAAGATTTCGATGTCAATGGGCGCACAAAAGCCGAAAAACGTGTTTGCAGTGGCTAAGAAGAATCCTTTGGCCGGGAAGAAGGGTTCTATATTTGCGGCTCCTAAAAAGATGACTGAACAGGAACGGATTATGAGAGCTGAAATGGAGGCAATGGAGCGAAAGCGGTCTCGTCCAGACTCTGGCTTCACGAACAAGCGACCAAAGATCACTTAAATTGGCATCTCTTACATGGAAAAATGCATACCCAGCTACCCAGCCCATGCGGTTGAGCCTATCACCTTCCACAACACTTCATCGGTGAATCACCTTTGGGCAGGGTACATCGTTTCTTTAAATGCGCTTCATCCTGTAATTGTAGCTAGGGCCGAGGAATAACTTCACAATATATGGGAGCTTCCACAGAATGTACACTGTTATGTTGTATTTTAGTCATTTTAACATTGTCCGTGGGTGACTGTCCCAACCACCTGAGTATATGTCCACAACTTAATCCCCTAGACCTTTCCAAGTGATATCGAGTTTTGCAATTTATTGGAAAGTTATGGTTGGAAACTACCTAGATATATACCACATACATACATGTAGCAATTGAACAACTAGTTAAATCAAAGGAACATGTATACAATTGACATCCAGCAACTGAACCCGTAACAACCGTGACACCTCAAGATAATGCAAGCAGAGCCAAGATCTTGCTCTTATAGCACCATAGTGGTATTTTTCGCCATCTTCTGAGTAAGACCTTGGCAAGTGGAGCATATATTCCCTCCCCTGGATGAATTCTCCTACCAGGGGAGCCCGTGTAGTGTGAAATTCTTCTAATGCCTTCTATGCCCAGAACAATCCCACATATTCCCGAGAAGTTTAAAAAATTACATAAAATTCATAAAATTCATAAAATTCATAAAATTCATAAAATTCACGAGACAGAACCTAGTCGAGTGGGTACTGGTTGAATTATACCCGACTGGTCTGGTCGGATCTAAGTTCATATCAAAGGTTGTACATACAAAAGTCCCTTCAAAAGATAAGCCCCTCCTCGCCTTCTTCTGCTATCATCCATCTAGAAAGTTTGAGAAAGAGGAGAACAAAAGCTAAAAAAAATAAGATATCTCAGGAGACATAAAAAAACAGACCACCAGAAAACCATCAAAAACACATGACAACGCGCCATAGGCAGCCGACTATTCCTGCGTCCCTACTCCGTAGTTAGAAATATGAAAATATGGGCTTCGGCACAGGGCACCACTACGCTAGTGCTACTGATAGATGCTACATACAAACAAAGAATGGCTATGGCGTGTTCGTTGTTGCTTCAGATTGGGTGCTGGGCATGGGCCGCAACGGAAGATAAGACAAGCCTCCCATCTTGGGAAACTTGGCATCTTGGCATCTTAGCATCCTAAAGTAAAAGCTTGAGATAAAACCTCATTTCAAAATGTTCTCAAATGCGAAAAGTGCATATAAGGTTTCTGTACAGGGGTACTACTATGTATCCCAGCCGTGCCTGGGGTTGGAAGCGCTCTCCAGGTCAGACCAAAATTGCGAATCTGGAGCTGTAATGGCTTCAACGGAGCGCCGTACAACTGACACATAGGAAAGATCCTAGAGCGCTATTGTGGGCTGTTATTGGGCCCGCGATATGCGCCAGTGTTACATTTACATCCCCATTCGCCATTTCTCCCCACCATGCCGTGCCGCTGCAGCCCACTATCTCCCGCAAATACTTCATCTTGGCCCGGAGAAGTACAACATACTAGTAGTCGAGGGTAAAACTGGAATCGGGACGCCCGAGGTTATCCCTATCACGCGATTGGAGCACAAAATTTGCCCTCAATCCCTGAAATTTTTGTCTTGGTGCTTTGTATTTATTGTCGATCTCCTGCAAATCCAATTGCACCCAAACATCAGTCCAGCTGTCTATTTGTTTCCCAATGAGTATGTAGACCATACTAATTCATCAAAGACTATGTGAAGCTGACCTTATGGAAATCATCAGGTAATATTGAGCGCATCACGGACACCTCGGGGACCGTAGCCCTCGGGCCCTCGCAGACATCACAGGAATCCCAGGAATCTTATGACGATGAGTTCACTCTTCCAACCAAGGAAGAAAACCAAACACTTCGCAAAGTGGCAGACAATCTGCCTTTCGTTGGTTTCTCCCTCTGTCTAGTCGAGTTCGCCGAACGCGCGTCCTACTATGGAGCACAGACACTCTTCTCCAACTTCGTCCAATTCCCATTGCCCGAAGGTGAGCCAAGTTTTCGATCAAGTGTCCCAAGTGTCGGGGAAGGTCATTGCTAAAGAAGTATATTCCAAACAGGTGGCAATGGAGCTGGTTCTCCTCCACGTGGAACCCAAGGGACAGCCGGAGCCCTAGGAATGGGATTACAAGCCAGTACTGGTCTCGTGCTACTGTTCAAATTTTTGGCATATATCGTCCCGATCTTTGGTGGTTACTGGGCAGATACTTATATCGGTCGGTATAAGGCCATTGTGATTGGTGTCTTCATCTGTGGCGTTGCCCACATCATCCAGGTTGTCGGCGCGATCCCATCTGTTCTCCAGAAGGGCAAATCCAACGCGGCTCCCCCGTTCGTCATTGGCCTCTTGCTTCTTGCTTTCGGTGCCGGTATCTTCAAGCCAAACATCTCACCGACTGTTCTGGATCAGCATAAATCCCAGACGCCATACGTCAAGACTCTCAAGTCGGGCGAGAACGTTATTGTCGACCCCGAGACCACCAATAACCGGACCATGCTGCTGTTCTACATGTTTGTCAACATCGGTGCTTTCTACATGTTGGCGACAACCTATGCGGAAAAGTATGTTGGGTATTGGCTTTCCTTCCTGCTATCGGGTATCATTTACTTCTTGCTTCCAATCCTTCTCTTTGCTGTCTATAAAAAGACCAAAAAGCATCCTCCCAGTGGAAACAAAGACCTCGAAGAAGCCTTCAAAATCGGATGGACTGCCCTTGTACAGAATAGATTCCAATTCTGGCGCAAAGACTTCTGGGATGCAGCAAAACCCGCAAACCTTCGCAGTAAGGGTATCGAAGTTACTTGGACGGATACCGCAGTATTCAAAGTTGCGAAAACAATGGGTATTATACTTCCCCAATCCTTCCACTTTGCTTAAAGAAGCAAACCCCTTAGACACATTGATCAGTTCTAACAGCTGTGTTCATTAACAGAGGCGTGTGATATCTTCTGGTTTTACCCAATCTACAATCTAAACGACGGTGGTATTGGCTCAGTCTCCACGAACCAAGGTGCATCGATGATCACAAACGGAGCACCCAACGACGTTCTCAACAACTTCAACCCACTGACAATTATGGCCGTCATCCCGATCCTGACTTTCGTGATCTACCCATTCCTAGAGCGGCGCAAGTTGAAGCCTGGTCCCATTACCCGAATGACAATTGGCTTCTCTGTTGCCACTTTAGCCGGCATAGTCGGCGCACTAGTCCAATGGAAGGTTTACCAGCTCTCGCCATGTGGCACTCACGCATCGACTTGTGACAACGTCGCCGATATTAGTATCTGGTGGCAGATTCCCAATACATCTCTCAGTGCCATAAGTGAATGTTTCGCCAACGTCACGGCGTACGAGGTGGCTTATGCCCGGGCTCCAGCGAGTATGAAGGGTCTGGTCGTTGCCATTTTCCTTTTCATGACTGCGCTGTCTAGTGCTCTTGGTGAAATTCTCATCCCTGCCATTACGGACCCGTGGTTGATCTGGATTTGGGCTGCTCCTGCCGTTGCCCTGGCAATTCAGACTGTTATCTTCTGGTTCAGATTCAAACATATGAACTCTGAGAACTACTTCGCCGATAATGTTGATTCTTCTCGGGTTGAGGAGCAGCAAGTATTGTCCAAAACGGAAGCTTGAGTCTCATGGTTTAACTTCATAAGAATTGGACCGAGGCACTGCTTGTCTTGTTTCATGAATAACCGATGATAATAACGTTTCGAATTGTGTGTACTCTAATATAGCAACTAAGAGTTTTGATTTAATGAAAGCTTAACTCATACTGATTCTTAAGTAGACTTGGCTATACTTTTTCTCTTCCCTAACTAGTTCGAGGGTTAGGAGGTTTTGGATGGTGTCTACAGTCCCATATAAGTATATTTTGTATGTGCAAGTCATATAAAAGGTACCTAATCTCTAGATTTGGGGGTATCTGCACCAACCCTCAGTACGGGTGGTTGGGCGCTTGGCACGGTTACGGAATACACACACACGAGCCAGCCTCACCTGACAACATTGCCCCTCAGTTTCGCTTTGCTTATATGTTGTAAAACGATACTGAATTCGCGCTAAGCAGTCAGGCCTTGGTAAAACCATAGAATATATATAGCCAAAGACATTATGGGAAAAGGTAGAAAGAGCCCTTGCACCGTCACCTCTAGTGAATGTGGCTGAGAGAGGTGAAAACAGGGCGACAATTCTCACCTAGGGGGTGTGATAAGAGCCTATCTACTTGGAGCCCGACCCCTTCTTTACTCTACTATGACATACTGGGTCAGTATGTATTGATTTCAATAGAGGCTGTGGCTTTTGTTTTGATTGTCAACATGATGAGGTGTAGAAAAACACATTTGATGAAGGCTCTACAGAGCACGCTTCTCGGCTATATGTAGTTAAATTAGACACCTACCTTCAGCGTACCGGAAATTTGTCGGCATATTGGAGCGACCGATTACGGCGTTTCCCTTTAAAACTGGACCAGCTCCACAGTCTATAAATTGAGTGGAACGGTGATTGAGTGGTGCTTATTTAGTGGAACCTAATGAAGCTCATTTTACGACATCATATGAAAGACCGGAGACCGGAGTTCTTCATTTTATAATTCTAATTGAAACTTCTTTGACCTCATTTGAGCACCGCGGACAGACTGAACAGAATCTTAGGCGGCCTCGCATTTTAAGGGCTGCAACATAGCTTGGAAGTTGTCGTAGTCTTTGCCGCACTCACGCGAGCTATTGATGTTTAATGAAGAAATGATGTCTTTCTGTTATTGGTTTCAAGACCAGAAACATATCAAAATAAAAGGGGATGTTTATTTGGAATGCCTTCAGATTTGCGAGTCGACCATTGGTGGGATCCTTGCTTATCGTTCCCGAAACGAAGAATGCCAGAAGAGAATTCCATGGGCCGAGAAAAGATCGAGTCTTTAAGAAAAAGAAAACATGATGTGATCATATTTGAAACATTAAGCGTATTCCGGCATATCGGCATGATATCATGAATTTAAAGTTGGGCTGGATGCAGCCTGAATCCATGGATACGTGGATTTTATAGGTCTACGCATCGGTGATCTCTCGGGCCGAGATTTTGCCGGTCACATTGCAACTGGTTCAGTGAGCCATTTTCTGCCTTGCCGACTTGCCGGTGATCGTCCGGTCCATCTCGGAGATGGGTCGGCCTTACATTTTTATACTCTGACTCCTTTGCCTCCTTGGTAGTATAAGTATCTGCCATGTCATCTTCAAGTATCTGGCATATCCATTCCAATACTCTCAAAAGTCATTTCTTATAGACTCTAATAGACTCTTACATTTATCATCATGTCTCCAACAATACCAGAAGACTCAGAGACTCCAGAGCCCTTGCATCCCCAACACCTATCTATGGTCGAAACCCAAGAGACCCTCCGCAACCGGGGCATTTCAGAAACTCCTCGCCCATTGGATTACAACTACCCCGCTATTGGACACGACACGGACCCTGTGTTCCCTGAAGAGTACACCGTTGAAACCAGTACTGGTCTTGTTCCCCAAAAAACCCTGGAGCAGATCCGATCTCATGGTTCCATCCCATCCACGAAAGTCAGCACACCGGCGAATGAGGCCAACACCGATATCGACATCGAAAAAGGAGGAAAGGGCCCCACGGAGTTTGTAACATTCACCATCGATGACCCTGAGCACCCCTACAATTGGTCCCGCCTTTATCGCTGGTACATCACTATGGTCGCTTCAGCAGTTGTGGTATGTGTCGCATTCGGGTCCTCCATCGTTACTGGAGGATTGGGCTTGATTGAAGAACGATACAATGTCTCTCTCGAAGTTGCAATCCTGACATGTTCAATCATGGTCTGTGGATTCGCAGTTGGTCCTCTATTATGGTCTCCCCTCTCTGAGATCATCGGCCGAAGACCTGTATACATCATCTCTCTTGGTCTATACGTCATCTTCAACATTCCATGCGCTCTCTCCCCAAACATCGGTGGCTTGCTTGTAAGCCGATTCCTGTGCGGTGTCTTCTCCAGTTCGGGCCTTTCCCTCGCTGGTGGCACCATTGCCGATATCTGGAGTATCGAAGAGCGTGGTATGGCTATTGCTTACTTTGCTGCTGCACCATACTGCGGCCCAGTACTTGGCCCCATCGTGATGGGTTGGATTAACATTGGAACTGGCCGCCTCGACCTCTTCTTCTGGGTCAACCTAGCCTTCGCCGGTGCCATCACGATCCTGATCGGCCTTGTTCCAGAGACATATGGTCCAGTTATTCTTAAGCGCCGCGCAGCAAGACTCCGGAAAGAAACCGGAAACCCAAACATCATCACCGAACAAGAAAAGACAAAGCTCACATTCAGCGAAATCGCTCGCACAAGTCTAATCCGACCCATCACTATGATCATGACCGAACCCGTTCTCGACCTAATGTGCATGTATATCGTGCTAATCTACGCAATGCTCTACGCCTTCTTCTTCGCATACCCGGTGATCTTCCCCAAGCTCTATGGCTACAACGACGGCCAGATCGGACTGATGTTCATCCCCATTCTGATCGGTGCCGGCTTTGCCCTGGTTGTCACTCCAGCTATCGAGGGCAAATTCAAGAAGATCTGCAGCATTCGATCTCCAACACCAGAAGATCGACTCCACGCAGCCCTGCTTGGTGCGCCTTTTATCCCGATCGCCTTCTTCATCTTGGGCGCCACCTCCTACAAGCACATCATCTGGGTCGGACCTGCTTCGTCAGGCATCGCCTTTGGCTTTGGCATGGTGTTGTGCTACTATGCAGTGAACAACTATATCATCGACTCGTACCAGAAGTACGCTGCGTCGGCTTTGGCAGCCAAGGTCTTCCTGCGCTCTGGTGGTGGTGCAGCTTTCCCGCTGTTCACCACGCAGATGTATGATCGTCTTGGGCTGCAGTGGGCTTCTTGGCTACTTGCTTTCATTGGTGTTGCTATGGTTTTCATCCCGTATATTTTCTACTTCTTTGGGGCTGGACTACGTGCAAGACTTACCCGGGACTAGAAGTTGTTGTTGTTGTTGTTTTCTCTTCATCAAAAAAGTTGGAACTTTCGGAAGCCTAATATTTGTTGGTGGAGAAGCGAAAGTCCTGATTTGGACATAATTTGGGGGTAATGATATAATAGACCTTATGATAGAACATTACAATAATATTAGTTTGAATCAGTTGCAGAATATGTGCTAAAGTCATCTTACTTGAGCGAAATGGAATATTTTAAAAGAAAGGTAGAAGAATTTGCATGGAGCCGTTTTCGAAATGAATGATGAGCGAACTGTTTCCCCACACATTAGCAATTTTGAGATACTGAGAGTTCTACTGTTTCAGATGCGAGAAGATTATCGATGTTGAGATAGTCACCGGCCTTGATGCCTTGTTTTCCTGGTTTACCAGGCCTTCCCTAGCTATTTAGGTAGCTCTCTGTTTGTGTGTAGAGAATCAACCTTTCTTCTCCCCTCTCTTTGCTCCTGCGTAGCCAAAAGAGCCTATTCATTATCCAATTTTTTAGTGAAGCCCAGACAATCAGACCAACGATCGTGCGACGAAGGGTGATCCCCTGCGCACTCACCTTTCTCATCGTCCCGAGCCAGCCTTTGAATACTTCTGATCCCCCAATAAGACGTCTTCTGTCATCAAAATGGTCATTTGGCCGGACCCCAAACCTTGCACTAACTGTGGGGTAATGCAAGAGGGCCACACCCGAAAGAATTGCCCCCAAATCGAATGCCTTCGTTGCCACGAGCACGGCCATATGAGTTATGACTGCCCGAACACTGAGTGCAGCTACTGCCACAAAATGGGGCACTGCAAATCTGAGTGCCACAAGCTTGAGCGGAAGAATCGTGGGCAACAAGGCCACAGAACAAACGAATTACCCTCCCTCCCCTTGGGCTTAAGTTCATCTGTGCCACCTTCGCGGCGCGTGGAACCTTCCCAAAATACAATTGACTCCCAGCCCACACTTCCTTCACAGACTACCAAGGAATCTGCTATGGTCAGTTTTACAGCGTCCTATAAGAGGCTTATTTACTAACTCCAATTCAGAATTCTTGGGAGCTAGTCCCAAATGTTATTTTCCCGAACCTTCATAACATGATTTGTCAGTTGACTTCGGGTCTCGCGACTGATCCCGATGTCTACCTGCAACGGCTTCCATATCATTCTGTGATCACAGCTCATGGAGGTCCACAGAAGATAGCCCAGATGTTGCTAGACTGGATTGATCCTCATATTAGGACACTTGAGGGTAGATTCATTCGGACAGAGGAGTATGTTGGGCCCTTAGTTTTGATCGTTTGATTTCTGACATCTTCAAAGTCTTCTTAGTGTCCAGGCATGTCAGAATAATCTTTGGAGCCCAAATGGGGGCTACGTGGATATCGTCACTGACTCAAGAAACCACGAATACTGGCGTGCCTATCCTGGTCAGTCCAAGGAACCACCAAATCGTATCAAAATCCACAATCGGGCAATTCTGCGCGGATCCAGGAGCACGCTGCATTATTATGTCATTGCGCAGGGACAAGGGTATCGAGCCGCGAACTGGCTTAAGCTCTGGGAAGTACCAACGGATACTCAGTTATCATGTACCTCTCGAGCCGTGGCGCTCAATGTCCTGGAAATGACAATGTGTCGTGCTTTTCAATCACTTCCAGGGAGCATTTTGGAGGCTTATTATGGGCCAAAGGAGGACGGTAAATCTTACTCCGATCTTGGGCTAAACATTATTCCTCCAGTTCTCCAAGGACTTTCTCTTGGACCTTCAGTACGAAAGTCCTTCTCCCTTAGCTTAGAAAATTCTCCAGATCCTGACATTAATGGATGGCCCCAATTCCGTTACGAGTATGGAAAAAAGGCTGAGAAGTTCAATATCAACTTTCAGCGCCCGCTAATGCGATCCTCGGAGTTTCATGCCCGTTTTCGAGACGCAATTCAGCATCCCCAGCTAAGCCAGTCCTTCCGTGGCAGTGAGTCCCTACCGCACTCAGCTTTAAGCAATTTCGAGCTTTTGAACCAGTTAAAAGAGGACATAGAGCCAATCGGCCTTCCCTGGATCCCGCCTAACGGAAATTTCGATGCGCTAGTCGGCTTCGCACTGGAAGATTTCTTAGATTCAGAATCAGAACACTCGAGTAACACAAAGATATCTATGCCGTGCCAATTTCAGGATAGTGGCTGGAACATGACGAACTCTCTCACCTGGGCTGCAAACCCTATTCAGAGAGATTTGACTAAAATGATGCAGTCCATGCGGTCAAACCAGGAGCGTGAAACTGAGTCGATTATCCGCTTCAACCAATCAATCATCCAACATAGTGGATTACGGGTGGTTCTCATGTGTGGACGTGCAGTGCAGGATCTTGTTCTACCCACAGAGCGAGAGGAGACTCGCCTTAAGTTAGAAGCTGGGGAGTTTCCTATGTTTCTTGAGGTTGAAAACGAAGCTATCAAACGGGTCTATGTTCTGATCCCCAATCAAATTGATGCATTTCTCCTCCGAGAATGGCGCAAAACTCACAAAATATCCGAGGTGCTTCATTTCACATCAGCTATCACCATGACTATCGGTATTCGTCCTTACGCTGGTGATAATGGATGTGTCCTGACAAAGGCCATCCGAGATTACATGGATGAACGGAAAGGTATTCAGGAACCTTTAATGCTCGAAACTCTTCACCCAATGACTCGCCTATGGCTTACACGTAGAGGATTTGCGAAAGACGAAGATATCTCTCTCTTGCAAGAAAAAGCAGGCGGGAGTCTTAGCAACGCAATCCTCGTCTTGCTGCATGTGACCCCACAACATTCTCTAAACTCCCGCACAACTTCCTCCATGAGCTCATTTCGCAGATCAGAGAAACACCATGTCCCAGAGTTTAAGATTGATAAAGTGCAACTTGAAGCAGTTCGGGATCTCTGTTGCCAATTGAGTAAGAAACTACCAGTTGATCTTGACCATCCAAGTTATGAGTTAATCCAGGATGTCAAATCCAGGGAGGAAGACTTGGAAGATGATGTTGGGGAGGCTGATGTTCTTGAAAGAGGAGACCTGGAGACTTCTCAAATTTTTGTTGACAAACACGGAACCTTTACGATTGTTGCTCAGACCCCAGTCACTCCATGGGAAAATAAAAAGCCCCGTGCTGATGCTTCTAATCGAAGTTTCACCATTGGAGACAAAACTCGAGAAGAACTCTTGCGAGGTCGCAAATTTCTCGGGACTCGGAGAGAGAAGGGAATTTTCGTTGTAACAATACATTCATCCATTCAGCTTTTTCTTCGTATTGAGGAGCCTCCACGGCAAGTCACTGTGAAAGCTGAGATCAAACCACCTGGCCAGCGACATCCACATGTATGGGCGCAAGAGACGCTCGCGACGGATCCTGGGTCACGGTTGGCCTTTTGCGTTATGTACACAAGGGATGACGTGAAAATATCATCCTATGCGACTTCAAACATGGTCAGAGATCTGTATAAGGCCAACTCATTCGTTCACTGGATGGAGGGGGAAGGCGTTGCAGACATTGTCACAAGGCCAAGGCAGTTTGTTGTTGTGAGCTCATTGGCCACAACCCTTCCTCGGGGTATCTCACAGCCCGGCTCTTTCTACACAGACGACTGCGCTACCTTAATTCCTGCCAAAGAGTTCAACTCGGGCAAAAAGCGCAAAGTAGATGCAGTATGACCAGTAAGTAGTGTTGATACCTGTTTGTCTTATTTGCTGGTGAGTGGATATGAAGGTTTTTCTTTCCTTCCTCTCCTATTTTTCTTCTCTCTTCCTCGAGTCCTCTATTAGCTTACAATACTAATCGTCTTGATTATACTTTTCCTAGGCTGTTGAGAGGTAATCACGCTTCTTAGTAACCCTATGGATGATGCGTGCGACGTGATACGATCCGTAAGCCGGAAAAGGATTGGCTCCAATGACTGGGCTCATTGGGGGGTAGGAGAAGCCCCTAGGGTAGAATCTTGTCAAGTTAGATTTTATCAATCTGATGATGTCAATGCGCCAGTTAGATACCAGTAGGTCTCCCAAAATCACGGCGTGAGGATCTGGATACCTGCACAAGTTAGAATAATATGAAGTCAGATCTTTCCAAAAAGCTATGATATACTAGGGGCGGGTATACGGTGGCACACCACGAAGTTAAGTACATGGAATAGTCACGTTATGTGAGCGTTATGTGAGAAGGAATAATAGGTAGAATAGAGCAACTTCCTCGTAGACTTAAGGTTATTCACGAGAAGGCTGCCCGATATCCTGCTTTTACAGCTTGTGTCCTGAAAATCTAACAGCTCTCCTACATGGGATCTCTCTAAATGTGTACCTACAAGAGATCTAGCCACAGGGACTAAGGAAGGCGAATTCACAGGTGGTATTGCGAGGGAGAACACCAAAGGTGCCGAAAAAACTCATGAACAATCCATACTGGTGTAGATGAGAATTTTAGCTGTTTTTGAGCTCGATGAAGCTGGGTGTTGCCCAAGGTTGATAGGGCGCGCACGGACAACATGATCAAGTGGACTTCGGGAATCAAGACATTGTCCAGGTTGATATAGCCACATTCTAAAACTCAATATATTAACTGCCCGGGTGGTCTAGTGGAATGATTCGCGTTTAGGGGGTCAACCCTGAACATCTTTAATACGCGAGGTCCCCGGTTCAATCCCGGGCTCGGGCCGATCTATTTTTGCTTCTTTGAGATATCTACTAATACAAGGCTAGTCGGCCGCTTATGGTTATCCATCCTGTCTTTGTAGATGTCTCTTGTTAGGTGTTTTCTCTCTTTTCTTGTTTTTTTTTAAAGGCGGGAAAGGGCTCAAGGTGTGAACGACTTTTATATTTCATAATGAGATTTAGAATAATAGGTTTGTATACTCTTATACGTATATACGTTGTAAATGACTAAGGATAGCTGGACCAATAAGAATACTGGAAGCATACTAAAATTTAATTTGGGTTCCATATCAACATTGTCATTGCCATGGTCAAGCCAGCTGTGAAGGATCTATTACCCTCGTAAATTGTGCAATTTGCAGCCCTCTCCAGTCAAGGTCAATAGAAATATAGTAGCTAAGTGCAAGAAATATTCTCGAATAAAGCGTGACAGTCACAGAGGCTATAGTGCACTTCACACATTCGGGGGGCGATTCGTTGGGGCATTATTATAAAGGGATACGTTGTGGGCCACGTCTCTAACTGAGCAACAAAAAAAAGGACCACTACCACTCCGTAGGTCATCCCACAATCCAATACACCATGCTGGGCACGTAGCACAGCCAACATGGCACTTACTACCGGAAGCCCATCGTGGACCCGCTAACTCCCGTATTAATAGCATAAATGGGATATTTACAGATTAAAGGCCGAGTCTAAGTAATGGGATATCTACAACTCAGGCAAAAGAGACACTAGATAGACATCTACGTCTCGGCTAGGCCTCGATATATCTACTTGATACTGAACAAAAACCCGCCAGTTACATATTTCAAATAAGTAGATTGATTCAAACAAAAAAGATAGGCCAGATGCTGCTAATGAAGGATCTGAAAGCCAAAAAGATCGGCCCGAGCCCGGGATTGAACCGGGGACCTCGCGTATTAAAGATGTTCAGGGTTGACCCCCTAAACGCGAATCATTCCACTAGACCACCCGGGCAGTTGATATATTGAGTTTTAGAGTTTGCATATAGAAGACTGGAACGCACTTTTATTTGTTGTTGACCCCTGTCTGAAAATCCCGCACCGCCTTCCTAATTCAAATTCTGCCAGCGTTTCTGCCGCTTCGATTCTTTTTATGCCCTAATCCTGCCCGCTTCATTGATTCTGATTTACATAGTCAAAAAGCCTTATATTCTGATCCTATAACACCGCATATGTTATTGATTTCTGTATTTAACATACTATGTTCGGTTATCCTGTGGCTTTTATACCTCCATGCGTCCATCTTCGTCCACATCTACGACTAGGTACTCAGTGCCTACCTAAGTGCTAGTAAACCACTAACAAGATTTAAGTCACTTTTATCACGTAGACTTCAGGCTTGATCAAAAAAGATTTTTATTTTTATTTTACACCTATTAAACTGCCTTCTTCCAGCCCACTTCTCTATCGAGTATCAATCTGTTTATGGATCAATGCTTCGATTATATCACCATCCCAAGCAATATACCAGGTGCATGCAGTCGGGATCATATGTATGATCTTAACAACTTTATTCAAGTAAAGGTTTACAACATATAGTTGGCATTCTTCTTTGAGTTAATCTAAGAGTCGTATTAAGGGGTATTATATAGGTTAGTTAATCTTATATTAGATGAGTAAAGAAGAAGAGCAAAAAAAAA